>NC_091478.1:94004838-94314838 GCF_036971445.1 Narcine bancroftii
CTTGAAGATCAGGGTGGCCATCTATGTGTGAAGCCAAAAGAGATGGGGGAGATTTTTAATGGATCTTTTGCATCTCTATTTACTCAGGAAATAGATACAAAGTTGGAAGAAGTGAGGCAAATCAGCAGTGAGGTCATGGACCCTATACAAATTACAGAGGAGAAGGTGCTTTTCTGAGGTAAATAAGGGTGTATAAATCCCCAGGGCTTGACAAGATATTCCTTTGGATCATGAGGGAAGCTTGTACAGAAATGATAGGCACCCTAGCATCCTTAACTACGAGTGAGGTGCCAGAGGATTAAAGGATAGCTAATGTTGGTCTGTTGTTTAAGAAAGGCTGGAGTATAATCTGGGAAATTATAGGCCAATGAACCTGACATCAGAAGGGGGTAAATTGTTGGAAGGTATCCTAAGAGGCTGAATACATAAGTACTTAATAGACAAGAACTGATTAAGGATAGTCAACAAGGCTTTGTGAGTGGTAGGTCACTCTAACCAATCCTGTAGAGGTTTTTGAGGATGTTACCAGAAAAGCTGAAAATCCAGTGGATATTGGCATGGACTTTAGTAAGGTCTTTGATAAGGTTGTGCATGGGAGATTGGTCAAGAAGGTTCAGTTGCATGGCTTTCAGGATGAGGTATAAATTGGATTAAAATTGGCAAGGCAGGAGAATCCATAAAGTGCTAGGAGATTATTTCCTCTCTTATTGGAGGCCTGTGACTAGTGGTGTGCCTCAGAGACCTGTGCTGTGTCTATTGTTGTTTGTCATTGATCTGGATGATAATGTGGGAAATTGGATCAGCAAAGTTGCAGATGACACTAAGATTGGGCTGTAGTGGATAGTGAGGATCTGTTCCAACTGGAAAAATGGGCTGCAAAATGGCAGATGGAATTTAATTCTGACTTTGGTAGACCAAACCTTGGTAAATGGCCTGGTAGAACAGAGGGACATTAGAATACAGATACATAATTGATTGAAGGTGGTGTCACAGGTAGATCATGTTATAAAGAGAGCTGTTGGAACATTGGCCTCCATAAATCAAAGGACTGAGTACAGGTGTTGGGAAGTTATGTTGAAATTGTAGAAGACAATGGTGATGCCAATTTTGGAGTATTGTGTGTAATTTTTGTCACCAACCTGCAAGAATGATGTCAATAAGATTAAAACAGTAGAGTAGATTTACAAGAATTTTGCTAGGATTTGAAGAGATGAGTTATAATGAAAGATTGAACAGGTTAGGACTTTATTCTCTGGAGCTTCAGTGAAGATTTCATGGAGATTTACAAAATTATAAGGGTATATATATATATATAGTAAATGCAAGCAGGCTTTTTGCACTGAGGTGAAGTGAGACAAGAATGACATGGGACATGGGTTAAGGGTGGTCCAAAAGATTAAGGGGACTATTTGGGGGAACTTCCTTACTCAGAGGGTGGTAAGAGTGGAACAAGCTGCCAGCAGAAGTGGTTGGTGCTGGTTCAATTTCAACATTTAAAAGATTGGATTGGTACATAGATGGAGGAAATATGGAGGACTATGGGCCAGGTGTGGATCAGTGGGACTAGGCGGAATAATAGTTCAGCACAGACATGTTCTATGGTTCTATTTTGCTCATGAGATTGAGAAAAAAAACATTACCTTGACTTAAGTGGCAGACCCGGCTCAATGGGCCAAATGGTCTAGTTCTGGTCCCTCATCTTATGGCCTTAATATCCTTTAACCCTAGAGACAGTCATACAGACTCTGGCTCTGTGCCAACTGTTGGCATTCTCAGCTAGTGCTTGCATTTGGTCCATATCCTTCTAAACCTTTCCTATCCATAAAGGTATCCAAATTGTAGAGATAGACCCCGTCTTACAATGTTCCGATTTGTGATATTTCGAAGTAACGACGATCAGAATCCATTTTGAATAAAGGAAAGTTGGGGGTCTACCTGTATCGTGCTTTGACGGTCCCAATGGCGTTTTTTTTAAAAAGGTGATTTGGAATGCATGTACAGATTGCAGTTGCTGGGGAGGGAGAGAGAATGCAGACAGAGAGAGAGCAGTAGACCCTGACTCATGATATTTTCACTTTACGATACAAGTCCTGGAACTGAACCCCATCGTAAGTAGGGGATCTACCTGTACAAGCTTCTATAACTTACCCTGGCAGCTCATTCCAGGTATGGACTACCTGCTGAGTAGAATTAATTGCCTCTCATAAATCTCACCTGTCTCACCATAAACCGACATCCTTTGTTCTAGAATGTTCTATCCTGGGAAAAATTCTGAGAATTCACTTTATCCATGTCTTTCATGATTGTATAAAACATTGTAAGATTAAATCTCAGCTTCCTTCCCTCTAGGGAATAAAGACCTAGCCTACCCATCCTCTTCCAATGTCTTAGCAACATTCTTCTTCTGAACCCCTTCCAAATTATTGATGACCTTCCTCTGGCTTGGTAACCAGAAATGCACAGTGCCAATCTATACCAATCCCTTTCCTAACTTTGTAGCTGTCCAAACGCCTTTTAAATTTAATAATTATCCCCACCTCAATCTCCTCCTGTCACAGCTCATTCCACATATCCACCATCCTCCAAATGTGGTATCACCAACGTCTTGTAGAGTTGTGGGATGTGATCTGTGATTGACAGTAACCCTGGGAGGAGGATCCATGGGTCACTGAGCTCTTGAATCAGACAAAGGTTTCAGTTCTTAAGTCATGTTTCAGTGTCATCAGTCCTGAGAAACATGATGCTGGAAACGTTTGTGTCAATTGGCAACCGTAGGCTCTGACCTTGGAGGGAGACAACATCAAACTGGCTACGGGGAGGGAATCCATGATCTGTTCTTGGTGTGGCAGTGTGCAGGATATGCATCTAATGATGAGGCAAGACTCATACATTTACACCTGACTCTCTTGATCGGATGACAGTAGAATCAATTACTTTTTGTTACCAACCTGGAGCTGCCCCCTCCAGCACCTGTCCTATAAAGCATTGCTGGTCAAAGGTGGGTCGATTATCATTCTGGTCGATGACAATGATCTCCAGATCAGTGGGATCTTCCAGTGGTGTTCCAGTCTCACCCACAGCATAGGCTTTGATCTGTGAGGAACAAATCAGGGCTGTTACCTCAGCTCTGCGGAGACACTGCACTCTCTTTCATTTGCTTAGGTCCCCTACCTTGTAACTGCTCCTCTCCTCTCGGTCTAGCACTGTGGTCAGGAAGACCAACCCCGTGTCAGGGTCAATGGTGAAGATTCCTTTTGGCTCCTCGTCCACCCCAGGGCCTTTTATGCTGTAGATTACTTTGCTTGGGAGCTTGTCTGATTTAATCTGATGGCAAATAAAACAGAATTTATCACCCTCAATGTTCTCTCCTCTTTGCAGCTGCTTACTCCCTTCCCGAGACCTGCTCCCAGCAGCAATGTGGCTGCACCAGGAGCCTGTCCTGTGCAGTGTTTTCTCATCAGGGTTCGTGTCTCCATGCCAGCCACAGTGCCAATCCATACCAATCCCTTTCCCTCCTTTGTAGGTGTCCAAACGCCTTTTAAATTTAATAATTGTCCCCACCTCAATCTCCTGTCACAGCTCATTCCACACACCCACCATCCTCCACGTAAAGAACCTATCCACAGCTCCCATTTAAATCTGTCCTCTCTCATCTTAAACCTATGCCACTTTAGTTTTCGACTTTCACACGCTGGGAAGAAGACTAGCTATCTCTCCTCTCTAAGTCCCTCTTAATCTTATAAACTTCTCTAAAACCATTCTTCAGCCTATGTTCCAGCGAGAATACATTGTTTAACCATGTTTGAGTTTATTTGTCACAAAACATCTGGTACAGTGAGAAGTGTTCTTCTGCAAACCAACCAACAGGTTATCTCTAACATTCAATCAGCTGATTAAAGATCATACTGTAGGATTACAATGGAAAGGAAGATCTAATAGCACCAAGGGCAGCATAAAAGCTGCCCTTTGTGTGAGAATATTCACAAGCCTGATGGCTGCCGGGAAGAAACTGTCTCTAAACATGTTGGTGGACAATTTCATTCTTAAGCCTTCTTCCCTGATAGGAGAAGGAAGAGAGAATTTGTTCAGGGTGTGGTAGGTCCTTCGGTGCTTTGGCTGCTTTGCGAGGTTACCAGAGAGGTAGATGGAGTCCCTGAAGGGAGGGACGTTTGAGGGATTTTCTAAGCTTCATTCATTACTTTTCTGCATCTTCTGCCAATTTTAAACAGAGTACATTCTGTACCATACTGTTATTTATTCAGCAAGTATGCTTTCAATGGGGTCAGCCAATTAGGAATCCAATTTACAAATAGATGTCAGATCCCTTGTGTCTTTACCTAGTATACCAGCCCTCCACGTGGGACATTTAAAAGCCTTGTGAGATCCATGCAGACAACATCCACTACACTACCTTTATCATTCTTCCAAATTTCCTCCCCAAAATTCTAAATTCAAATTGTGCCCAGAATCTCCAAGCACAAAACCACATCCGTCCCTGCCTTTCCAGGAATCACTGGGCACATAGCACAGTCCCACAGGACACAGGCGACTGCCCTGCTGCACTGGGAAGAGATTGGTGAGGAACTCACAGGTCTCCTGACAACCACCACATCACCCTCCCCCCTCCCCCTCCCCCCACAACCTTATGTGTACCTGGACAAGCTGGAAAGGGATCTTCCGGCTGTTCTCAGATACAGCAATGGGAGGGATGACCCAGGCCCGCCTGACTCTCGTTAACCCTTCTCTTCCCTTCATTCGCCATGGGAACAGAATGGGTGCTGTGGCTGGCTCCAGCTCAGGGATACTCACCCCACACACCTGCAAAGGAAAGGGATATCGTGAGGTTGGCTGACGTCAGCATTATGTTCCGATGGGAGTCCCTGCCTTCCCCCTACTCCTCGCACACCATTCCCTTTACACCATCCCCTCCCTCACTCTTCATCCCCTCTATCACACATCATTCCCTCTCACACCCAGTGCCTTCCCCCACACCTTTCCTTTCCCCACACACCCTCCCCTCCGCCATACCTCCACTCACCCCCTACTCCTACACACTCCTCTCCCCCACACACTTGCAGAGGAAAGGCCTACCTCAAAGCTGACTGATGCCAGTGCTGGGCTCTGATGGCAGTTCCTTCCCTCCTCCACACATCCTCCCCCACACGCCCTCCCATCTCCTACACCCTCCTCTACACACTTTACACATACCCTCCACCTCTCACCCCTCCCTCACATACTCCCTTCATACACACACTGCTCACAGACCCTTCCCCTCCCACACCCGCTTTCCCACTCCTCCAGCATATCACCTTTACTCACTCTACTCCTTACACTGGCCTCAACAATACCCTCCCCTGTCTCACTGACTCCATCCAGCAGATTGTTTTTTTGCTCAATCTCTTTGTCCAGAATCCTCTCGGAAAGAGCGATCACAGTCTGGCTGCTTTTCTAAATCAGACAGATGAGAAAGTGAGATCCTAAACCAGTGTATGATGCCTGAATGGGGAGACTACCACGGGATGAGGGAGGAGTTGGCTAACATAGACTATATGGTAGTGTAGTTTAAGTCAAAGAATTCAGCGCAGAAACAGTCTCTTCAGCCCATCTAGTCTATACTGAACTATTTTCTGCATAGTGCCATTGACCTGCATCCAGATCCTAGCCCTCCATACACCTCCTATCCATGTACCTATCCAATCTTTTTTTAAATGTTGAAATCAAACACAAATCCATCATCTCTGCTGGCAGTTCGTTCCACACAATCACCATCCTTTTAAATATTTCACCTTTCAGCTGTAACCAATGAATCCTGGTTCTTGTCTCACCCAAACTTGGTGGAAAAAGTCTACTTGTATTTACTCTGTCTAGGCCCCTCATAATTTTGTATATCTATCAAATCTCCCTTCATTCTCCAACCCTCCAGGGAATAAAGTCCTAACCTGTTTAACTTTTCCCTGTAACCCTGCTCCTCAAGTCCCAGCAACATCCTTGTAAATTTTCTCTGCACTCTTTCAAGTTTATTGCTATCTTTCCTGTAGGTAGGTGACCAAAACAGTACACAATACTCCAAATTTGGCCTCACCAATGTCCTGTACAACATTACTACAAGATCCCAACTCATGAACCCAATACTTTGCCGTATGAAGACCAATATGCAAAACATTCTCTTTATGACACTATCTACCTGTGACACCACTTTCAAGAAATTATGTATCTGTATTCCCAGATCCCTCTGTTCGACTACTCTCCTCAGTGCCCTACTATTTATCATATATGTCCTACTTTGGTTAGTTCTGCCAAAGTGCAACACTTCACACTTATCTGCATTAAATTCCATCTGCCGTTTTGCAGCCCATTTTCCAGCTGGTCCAGATTGCACTGCAAGCTATCCTCACTGTCCACTACATCTCCAATCTCAGTGTCATCTGCAAACTTGCCGATCCAATTGACCACATTATCATCCAGATCTTTGATATAGATGACAAATGACAATGGACCTAGGACAGATCCCTGAGGAACACCACTAAGTACAGGTCTCCAGTCTGAGAGGCAGCCCTCAACCACCACTCTCTGACTTCTCCCACAGAACCAATGTCTTATCTCATCCTGAATACCAAGCGACGGAACCTTCCTAACCAACTTTATCAAAACCTTACTAAAGTCCATGCATGCAACATGTTCGTTGGCAGGTAGTTACCTGCACCCCCCCAATCGCTGAGCAAGTTTATGAGTGTTGGTCTGTGCCCAACCCAATCACGCTGATGTCCCCCTCTAACACTTGTTCTGGCGCCAACCCCGTGCTTTCTTTACAATCCATTAATGTGCTGATTCCAGGAAAGATCCTCAAAAATAGTGACTCCTAAGAATTTAAATTTGTTCACCCTTTCCACTCTGATCCGCCAATGATCACTGGATTTTCCCTTCCTGAAGTCAACAATTAGCTCCTTGGTTTTGGTGACATTGAGTTTGATGTTGTTGTTGGTGCACCATTTGGCCAAGTTTTCAATCTCCCTCCTGATGGATAGTTGCAACCCGATGGGTTTTACAAGAATCCAGTAAATTTTTTTTGTCAGGACTGCAGAACAAAGCTTTCTTAAAATCCAATTCTAGGTTATTTTTAATGAACTGAATTCAAATTCCCAGCTGCCAAGGTAGGATTGGAATTCTTGCAGATGGTTAGTCTGGGTCTCTGGAATGCTGGTTCCGACGGTGAAGAAAATAACTCCAACCTAGGCAACCTCTCCTCACCCCTCGTGCCCTCTCCCTCTCTGGGACATCAGTCGTGAGTGAGGGGAGGCTGAGGAGGGTATGAGCAGAAGGAAGGTGTTGGTCAGAGAGGGGAATATCCATGTTGGTTTGGGGAACTGGTGGGGAGTTACAGAAGTCTCAGTAAGTGTTAGTGTGTGAAATGAGTGGTCTGGTGGCAGACTGTTGGGATTAAAATTCCTTAATTCTCTGGGGATTAGACAGAATACCAAACACTGACCAGCAGCTGAAATATTGACAGCTGCTCCGAGGGTGAATTCTCTGAGACCTTGCCTGAAATTCCAAGCAATCTGCAGTGATCCAGGGTTGAATGGGTTATGAACACGGAAAAACTCTGTTCATGATTAATGTCCTACAGAATATTTCCAAGCAAGCACACTGCTGACAATCCTAGCCAGTCGACAATCCCATGTTCTTTGTTTGAGACTTCAGGCGGCAGGTGTCTCGAATGTATCCAGAGATAGGGGGAGAGAGATGGGGGTGAGAGAGCAAGATTGAAAGAAAAAAGGATGGAGATTAAATGTAAGAGGGGTGGAAAACAATTGTGAGAAAGAGCTCGTGAGGGAGAGAGATTAGGGCCGAGTGAGAGCAGAGCACACTCTGTGAATGAGTGAGAGCTGGAGAATGACAGGACTACAGACCAATGGTTTCAATATTTTACAGAAATATCTAACATGAGGGGGCATCGTTTTAAGGTACTTGGGTTTTACAAGTCTCACAGTCTCTACCACAAAGGCAGAAGTTCTGACCTTCCTGATAAATTTCTGAATCTGTCCATCAGTACCTCTGAAAAGTTTTTAATTTAATTTTTTTTAAATTTAGACATACAGCACAGTAATAGGGCCATTTTAGCCCTCGGATCTGAGCCACCCAATTTACATCCCATTAATCTTTGCCCCCAGTATGTTCTGAATAGTGGAAGGAAACTGAGGCCCCCTGGGATAACCCATACAGATATGGGGAGAACATACAAATTCCTTTCAGACAGCACAAGAGTCAAACCCCGATCCCAATCGCTGATCCGGTAAAGGCGTGGCGCTAACCGCTACACTAACTGTGCTGCCGTCAGCGACAGGCATAGAATCCACTCGTTATGTCGGGTCCTGCTCCATCTGTCCCTGGAAACAAGGGATGGTGGGTTCCTGGACTTATTCAAGGATCTCATATCTCATGAACTTCCTTATACTGCAGGCAGGTTCCTGAATGGTGGAGTCAATACTCCAGCCCAGAGTAAGAGGTACATTGTCACTGAAAAATCAATCCCCCACCCAGAAATATCTGATCTCCAGGCTCCACCAGTCAGACTTTACTGATCTGCGGCTTCTGGGAAACAATCTGCCCAAACAGTTTGGATGGGCTGCATGATGGCACCACGATGGCACAGTATCTCCAGTGCTGGTGGTGTGGAGTTTGCTCATCCTCCTCTGACCCTAACTCTAACCCTCCCACATCCCAAAGATGTGCAGGTCAGAGGGTTAGCCACCTCTGGTAGGCAGGCAGGTGGATGAATCCATGGGAGACATTGAGAGGAATGTGAAGGGAATGGAGCAAGCTGCAGATCAGATGGGCAGCAAGGCCTTGCTGGGCCAAAAGACTTCTCCTGTGGTGCAGCTGAGTGTCCATGAGTTCACACAATGAGAAATGCAGTGAATTGGTGAAGTGGAGATGAACATAGGTGCAAGAGGAGGCTATTCTTCCCCTCAGTGCTGACCCTTTTCAATAAAAACTGGCTGGTCTGCCTGCAACCTCAACAGCCTTTCAAGTTCACCAACATCTAAAATCTCTCCAACAACATGCCACAGTGCTCACTTGCTTCAAGAAGGCAACCATCATTCCAGTACTGAAGAAAAGCTTGATAACATGATTAGTGGCCATCAACCAGTGGCTTTGACATCCACCATCATGAGTGCTTTGAGAGGCTGGGCATGGCTCACACCAACTCCAGCTTTAACTCAGTTCAATTTGCCCACTGGCCTAGCAGATCCACAGTAGATGCCATCTCCCTGGCTTTTCACTCAGCTCGAGAAATCCAGGATCCATGGACACCCATGTTAGACTAACTTGTGTAGACTTAGCTCTGCCTTCAGTATCATAGTCTCTAGCAAACATCCCTGAACTTCAGGATCTAGGCCTCTACAGTTCCAGTCACCTCAGTACTGGAAAGATATGGATTCTATAGAGAGGGCACAGAGGAAATTTACAAGGATGTTGCCTGGCTTGGAGAGCATGGCTTATGAGGATAGATTGAGTGAACCTTGAAGCAACAGAGGATGAGGGGTGTCCTGAAAGGATGTACAAGATGATGAGAGGCATTGAACATGTGGATGGCCAGAGGCTTTTTACCAGGGCTGAAATATCTAACATGAGGGGGCATCGTTTTAAGGTACTTGGGTTTTAAAGTACAAGGGGGAATGTAAGAGAGAGTGGTGGGGGCATGGAATGCACTGCTGGCAATGGTGGTGGAGGCAGGTACAATAACGATCTTTAAAGAAACTATTATGTAGGTAGATGCAACAGAGAAAAAGGGAGGGTTTTGCATTAGGGAAATTCTAGACAGTTGTTAGAATAGGTTATTATGTTGGCACAACACTGTGGGTTGAAGGGTCTGTACTACTCTATGGATCATGTCTAACAGATATAGCAGTGAAGATGGGGAACAATATCTCTTCCATGATCACACTTAAAGCTAGGACTCCTCAAGGATGTGTTCTTAGTCTCGTGACATCCACCAACATACAACTAAATACCATTCCATACCTTCATATTCCAGCGGGATACTGTTATGCAGGGCAGAGGTGTGGTTAGATCCTTGCTAAACCCTGCACAACAGTGTCCCGTAGAGGACCCCTACACCCCCCCCCCCAACCTCAGGACTGAGGACTTTCAAGTGATGTCACTTCAATCTGTTGCTCCTGCTAAGAACCAATTCAGGGAACAGCTCCCGGCTACTCATCAAATTAAAATCAGATTAGCCTCACTACGCCCCTTCTGCCTGACACTGGTTCCCAAGGTGTCGATTATTACACCCTGCATGTTCACTGAAATAGCTATTGCTGCAGAATTACCCTGATTATTATTTAACAAAACCACAACTTCAACTCGTCAGGACTGTTAACTAGTAACTACCATTAACCTTTCACTACTGGTAAACCATCACCATAGAAGCAGGTCAGGACTGGTAACCAATTAGTGCTGGTGATTTGTCACACATTACACATGAAGGCCCTGACAACCCTCGCACGCCTTGACGACCCTCGTACATCCAGACACCACTCCACAACCAGATATCCACACACAAGACCCCCCAACTCCCTTACACCCAGACACGCCCCCACCCCTGCACATCCACACATCCCCCACCCTGCTCACCCAGACACAGCCCGCACCCCACAAACTCACCACACATTCCCATCCCTGCAACCCAGACACACTCCATGGTGTGGAATGTGGTGTGGGAGAGGCGTGTGTGTGTGGGAGGAGGGGTGTGTGTTGGAGGGGTTGCATGTGTTAGGAATGAGACCCCGGTGTGTATGGGATGTGTGTGGAGAGAGATCTGTTGGATGTGTATTTAGGGAGTGTGCGGGGGAGGGGTGTGTGGGAGAGGGGAATGTCTGTGAAGGTTGTTTGGTGGGGTTTGTGGGATATGTGGAGAAAGATATGGGTTTGAGGTGGGGGGGCGTGTGGAGGATGTGTGGGTGAGGGCTGTGGGTGTTTGGAAGAGGAGCATGTCTGTGGGGTGGGGTTATTTGGTGGTGTGTATAGGGTAAGGGGATTTGCTGGTCCTGGCCAGTGTATGAAGGAAAGATTGCAATGCTCATCTGTGTAGGAGCCTCGATACAAATTCAGGGAATTGAGAAATGTTCCAAGATTGGCCTCAATAATGTTTCTGATGAGTTTTGTATTTTTAGATATACAATTGAGGCCACTTCCCACAGGTGGTGATCTTGGCGCTGCTCACTCGGGAACCAAAGGTGCCAACTGCTACATTCTGACTTCTTCCCTCCAACCCATCTACCCGTGACCACACTTGTCTGACCATCATTTGCCTGTGACCAATGTCTGCTCAGTCAGTAACAACTGCCCCATGATGAATGACTGGCCAGAGACCATTTGTGACGTGACATTCACAAGGTCTGATCTCCCATTCCACTTTAAGTTAAACTGTCGAGTGAAGAATTTCATTCTCTGACAAGCAACTCCTGGGATGGGGTTGAATGGTGTGGATAAGGGGGGGGAGTGAGAGAGAGGGTAAGAGTGAAGGGGATGACAGCAAGGGTGAGGATCAGCGTGGGGATGGTGGAGATGTGTGAGGGTCAGTGTACGGGTGAGGGTCAGTGAGAGGGTAGGTGAGCATCAGAGTGGGGGTGAAAGTGGGAAAGGTGACCATCAGTGTGGGGGTAAGGGTCAGGGTGAGGGTGGGTGAACAATGTGGGAGTGAGGGTCAAGGTGGGGGTGAGGGTGGGATGGGTGAGGTTCAGTGTGGGGGTGAAGGTCAGGGTGGCAGTGGGTGAGGGTCAGAGTGGCAGTGGGTGAGGGTCAGGGTAGGTGGGGATGGGTGAACATCAGCCTGGGGGTGAGGGTCAGGGTGGGGGTGGTGAGATGGGTGAGGATCAGTATGGGGGTGAGGGTCTGGGGTGGGTGGAGATGGGTGAATATCAGTGTGTGGGGTGAGGGTGGGATGGTGAGAATCAGTCTGGGGATGGCTGAGGGATGGGGAGAGGGTGGGGTGAGATCATCAGGTGGGGGGGTTGGAGCAGGGCAACCTAGGACCTTCCTGGTCTCAGCATCCTGCTCCACACCCATCCTGTTCTCACACTGCCGGAGAAAACCAGGAGAGAGTGGGGGAGGTCTGCAGAAGTACCTGTGGTGGGAGGGATCACCGGTGCTTAGCCTGTCGTCTCAGAGTAGGGGAGGTGAAGGAGAGCATCAACAGAGTGTTGAGACTTAGGAGGTGATGGGGGAGTGATTGAAGGGGCTAATCATGCAGAAAGGTGAAGGATTTTGTCTACCGGGTAGAGAGAAAAAGAAAGGGACTAGGATTGAATGGTCTGCTCCACAGAAGTGGGCAGAATGGCCTCCTATGCTGTAGTTCTTCCAAATCCAGGCCAGCACCAGCATAATTACTTCTCTGTCATTGGAGCAGTCCACAGACACATAGATCAGAGAAGAACCAGCCCACAGCTCCTCAATCCTCTGGTCCTGGAATTACTGAATAGAAAACAGGAGGGAAACCAGTATTGATGGTGGTGGTGGGGGGGGGGGGGGGGGGGTAATCCATCACAAATCCAGAAATCTGAGGTTTCTAACAACAAGAATGGAATAATCACAGGGTCTTTGATCTACTGAGTGAATGGGCAGACTGTAAGTGTGAAGGGTGAGTGAGCTCAAGGAGAGTAGACAAGGTGGTCATAGATTCATGCAGGGTAGAAACAGAACCACAAGCCCAGCCTGTCCATGACAAAGCACCTGCTTTAGTCCCACTTGCCTGCATTAGGGCCATAACCCTCCCATCTTTGGAATTATCCAAATTATTCTTAAAGGAAGCCACAGCTTCCTCCACCACTTTATCTGGCAGCCCATTCCATATGCCCACCTGATTGAAGAACTGTCTCCTCCTTTCTAAATTCTCCCCCCTCTTGTCTTAGATTCTTCCATTCTAGGAAATAGTCTGTCATTATTCACCTCTCTGTGCCCCTCATGATTTTATAGACCTCAATAATATCCTCTCTCAACCTCCTATACTCAATGGAAAACAGTCTTAATTTACCCAGTCTCTCTCAAAAAAAAGCTTCCCTAATCCTGGCATCAACCTTGTAAACCTATTCTCCACCTTTTCCAACTTTATACTATCCTTCCTATGATTAGGTGACCAAAACAGCATATAATATTCCAAATGTGGCCTTACCAACTTCAACATGACTCCCTTATGCAAAAAACCCATGCAAGGTCTCCCCTGTCTCTTTTGACTCCATACATAGTCAGCCACTTGGAACTTCAAGAGATCCAGTTTTGTCTCTTAATAGCCTTTTGTTCTTAGAAGCCCTTAGGATTTTTCTCACCTTGTCTGCCAAAACATGTTTTCTTTTAGCCCTTTTTTTTTGCATTTTTTAAATACTCCTCATTTGCTCCCTGTTGCCTATACCTGCTACACATCAATCCTTCTCTTCTTTTTAACCAAATTCCCAATATCCCTCGAAAACCAAGGTCCCCTGTGCCTGTTAACTTTGCTTTTAATTCTGACAAAGACATACAAACTCTGGGCTCTCAAAATTTCACATTTGAAGGCTTTCCACTTTCTGAACATATCTTTGCCAGAAAATAACATCCCAATTCATGCTTTCTGGATCATTTTTAATTTCCTCAAAATTGGTCTTTCCCCAGTTTAGAATCTCAAACAAGAATCAGACCGATCCTTATCCATAATTATATTGAAACTAGTGATGTGATGATCATTGGATCTAAAATGTTCCCCTAAATACACTTCTGTCGCCTGTCCTGTCTTGTTCCCTAATAGGAGATGCATTTTCTCTAGTTGGCACCTCTCTATATTGATTCAGAAAACTTTCCTGAACACATTTGACAAACTCTAACCCATTGAGACCTTTTACAGTATGGGAGTCCCAGTCATTGAATGGAAAGTTAAATTCACCCATGTGTTTGTTTCCTGCAGCTGTCTACTGTCTCTGTAGATTTGCTTCTCCAATTCTCATTGATTATTGGGTGGTCTTTAACAGCCATTCTCAACCTTTGTTTGCCTATGGCCCCCTTAGGGTCTGCTCCAGGTTTAGGGAACAATGATCATAATATTAAAAAGTCAAAAGAAAATTAGTTCATTCTGAAACCACAGTCTTAAATCCAAATAAGGCAAACTGTAACAATATGAGGAGTGAATTCTCTTTGATAGTTTGGGAAATAATGAACAAGCAATGGCTAACATTTAAAAAATAGTTTACAAGTCGTTTATAGCCATTTAACGCAATAATAGCAATGGGAAAAGTAGTAAAATTGCAGCTTTCAAGAGGATGGGAAGAATCATAAAACAGGCTATGAAAAGGAAAAAATTAGCTAAAGTTATCTGGGGCATCTCACAGTCTGAGACAGGAGAGATTATCCCAGGAGTGATCAAATGGCAGGGAAACTACACAAATTCATACTTTGTGGCTGCCCTCATGAAGGCAGTTAAAATTTCTGTTGGTGGTGGAGAACAAGAGGTCCAGAGAGAATGACAAACTCATGAAACTAAAATTAGTAAGTAAATGAGTACTGGAAAAGTTAGTGCGACGATGCTAATACATCTCCAAAAGATGGTCATTGCAGTCCAGAGGTCCAAGGAGGCTACAGATGCAGCAACGGTTGTTATTTTCCAAAAATCCACAGGTTCCAGAATATTCCCACATATTTGAATGAAGTAAATGTAATGCCACTGTTTAATAAAAGGAAAGAGAGGGAGAAAAGAGGGAACATTGACATCAGTAGTAGCGAAAGGACTGGAATCTATTGTTCGGGAAGTGGTAACAGAGTTATAACTGTTGTAAAGGTAAAGGTTCCATTATTGTCACACAATACTATGCAATGGGAATGGAGAAATGTACCGGTGTGAGGTGGGGAATTGTGCTGGGGTAACGTGCATGTGTTGGGTCACCATGCTATGTGATTTAGCTGGAGAGGATATAGAAAATATTCACCAGGATGTTGTTGGGACTGGAGGGCTTGAAGAGGTTGGATAGGCTGGGATTGTTCTTTCTGGGGAAGAGAAGGTTCAGGGTGATTTTATAAAATTATGAGGGACATGGACGGGATTGGTAGTCTTGAAATGTTCACAGTTGTAACACTGAAGATATTTGGTGAGATACATGGAGAGGAAAGTTTCCTAATGCAGGAAAATGGGACTAGATTGGGTGGACAACTTGTTCAGCATGGACAAATTGGGCAGAAGGATCTGCTTCCATACCATACAACTCTCGGATTAGGTGAATAGACAAGAGCAGTTGAAAGAGCCAGGAAGAAGTCCCAGGTCCTTGATAGTAAAGTACAATTGGAACACAAAAAGTCTTTTAAATGAGACAATGAAGAGTATTTGGTACTCAGAGGGCCTTGGATATGATGAATGCAGTTAAGAAGCAAGCAAAGCCTGCCAGGAGGACTGCTAATCAGATACTGGCCTTTTTTGCAAGATGGTGCATTATGTAGAGCCTTGATAAGACCAGACATGTATTATTCTGCACTGGTCTGGTCTCCATAGAGGGCAAGTATAACCTTCAGATTGGTTCCGGCGATGGTGTGCCTGTTGTGCGAGAGATTAACCATTAGATTGAATCAGTATTAAGTTCAGAGGGTGAGAAATCTTCTTTTAAACAAGAGGAGGGGTGAAAACAGGCAACTTTCGACCAGCCAGCATGAGAAATGCTGAAAATAAAAGCAGTGATGGCAGAGAGAGAGGAGGGGAAGACTTGATGGGCCGTATGGCCTCCTGCTCCTACTTTTTTTGTTTCAATGAAACACAGGTTGGGTTCGGCTCTGATTCCCCTTGGGTCACCTTCCGAAAAGCAAGGATCAGTCGTTCCGCACCGTGGTGGGTTTTTGGACTCTCTGCCCAGGGATGTGGAGGCTCAATCGCTTAGCGTGTTTGATAGGTTTTTAAGGGAATCGAACAATATGGGTCCGTGCGGGGGGGGGAAGACGCGATGATCCTTTGAAAGGGGGAGCAGGGAGGAGAACCGAGTGTCTCGTCCTGCCCTGGACACCAAGGTCCCGGGAGTAGTTGACACGTGTCCCGAATTGTGGAACGAATCAGTCCGTGAGCAGTAGTGTTGAAAGCGGCCAGTGGGTCTCTTCTGACCAGCTGCCGTCGCCGAGAGTCCGGCTCTGAGCCTCCAGGAAGTCGAACGAACTCAGGGGCACTCGCTGACGGAATACGGTTGTAGGAAGAGCACCAGCAACCCGTGGCAAGGTGGACAAAATGTTTCAAAAGGGACCATTTCACTCTCCGCTACTTTTAGAATTGACTTACAGCTTCATAGCACCTGTCCAGAGAGGCAGCTGGACAGACAATGCAGCCACGGCTTCACGGAGCTCCGACTTCTGCATTGAGATCACTGCCCCACCCTGTACAGACTTCCAGCCAACCCAGCGTGTGCTCCACTGCAGTCAGGGAACTAATTCTCAGCCCCGCTTCCTTCCCACTGCACACACACCAGACCCAGGTCGGCGCGACCGAGTCCACGGCCATTCTCTTTTCCCCTCCCACCCGGGGAACAGTGCCACGGCCACTCTCCCCACTCTCCTCCCCCTTCTCTCTCCCCTTTCCCCACCCGCCTCCCCTCACCCCCTCCCCTTCCCTCACTCTCCCCCAATCACCCAGCACCCCTTCCCTCCCAGGGAAGGGTCCACGGCCACTCTCCCTCTCCCCGCCCTCAAATTCGTACTTCACAGTGGGGTGGGGGAAATGGGGTGATGGTCAACGTGGAGCTGGGGAAGGGCTGGTCCAGTAGCTGGGGTGGTCGAAGGACCTGTTCCGTTTCTCCGGGAGAGGACCTGGGCTTCCCCAGTGTCACCCTGCCCGCACGGGGCTGGTGGTCAGCAAATCCCCGGTTCCATGCCCCCACCACACCCCCGGCCCTACGGACTGGGTGGTGAGTAAGTGTGTCAGCTCACAAAACAACGTGGACAGCGGGGATGGAGGTTACTGCAGGGACATCGGCGGCTTTAATATGTGACCAAAGAGGGCACTCACCCCCAAAGACGCCCAGACACCGCCTTCCTACCTGGAGAAGAGCCCCGAGCGATGTAAGGAGCCGGAGAGGAGCAGCGCACATGGTGCTGGTCGGGACCTCGGGGAGAGCGCGGCCTCAGTGCACAGGGAACGGGAGCTGCAGCAGAACGTCCTGCAACTGACGGGACACCGACCAACGGACAGCTGACAAGCGACTCGGGGCCCCCTGGAATCAATGATTGACGGCACAAGGTGCAGAGCGGAGGCGGGCTGAGATATTCGCATCCCGACAGTCGGAGCAACTGCGTCCAGAGATGGACAGAGAGCAGCTGCTGTCATCAACGTTCCCCAGAGCACCCAGACCCCCAGACACAGAGACGCCGGCCCCCGGCTTCCGAAATGCAAAGACCCCCCCCCCCACGAACCCTAAACTTCCAAACACCTATTGCCAGCCCACTTACCCTCGACACAGACGGCTGCCCTCAATCCCCGTCAATAGAGTTCTACAATACTCACAGGTATGTAGTGTACCCCTGAGTCTCAGTCCTGGTTATGTAATTGTATCCCTGAATCTCTGTCCTACAACACTCTCCAGGGCTCTACTATTCACCGTGCTCTTTTCTACCACACCTCGCACATGTCCGAGTTAAATTCTTTATCCAGATCCTGTCATAACAGTCACTGAGCATTAGATCACCAATTCTGGTTTGATCTGCAACTTACTAATCACACGAACTCTCCATGTCGTTAATATAGATGACACACCCAGCTCCGATGAAAAATCGGTTATACAGACTTGACCCACTGGTTCTGGTGAGATCAGGCCCAATAGCGGTTGCTCAGCTTCGGAGAGTCAAACTTCCTGGCATGAACTTCCCAAGTGAATGAAAATGGATAATTGGAGAGGAGCGGAGTGAAAGGAATCGTTGAGGATATTCCGAATAAAATAAATCCTGTGACCGTACCTGCACAAATCCGGAGAATTATTGTCATGGAGTCGCCGGCAACTTTCTGCGGGCTACAGAACCCCCTCCGACCTTTCCTGTTAAATACTCACCTTCCTACCTCCTCTCAACGACAAGCTGCTGGACAGAGTTAATGATCTCCACATCACCAACACACCATCGGTCCTCTCAAGAGGTATCGGTGCCGCAAGATTCACATCACCGGCTGCTCCCCCTCCACCATCAGACTCCTCGACAGCAAACTCAATCAGGGACTCATTCAAGGACTTACACTTTTGCACTTTATTGCACGGTCAGTTTCTTTACATTCCTTCATTTCACGCCATGTTATGTAGTTGAGAAGTCGTGATCATGCGTGTTTCGTGGTGTAGCTGTGATCACGCGTGTTTCGTGGTGTAGCTGAGATCACGTGTGTTTCGTGGTGTAACTGTGATCACACGCCCCTCCTGGTGCAGATGTGGTCACGCGCCCCTCCTGGTGCAGATGTGGTCACGCGCCCCTCCTAGTGCAGATGTGGTCACGCGCCCCTCCTGGTGCAGATGTGGTCACGCGCCTCTCCTGGTGTAGATGTGGTCACGCGCCCCTCCTGGTGTCATTGTGATCACGCGCCCCTCCTGGTGTCATTGTGATCACGCGCCTCTCCTGGTGTCATTGTGGTCACGCGCCTCTCCTGGTGTCGATGTGGTCACGCGCCTCTCCTGGTGTCGATGTGGTCACGCGCCTCTCCTGGTGTCGATGTGGTCACGCGCCTCTCTTTCCTGGTGTCATTGTGATCACGCGCCTTTCCTGGTGTCGATGTTGTCACGCGCCTCTCCTGGTGTCGATGTGGTCACGCGCCCCTCCTGGTGTCGATGTGGTCACGCGCCCCTCCTGGTGTCGATGTGGTCACGCGCCCCTCCTGGTGTCATTGTGATCACGCGCCCCTCCTGGTGTCATTGTGGTCACGCGCCCCTCCTGGTGTCATTGTGGTCACGCGCCTCTCCTGGTGTCATTGTGGTCACGCGCCTCTCCTGGTGTCGATGTGGTCACGCGCCTCTCCTGGTGTCGATGTGGTCACGCGCCTCTCCTGGTGTCGATGTGGTCACGCGCCTCTCCTGGTGTCGATGTGGTCACGCGCCTCTCCTGGTGTCGATGTGGTCACGCGCCTCTCCTGGTGTCGATGTGGTCACGCGCCTCTCCTGGTGTAGATGTGGTCACGCGCCCCTCCTGGTGTAGATGTGGTCACGCGCCCCTCCTGGTGTAGATGTGGTCACGCGCCCCTCCTGGTGTCATTGTGATCACGCGCCTCTCCTGGTGTCATTGTGGTCACGCGCTTCTCCTGGTGTCGATGTGGTCACGCGCCTCTCCTGGTGTCGATGTGGTCACGCGCCTCTCCTGGTGTCGATGTGGTCACGCGCCTCTCCTGGTGTAGATGTGATCACGCGCCTCTCCTGGTGTAGATGTGGTCACGCGCCTCTCCTGGTGTAGATGTGGTCACGCGCCTCTCCTGGTGTAGATGTGGTCACGCGCCTCTCCTGGTGTAGATGTGATCACGCGCCTCTCCTGGTGTAGATGTGGTCACGCGCCTCTCCTGGTGTAGATGTGGTCACGCGCCTCTCCTGGTGTAGATGTGGTCACGCGCCTCTCCTGGTGTAGATGTGGTCACGCGCCTCTCCTGGTGTCGATGTGGTCACGCGCCTCTCCTGGTGTAGATGTGTTCATGTGCCTCTCTGTCCTTAGGCAATGGGACTTCTGATTCACCCTGTTTCGCCACCGTTTTTTATCTGTCCAGGCATGGAGGTGGTTGTGCAGATCCCTGGACAGATGGAAGGATCACAGGTTGGGGCGCCAGGATCTCATGTGACATCGGAAATATTTGAATCCAATAAAAGGAATCTGACAAAGACAAAGAAAATGTTGCAAACACTCAGCAAGTCGCCCAGGGTTTGTGGAGAATGAAGTTTCAGATGGACACTGGTCTCAGCGATGGCAGCCATAAAGCTTCCGGCTGTTGGCGATGTTCCCCTGGACTCGGGGTGGACCTGTGCAAGTCTGGCGGCTCGTAACTGCCCTCTAGTGGCCAGAGACGCCAGCTGCAAATGTGAGGGTGTCCCAGGCTGATCCATGGAACAGGTGAGTAATCTCCAGAGTTGACAGGAAGAAACGAATTCCTGAGGGATCCTGAGTGGGAGAGTTTGTCTCCTCTTGTGTAAGAAATCAGACTGTATAAATGCAATGATCAGTAGTGAAAAGATGAATTTGCAATAATCCATAACCACACTGAAGGGTAACCTTGGATAACTAAGGAACTAAAGGAAGGCATCAAACTAAAAGCTCCGACCAACAAAGTTGCCAAGGTAATGGGGAGTGCAAATCTTCTAATATCCCAAAGTTTTTGCAAAGGCTCCCAGGAGACGCCCCATCTGGCTTGAGCAGAGCTCCAGTATTTTAAATGAGATCTGTTTTGAAGTGTTTGTATGTGACCTACACTTAAAAAAAAACTGCCCCAATTTATCTCCCAAAAACATATACAAACACAACAATCTGTCACACAATAAACTTGCCTGTATGCCTAAAGCTGGAATGCCAACTTTCTCAATCTGCATACTGCACCCTCTCCTCTATTCTTTCCAATACTTACCCCCAACCTTCCAGTCTCCAACTTCTGCGACCATTTTATCAGAAGAAACTCCAACATTGCCTTAAAACTGGAGAGTATGAAGTCTGCTCTCATTACCATCTCCTCCAGTCTTCAGGCTCCATCAGGATTTATAATGCATTTCTATTACATATATAGACTGCATTTGTGCAGAGCCTATATCATTTCAGGGGCTTCAGCCAGTCACTGTGCATACACTGATTGGTTCATTCTGATCTACACCAAGTTGAATCAACAAGCTGTCATAAAGGGCAGTTGGAGTCATAATTTTTCACGGGAATAGGTTTGGGCGCAGAAGGTGAAGCAAATGACCAAATATTGACTACGGCTTCAAGGCAACAGAATTTTAGCCCTTCTGCAAAGCCACATCATTGCAGAGAGCGGTGCTAGAAGACCAACTCTCTGCAAAACACAAATGTGCTGAGCAACTCATAAAGTTTCAGGCTGTTGGCGAAGGGAATGTTTGCCTGGACTCGGGGAAGCATCCATAGGAAGCTTAGAACACTACAGTAGAGAAACAGGCCCTTTGTCCATCTAGTCCATACCCAAATTCTTCATTGTTCCATTGACCTAGACCCAGACCATAGTCCTCCATGCCCTTCCATTCATATACCAAACCAAATTTTTCTTAAATGTCAAAAATCAAGCCCATAATCATTTCAGCTGGCAGCTTGTTCCACACTCTCACCACTCTTGGCATAAAGTTTCCCCTAAACATCTCACCTCTTCCCTTTAACCCACATCCTTGAGTTATTGTCTCACCTAACCTCAGTGGGGAAAGCCTGCTTGCATTGACTCTATCCATACCTCTCACAGGCTTTAAAAGTTGTCATAGCCAAAGGGTGTTAGTGGGGACAAGCTTACACTGCCACACAAATGCTCTTCATGGTGTATGCCTCAAATAGCCTCTGAAAACCAAGTTCAACTCCTGGCCTTTGCATGTGGCATAGCTCTTATGCCCGGCGGAGCTGATCTCACTGACAGGAGAAGTGGCAAAGGAGGGCCACTGGTGCCTTGAAACAAGTTGCTCCGGGCAGATGGGGCTTGTTAACCACGGATGGTAACTCATCTAGGGGAGGGAAAACTGACTTCAAACCTCCGCTGCCTTGGAGGAGTCACGTGATGGAGTAGTGGCCAATCGGGAAAACCAGCCCTCTCCAGGAAAATAGAAAAAAAAGTTAGGAAGAAGCAAAGCATAACAGAAATAGAGTACAAGAAATAGAAGATAAAGATACAGAGAAGAGAAGGAAGATGGCTTCCAAGAGGGTGAAAGTAAGAACAGCTAGAAAAAAAAGAAGTGAAAAAGTCACCGGAGAAGAAGGAAGAAGGACTTACCTGCAGGAACAGGACGCTGTGGTGACGAGGAGCACCCGACCCTTGAGGTCAGTACCTGCCCTACAGAGTCGCAACCCACCAGCCTGTACACTTGTACACTACAAAAATGGCTCTTGGAGCCAAACAAAAGTGTGCAACGGCGCAAGTGCGAGGAGTTGCGCATGCACAGTGTGCAATCAGAGGAGAAGGAGGACACCGGTGGGAGGGAGGCTCAGCAGAGGAGCGGGCTGTCACAGACCGAGCAACTGAGAGACGCCGACACCAGGGCTCTCAGTTGAAGGATAAGGAAGACAGCAGAAGAGGGAGCGACGAAACAGACGTGGAAGATAGATGGAGGGAAGATCAACAAGAAGACCAACGTCAAGAAGCACAACAGATGAGCACCCAAGAGGGGAGGAACAGCAACAAGAGGCCCAGCAAGAAGAGGCCCGACAAAGAGATACAAGCAGCTCATCAGGAAAAACAGAAGAGACACAGACACTAAGAAGAGAAGAAGACACAAACATAGGTACAGACAGAAGAAGAGGAAGAAGAAGACCAAGATCTTCACAGAGAAACTGATGGACAGAATATAGATAGTTGTTTTTGAAGAACAAATGAGAGCATTAAAAGAATGGTGATCATTGGAGTTTAATGCAACTAAAAGGAAAATGAAAAGAACAGAAGATAAAATGCAAAGGTTAGAACTGGTAATGACAGAAATAGGGAAAAGAGTAGAGAGTGTGGAAGAGCAGGAAACGGCTAAAGAAATGGAAGTGAATGACTTAAGAGAAAAATTGGAAGAAAGTGACAAAAAAATTAAAGAGACACAAGAGTTGTTATCTCAGAAAATTGATATTTTGGAAAATTATAGTAGGCGAAACAACATAAAAATAGTGGGCCTGAAGGAGGGTGAAGAAGGCACAGACATGAAGGAATTTATAAAAGGATGGATCCCGAAGATCCTCGGAACAACAGAAATGCAGGAAGAAATGGAAATAGAAAGAGCACACAGAGCACTAACTCCAAAACCACAGACACATCAAAAACCAAGATCCATCTTAGTAAAAGTTTTGAGATACACGACAAGAGAAAATATACTGGAATGGGCAAGGAATAAAATTAGAGAAGATAATAAACCACTGGAATACAAGGGTCAAAAATATTTTTTTAACCCAGACATAAGTTTTGAATTCTTAAAGAAGAGGAAGGAGTTTAATACAGCGAAATCGATTTTATGGAAAAAGGTTATAAATTCATATTAAAACATCCAGCCGTACTTAAAATATTACCCGGGGAGCAAAACAGACTGTTCTCGGATCCAGAGAAAGCACAGTATTCGCAGAACATTTGCAGTACAGAAGAGATGAAGAGATATAACAAGAATGAAGAATGGCGATAAAGTATATATAAAGATGTAAAAGCAATGTATATGTAAAGAACTAAAGAGGGAAAAGAGAAGGGAAGGGAGTAATTGGATAAAAGACAAGCAAAAAGAATAAAGTGCCAAATTTATGGTTAAATCAATGCAGGAAATGAAACATGGATATATGGAGGAGACAACACTTAAGAGAGAAAGAATATTCATATTATTCGAGTAGTCACAAAACTTACTCAAGGATTGATATGTTTTTGTTGACAGCCCATATTCAAGGGAGAGCTAGGAAAACTGAATATAAAACGAGACTACTATCAGATCATTCACCCCTGTTATTAGCAATAAAACTGGAGGACATCCCACCAAGAACATAAAAACAGAGGTTAAACTCCATGCT
This sequence comes from Narcine bancroftii, assembly GCF_036971445.1. Classification (NCBI taxonomy): domain Eukaryota; kingdom Metazoa; phylum Chordata; class Chondrichthyes; order Torpediniformes; family Narcinidae; genus Narcine; species Narcine bancroftii. Next base: position 94,028,509 of record NC_091478.1, read on the forward strand.
ACTTAAAAGACAGGAATTCATGGAGTTTATTGAATGCCAAATTAAAACATATTTTGAAATAAACGCAGGATCAGTGAAAGACAAATTTATATTATGGGACGCAATGAAAGCCTTCATTAGAGGGCAGATAATAAGATATGTGACTAAGATGAAAAAGGATTACAATCGGGAAATAGAGCAGTTGGAAACAGAGATAGTAAGTACAGAAAAGGAATTAGTAAAAAGGGATGATATAACAAAAAGGAGAGAACTGGCGGACAAAAAAATTAAATATGAAACATTACAAATGTACAAGGTGGAGAAGAACATAATGAAAACAAAGCAAAGCTATTATGAACTGGGAGAAAAAATACAAAATATTAGCCTGGCAACTTCAAACAGAACAAGCTAAAAACTGTATTGGCATCAAGGAAAAAGGACAAACAAATTACATATAACCCAACAAAGATTAATGAGAACTAAGGAATTTTATGAACAATTGTATCAAACTGAGAACGAGGGGAAAGATGATAAAATAGAGGAATTTTTAGCTAAAATTGCAAGAAGAGGAATAAATCAAACTAATAAAACCATTTGAAATAGAGGAAGTACAGGATATATTAAAAAAGCTATGAACAATAAAACATCAGGAGAGGATGGATTTCCAATAGAATTTTATAAAACATTTAAAGAGTTATTAACTCCGCCTCTCCAGGATGTAATGAACCAGATAGAAGAAACACAAAGGTTGCCAGATTCATGTAAGACAGCAATAATTATAGTAATACCAAAGATGGGGAAGGATCCACTAACACCAGCATCATATAGACCAATATCTTTACTTAACTCAGACTATAAGATAATAGCGAAATTATTAGCAAACAGATTGGCTGATTGTGTACCTAAAATAGTAAAACAAGACCAAACTGGATTTATTAAGAAAAGATGAACAACGGACAATGTCTGCAAACTTATTAATCTAATTCATGCAGTTCAAGGAAATAAGAAACCAACAATGGCTGTTGATCTAGACGCAGAAAAAGCCTTTGACAGAGTAGAGTGGAATTACTTATTTAAAGTATTACAGAAATTCAATCTACCAGAAAAATATATAAATTGGATTAAAGCATTGTATAATGGACAGTTGGCGAAGGTAACAGTAAATGGATATGTATTGAGTCACATTAAATTAAGTTGGTCAACTAGACAGGGATGTCCACTATCTCCCTCATTGTTTGCCTTAGCAATAGAACCTTTGGCAGAACTGATAAGAATAGAAAATAAAATAAAAGGGATAAAAATAAAGGAGAAGGTGTATAAAATCAGCTTATTTGCAGATGACATACCTAACAGAACCAGAGGTATCAGTAAAAGAATTACATAAGAAATTGAAGGAATATAGAGAAATATCAGAGTACAAGATCAATGTAAACAACAGTGAAGTGAAGCCAATGAGTAATGCAGACTATACAGAATTTTAAAAAGAATCACCATTTAAATGGCAAACACAAGCAATCCGATACCTAGGTATCAGGTTAGATAATAACTTAAGCCACTTGTACAAACTAAATTATTAGCCACTAATAAAGAAATTGGAGGAAGAATTGGAAAGAACTACCGCTAACATTGATAGGGAGGGTAAACTGCATTAAAATGAACGTGTTCCCAAGGATACAATACTTATTTCAAACATTCAAACAGAAAAATTCTTTAAGGGACTAAAGAGAATAATAAGGAAATTCTTGTGGAAAGGGAGGAATCCAAGGGTAGCATTAGATAAATGAACAGAAAGGTATAATCAAGGTGATTTACAGTTACCAAATTTAGAAATTATTATAGAGCCGCACAATTGAGGTATTAATCAGATTTTTACCAGACAAGGGAAAAACCAGACTGGACTATGATAGAGCTAGATAAAATAGGGGAAAAGATACCGGAACATATACTTTATGAGTGGGATGGAAAGCTGGTGCAATATAAAAACTCACCAGTATTGCATCATTTACTTAATACATGGAAGAAGATCCACTTAGAAAGGAAAAAAACAAATGATCAAATGCCAAAATTACTATTGACACAAAATCAGCTAATCCCTTTTACAATAGTCAACCTTTCCTTTGGAGAATGGGAGAGAAAAGGAATCAAAAGAATAGAAAACTGTTTTTTTGGAAATAGTTTATTAACATTTGAACAGTTGAAGTACAAATATGGAATAACTCATGGTACAATGTTTGCATATCATCAATTGAAAGCTTATTTAAAGGATAAATTGTGAAACAGCTTGAGATAACCTGAAGGAAGCAGCTTTGAATACATGATTACAGACACAATGATAATTAAAAGATTTATAACCAACATGTACATTAAGCTGCAAGATAAGGAAAATGAAATAAACTATAAACCTAAGCAGAAGTGGGAAAAGGATCTAAACATAAAGATAAAAAATGAAGTATGGGAAAAGTTATGTTCTGGAACTATGAAGAATATAATAAACACAAGGTTAAGCATGATACAGTAGAATTGGTTACACAGGGTATATATCACTCCTCAAAAATTAAAAGAATGGGATTCAACATTATCGGATGTTTTCACTGTAAGAAGGAAATGGGAACAACAGTACATGCAACTTAGGCATGTACGAAAGTAAATACGTTTTAGGAAGAATTAAATCAGATACTAAATAAAATTACAAAAATTAACATATGAATAAAACCAGAGATATTTCTTTTAAGTAACATAAGAAGTAGAGAATTAGGCCTCAAATTGGATAAAGTGCAAAAAAAATTCATTATGATAGCCTTAGCGATAGCAAAAAAATGTATAATGTCAACTTGGAAAATGGAGGAGAGCATGAATATACAGCAATGGTACATGGAAATGAATACATTTATTCCATTGGAAAAAAAAATAACATTTAATTTAAAAAATAAAGTCACAATGTTTGAACAAATTTTGGAACCATACATGGAACATATCAGAGAGAGCTTGCCTACGACCTCCATCCCCTAAAATGAGAATGAAAATGTTAAGAAGACAAAACGACTAGATTCAGTGTGTCATAAATAGATGATGCATTTTTCTTGTTTATTTTCCTTTGTGTGAAAATATTGTTTTATGGTTTTATTGTATTGTATATGTTGAATATTTATTGGCATTGGAGGGGGGTGGGTAGAGGGGAGGGAGAGAAGGGGGGAAAGGGGAGAAAAGACCACTGTGTAAATTTAATGAGATACGTTTGCACATATTTTGGTTGATATGGTTCACAGTGTGAAAAATTAAAAAAATATTTAAAAAAAAACCTCCACTTCCTTGTGGCTACACCCACTTATGGGAAAGGCTTTGGGTGCAAGCCCCAAGGAAAAATCCGGAGTTGGAGTCTTGAAGGCCGCTGACTGCTGTACCCAGCACTGGCACAGGAACTCCTGCGTAAACTGTATCAGCTTTCATCATTCTCTTGGACCTATCATTAGCATGGAGAGGGAGGTTCCCACTGTTTGGGCAACAGATAGATCTCCATATCAACTCTGCCCTGGCTTGCACCACTCCAGCTACCAGAGGCACAGTACCCATGGTTGACCACAACTGACGGAGGCCACACACACACACCCCTCATAATTTTATAGACCTCTATCAAATTTCTCCTTAGTCCAGGAAAATAAGTCCTATCCTATTTAACCTTTCCCCGTAACTCACTTCCTCAAGTCCTAGCAATATCCTTGTTAATCCTTGTGTGAAGATGGCGGCACTGCCATTGGTGTGGACCTGTGGCAAGTGAGGGAGCAGAGATGCAGCAGTTCTGCGGGGTCCAGCCGTCCAGTTGACTGCCATTGGCTCCACACGGACTTTGAACAGCCCACTGAGGGGTCCAACAGTGGTTTTAGTTGAAATTCCATGACCGTGGGTCTGCGCCCAAGATGGTAGTGGCTATTAAGCAGACTCAGAGGAAGTGGAGGACTGGAGCAGGGCACCAGAGGATGGGAAGATCATGCAGCATCTGACAGGGAGAAGCGTAAGAGACGACCCGCAAGGACGGTGACCATGGCAGTGAACCAGAGAGAGAGCTCTGCGGCTGATGGACCAGTGCACATGGCAGGCTGCTGGCAACTCGAGGCAAGGAATCCGTGAACGCTGTGGGCTGTTGTCGGGAGACTCGCGCCGGGCTGAAAACTGCTGGAGACTGGCTCGAATTGGCTAGAGGGGCACCAGGTATCGGAACCAGGATGCGAGGAGGGGCTGAGAATGCTGAAGGGTTCCTGACCATGCCAGAGGTTAAGATCTGGAGCTCAGGTTGCTCGATTTGGACTGGACTCTGTGGGGCTGAGGGGGCTATGGAAGTGCTGGAGGTGAATGCACAGACATTTGGTGACTCTGGAGGGACCCTGGATGGACTCACTCTCTCTCTGACTGCAAGTCTGTAAGAGGCGCTTAGGCAATTCCAGCCAGTGGTGAATCTGTCTGCCTTGTAGAAAGCAAAAAGGAATTTCATGTAATAGAACACAGTTTTATTACTATGACAATAAATTGAATCTTGAATTTTGAATATCTTTTCTGAACTCTCAATTTTATTAGGAAGGGTAACCAATGTTTTGTGCCTGGGTCCTTTGTCAGGTACAAACAGAATCAAGAAGGTGCTGAATAAAAATGATGGGGATATGGAGAAGAAAGGAGGGAGAGGGAGGCAGGGGGAGGAACTCAAATTAACAGGTAAGAGATTATAGGTAGGTAGTGGAGGGTGGAAGAGAGAAAAGCTAAGACCTGATAGGGGAGATGGTTGAGAGTAGTTTTCTGATGGAAGGAGGTGAGAAGTTAGAGGAAAGGAGACAGAGGGATAGAGAAAGAGAAGACACAGGGAAGAGGGTTAATAGAAATTGGAGAAGTCGATGTTAATCCCATCTGGTTGGAGATGGCCAAGATGGAACACAAGGTGTTCCTCTAAACTGAGGATAGCCTTGGCAGTACTTGCGAGGACATGAACAGACATGCTGGTGTGGCAATGGTGTGTGGAATTAAAATATTTGGCCACTGGGCAGCCCTTCCTGTTGCAGCAGAGTGAAAGTGCTCAATGAAACAAACTCCCATTCTTGGCCCATCTCCCCGACCTAGAGGGAGCTCAACAGGAGCACCAGATGCAGTAAATTATCACTACATATCCCTTTTTATTCAGGCATCTGCCTGTTTTTACTTTTACCTGACATTGAGTTCACCCTTCATTTCCTATGACCTGCTGAGTTTCTCCAGCATATTTATCAAGTCAGGGTGTTGTGGTCACTGTCTCCGAAATGCTCACCACCCCCCTCCCCCAAGTGGTCTGTCAGCAGGCCACGTTCATTTCCCAGTACTAGATCCAGTATGGCCTCTCCTCTAGTTGTCCACATATTGTCAGGAATCTTTCTTGGTCACACCTGACAAATTCTGCACTAAGGAGGTGCCAGTCAATGTTAGGGAAGTTGAAGTCTCCCATGATAACAACCCATTATTTCCACACCTTTCCAAAATCTGCCAACTTATTTGCTTTATGGTGTCTATTTTGGGGCTATCGAATATTCTCAATAATCACTTCCTTCCTGTTTCTACCACCCACAATGACTCTGTGGACAATCGCTTTCCGGCATCCTTTCTACAGCTGTGACACAATCATTGATCACCAATGCCACTCACCTTCTCTTTCTTTTCCTCCCTCCCTATCCCTTTTGAATCATCTACACCTTCAAAATTGCATCAGCTAATGTTGTCCTTGCCAAGTCTTTCTCAAGGCCACAACGTGTTTATCCATGCTCCAAGTTCATCGCCCCTATTCTTAATACTTCTCACATTAAAGTACATACATTTCAACCCATCCAACTGGCTGCATTTATTCTCCATCCACTGCTTATCCTTCCACACAATCTCACTGCACACCCAGTAGCATTTACCTTCACATCAACTGCTCCATCATCTGACCTCACACTCTGGTTGCCATCTCCCTGTCTGGCTAGTTGAAACCATCTCCTACATTTCTAGCAGACCTAGTCTAAAGGGTATTAGTCCATCTTCAGTTCAGGTGCAACACATCCCTTCCCTGAAGGAGATCCCAATAATCCACAAACCTGAATCCCTGTCCCCTGCATCAATTTTTCAGCTACACATCCATCTCCTATAACTTGGCACAGGCAGCAATCCAAAGATTACCGTCCTTGAGGTCCTGCTCTTTAACTTCCTTCCTAACTCCCTATTCACTCAAGAAGACCTCATCCTTTTTTCTATCCATGTTATTGGTACCAATGTGTACCACATATGGCTGCTCACCCTCCCACTGAAGAATTCTCTGGACTCTACAGAGTCTGACCTTGGTACCTGTGTGACCACATACCATCTGAGAGTCTTGGTCCTTTCCACAGAATATCCTATCGGTTCCTCTCACCAATGGATCCCCTGTCACTATGCTCTCTTTTACTCTTCCCTTTCCCTTTGAGCAACAAAGCCATAGACTCGACTACTGTAGCTTCTCCCCGGTAGGTTGCTCTTCCCAGTGCATTCTTAGCTGCCTTTTTCCTCAAGAGCTGTAGGCACCAGCACCCCTTCCTCAGCCTCTGCTCTTTGAAGCCTCTCAAACCAAAGCCTCCAAGCCCCACTCACACTCTGGCCACTCCTGCAGTCAGTTCCAATTGAGCTTTCCTTATATTGGCTGCTGGGTCAAACTGGCTTTAATCTGCCAATAGTCACCGACCCGGCTCCTGTGATCTGCTCATTTTAAAACAGCTGAAAACAATGCAAAGCTCTCAACGATCACCTTTAAATCAGTGTTACTCCTTCCTGGCAGGTCTGAGTATATTGCTGTTCCTGTGGGCAGCTGGATTTGAGCTGATGGAGTTGTCTATTGGCAGCTGCCTCTCAATGATGTGAAGACTGAATCTTTAGACAGAATCCACACTGTCATTCATGAACAGTTGGTGAGCCACTGGGATGGGGCTACTGTGAGGGACCTTGGTGATGGCAGACAGCTGGGAGACTTCTAGTTGGGCTCATCTCTTGAGTTGAAGACTGAGTACTTGTCTTCATTGGACAGGACATTGAGTATAAAAGGTGAGAAGCCATGTTGCAGCTGTATAACACTGGGCGATGTTGCAGTAACATGCATGTGGAGGTTCTGGAGGGGATACAGAAGAGGTTTACCATGATGTTGCCTGGTTCAGAGGGTATGAGTTATGGGGGAGAGGTAAGACAAACTTGGGATGTTTTCTCTGGAGTGCCAGAGAAGAGAGCTGATAGAGATAAATAAAATCATGAGGCATTGATTTTGGACAGAATCTTTTCCCCGGGGTAAAAATGTCACACGCTAGAGGTCATGCATTTAAGGGGAAGTATTTTGCAGAGAGAATAGTTGGTGCCTAGGGAGAACTGCCAGGAGTAGTGGCAGAAGCAGATATCATCATGGTGTTTAAGACTCTTCGAGATAGACACATGACGATGAAGGGGATGGAGGGATATGGAATGTGTGCAGTCAGATTTGATGTTTAAATTGGCCACATAGTCAGTATGGACACATGGGCTACAGTTATGATCACAGGACTTCCACATCCAGGAGATGGCTGGAGCAGACTGGTGAAGTACAGCAGCAGACATGATAAGGATGGGGCTTTTCTCTTGGTTCAGCCTGCGCCTCAGTGGGACAGATGCAAGCTAGTGCCAGAGTTCGAAGGTCCTGTCGGGAACTTCCCAGTGGCCACTGGGACAGTCTGTTTTCAGCCACCTTCATTTTTCAGCCATTAATTGAATCACTGATGGATGTGCTTCTGGAGAGAACGTTCCAGGTGCTCTATTCTCAGTGCGGTTGCAATCGATAATCAATATGGTTTGATGTGGTTCTTGTCCTGAGTTCTGGATCAAGCAGCTCAAACCCTGCTTGGATTTGGTGGGATTCCTGGACTCCTCAGGGAAACTGATCTCACCTATTTCTGGTGAAGACTGGTGGTACAGATGACATGTGATCATCTTGGCAGAAATTCCATTCACAAGGCAAACAACCACCTTCTGGAATGACTCTCGATAAATGATCCTGACCCGAAACACTCTCTCTCCATGAATGCTGCCTGACCTGCTGAGTCCCTCCAGCATCTTCAGTTTTTGTGATTCTCCACTCACAGGCTGCTGGGCTGAGAACAGGACCACCCCCCCAAAGTGGCGTGGATCTGGCATTTCAGATTCATGGCTTCCCGACTGCTCTAGAGAAACTGGGCAGAGCTACCTCCTTGACTACTGCACATGTCCTGGTGTAGGTGGCCCAATGAGCTGTGGAAGTTCCAGGATTTAGACCCAGTGACAGATACATTTCCAGTCAAGATGATGTGTGATTTGGAGAGCACCCCACAGGTTGCAGAGAAATGTAATTATAGACATTATGACATCAACTATCCAAACATAGACAGAGGTAGCAAAGATCCTAGGAGCAAGGGTGGGAGGTGCAACTGAAGAGTATTCAGGAGAGGTTTGGCCCAGTGAGGATAAACAGGCAAGATTCACTGGGGGAATATCTAAAGACAAAGTGGTCTGTTTTCATGAAAGTACCTGTTCGGCTGCAGCAAGTATATCTGTGGATTTTTGCAATGTGCATGACAAACTTATTCTTATCATCAGGTGATTATGGGGTCAAGATAGCAATGGAAAAGGATGAACACCATGCCATGGTAAAAGGAGTCAACTGGTGCAAGGCTGTTGGAAGATCACTTTAAAGTAATCAGAACTGAAGCCAAGAAAATACAGAGGAAATATAATCTTTGTGACATTTTCCTGAAACATGAAAGCAGATTTTCCCTGTGATCAGTCTAATCTAATGTATGTAGAGAGAGAGAGTGTGTGTGTGAGAAAGATGTAGGTTAAGAAGAAATGGGAAGAGTGGAATCAGATGGGTGGAGGGGGGGGTTACCTAAAATTTTTTAAATCCATGTTAATGTCATTGGATTTAAGGCTGTCCACAAAGAATACAATGTGTTATTCCAAGGTTTACGCTTAGCTTCGCCCCAATAATGGATGAGGTCACATCACTGCAGAGATGGTTGGGGGAGTTGAAATTGTTGGCTACAGGGAGCTGACATTTAGACTCACATACAGAGCATGGGTGTCCAGTGGAGCTCAGTGGGAGAAGATCCCAGAAATGAATAATAGCATCCCAGGGATATGGAAGAATAGAGGTCTCACACTTAAACACAAAGAGCTGGCCCGTTGGCAGCTGGAATTAGGTGCTGTGACCAACACAGGCAGAATGAGCTGAATGCAATGTAAATTTGTTATGATTTCATGATTAAAAATAACAAAAGGCTGAGAAACAGCAAAAACTGATGAAAGATCAGTGTCATGACACAAAAAAAGTCTGTAGATGCTGGACTTGAGCCCAGGTATCACAATGGTTCCTGGAGATTCATCAGACAGCTCTTTACTGACAAACATTTGATCCGGATCCTCAGATACAATCATCCCAATGTTCCCTCAGATTAGGGAACGCTGCATCCAATGGGCAGATACAATCAGTTTCCCCATCATCTGAGCCTTATCCTGTGTGTCCATGGATCCATCGGGAACACAGCAATAGTCCAGAACTCTCAGATGGACCTACTGTCTGCTGGATGGGGAAAGAATCGCTTCAGCAGATCTCTCTTGTTTATTTTTCCCATGTGGTTGCGAGGAAGCTGCTCCATGAGGATGAGCTCTGATGGGAAACAGTAGGTGGCCATGTGAACTCTGGAACAAAGAGACAATCTGTTAACCAGAACCACAACAGGCACTGTGTAACACAGGCCTAGTTCTTCAAAGCACAGACCCTTGGTAACACAAGCTCTGGACTGCACCACACAGGCGCTGCAAATTACAGGCCCAGCTCTTCAAAGCATGGATCCTGGGTAACACAGGCTCTGGTTAACACCACACAGATTCTGCGTAACACAGTCCCAGCTCATCAAAGTACAGATCCTGGGTAACACAGGCTCAGGTCTATATCTAACAGGCTCTGTGTTACAAAGAACTTGCGCAACACAGGTTCTGGTCTATACCAAAAGGGTCCTGGCTCCAAAAGATGTCCAATCGAAGAACAGTACATTCTAAACAGTGCCTTCCCACACAGATCCTGTTACAGAACACCCCTCCCCCCCAACTGAACTTTCTTGCTCTGGTTATTAAGCGATTTTGAGGAATTGTCCCTTTACTCTGACTGCCAGAGGACTGGGAGCTTGTCTCTGCTGGAGGTGACATAAGCCACCTGTGGCACAGCCTCTCTCATGTTCTTAAAGGAAGCCTCATAACCACTAACCCCTGGCCTTACCGAGCCCATTCTCTTAACTCTTTCAGGGAGAGTGAACAGCCTTCGTGTAATTGGACAACAGCCACCACCTTCTGTCCCCACGTCACGTCAGAGGCACCAATAACCGCAACATCTGCAAAGAAGAACAGTGTAAGTACGTAGCCACCAAGTATCTTGCTATAGTACCCCATTAACCATCACTAAGTCAGTGCCACAGATACACAAAATTTAAGGCAAATATCCTGTTGTCAATAACTGGTACATGTTACCGAAATGGTGGCCATGATTCTAACGAGGATGCTACTTGTCAGGGTGAGGTGAAGTGAGAATGTATGTTTAGGGCAGTGGATTCAGGATTAAGGGCTTCAGTGTTTGGGCTGGAATGGTTGGCGTATTTTTTAATGAACATGGGCCCACAGTGGGGCAATCTAGGTTACAGATCTCACCCTGATGGAATTTCTAATCACAACCCAAATACTTGAGATCTGGAGTTAAATTTGCAAGTTTAAAAAAAAAGGAAATAAATGAACACTTATTTTTGCCATGTTTCTGGATGCAGACGCAGATAACGTGGTTTCAAGCTACAGAAATGGCGATGGGGTCTGTTTTGCAGGAATGCAACCATCTTCCCCCTCCCAGTTATGTGGGGGTTCCTGGTATACATTTTGGGTCCTTGCATCCTATCGCTGAGCACCTCTCAGACTGGTGGTGATGAGTTAGCTTGTGGAACCACTGCACTCCTCTGGTGAAGGTGCTTCAGTAGTGCTGCTGGAGTGAAGAATAGGATCTACAGCCAGTGTTGGACCAGCATGTGTGCACCTTGAGGGGAACCTACAGCAGCTGGGGTTTCTCCGGCGCTTGCTGGCTCACTTTTTGGCCGAGAAGATGATCTCAGAGAAACTGAGCATTTTATAGATGGTACAATACGGTGGGGGAGGGGGGAGGGTCATGAATGCATATGGTGGTGGATGGGCTGTTTTGCCTGGTCAAAGTTGAGCAGCTGTCATCCTACTCTTTCCTCTCACTCCTATTTCGCTGTGTAGATGGTAGAGAGGGTGAGTCACTAGCTTTGGGATACCCAACCTCAGATCTGTTTGGTGTTCATGTAGCTAGTCCAGTTCGGTGTCAATAGACACCCAGAATATTGATGGTAGGGTCTGAGTGATGTAATACCAATGGTAGGTCTTTGAACCCACTCGTGTTGAAAATGTTAAGGTTAGAATTAATTGTTAGATTTTTCAGTTCAGAGCTAACAGTTAGTTTTTGGGGTTAGAAATAGGATACCTCGTTGTTCAGGGTTATAGCTTTATTTCAGGGATATATATTTCTAAATACAATACTCAACATCGTATTACTCAAAGAATTCTAACCTGCAATATCAGGATGAGCCAGGAGATGGCGTTCAATGTCCAGTGCACTGATCTTGTATCCTCCAGACTTGATGATATCCACAGAAGTGCGACCCAGGATCCAGTAAACACCGTCTCTGTAATACGCTGTGTCTCCTGCAACACAAACACAACCCCAAAATTATGGCAGTGTCTTCAGCCCTGAACATTGCAGATGATCAGCACAATTACTCAGCAGCCCAACCAGCCCAAGGGCATGGTCTGTTCAAAACACACCCCATGAGCTAAATCCTTTGATCAGATGTTCAGAGGAACCCAGAGAGGCTGGGTATCATTGCGAGTGTCCTGTTAGTACCCTGTCTAGCTGAAAACAGATCGGAGTTGCCACATTACCACAGTAGACTCATCAAATGCTTGCTTCATCTGAAGAAAATAAGTGAGTGAACAGCAATTTTTGGGCCGATATCCTCCAAGAGCTCAGCTCACCATGATGCACAGAGTTTATTACACCAGGTTGCCAATAGATCACTTGGAAAAGATACAAGAAAACAAGCATGATTGACCTCAGACAGGGTGCTGACCATGAAAATCACTGGCACGTTGAGCAGTGTGGAATTGGGGGCTGGGTTCGACAGAACAATGAGAAAGTCTGGTGAGAGTTGGTAACAGTGAGTTTACTGTCCAGCAAGATAATTTGTGAGGACTTACAAATATTTCCTCACAGCCTTATTCAGGTCTGAAAATTCAGGGGAATAGATTGTATCCTAAAGTTATCATTCTAGAGTCCAGAGATGTACAGCATACAATGGGCAATTCTGCCCAATTTATTCATGCTGACCAAGGATGTTGTCCTCAGTCAAGGTGTGGAGTATGGGAGCAGGAACCACCTGTTAGATATTGAGAATGCACTTGGAGTATTGTCAGCCATTCTGGTCACTCAGGTTATAGGAAGGAAGTTATTAAGCTGGAGGATGCAGAAAAGATTCACAAGAATGTTACTGGAACTTGTGTCACTAGAAGAGATTGGATAGGCTAGGATTTTCTTTCCCTGGTGTGTAGGACACTGAGGTAGCCCTAAGGAGATCCCCGAGATCCTTCACGTGTATTTGTCATATGGTGAGCTGGCCAACTGGATACAAAATTAGCTTAAACAGAAGGTGCTGGTGGAGGTTGTTATTCAGACAGGAGGATATCAATAAGATTACACCCTGTGATGTGCTGGATTTATTGTTGTTTGTCTGTGATATTAATGACTTGGAAAACAATGCAGTAGGCATTTTTGAGACTAAAATTGGTGGTATAGTGGACAGTGCAAAAGATGGATGATATCTGAGATAGGGGCAAGGCAGGTAAGATTAGGAAACTCTGGGTGACCAGAAATGTTGGCATTCTCGTTAAGGAATGAAGGAGGCCATATGTCAGTTATTGATAGTTGGATTCAAGCAAAATTCAAGCAAAAAAGTAGGAAATTGAGCTAAGGAATGGCAGACGTGTAAGGTGTTGCATTTTGGAAAGACTTTGTGGTGTGGATTGTGGAAGGTCATGTGGCCTCTACCTCTGAAACTTGGTGGGAATGTAGATTGTAGAGGGTCATGAACTGTAGAATGAACTGCCAGAAGAAGTGGTAGAAGTGAGAACATTGAAAAAACATTTCCTCTGGTTAATAATTTTGTATGATTCACTTTTAGTGAATTAATGACAAGTTACATAGAAGCAAAACTGTTCTCTAAAGATTAATATTCCTGAAACAAGACTAAAAATCAAAACAAAAGATGAAGACAGATCCGTAAATGTATGGCCAATCCTATAGGCAATCCTTCCTACTCAGTTCAAACTTTACCTTAAACACGGCTAAGGGAAATAGAGAGCAGAATAGATGAGGCCTGTGGCAGCATTGATCAATTGATCAGCTGTGATCTCGTGGAATGGTGGAGTTGAGTGGTCCGATATCCTTGTGCTCTTGTTCCTAGGGTGAGGTTTTCTGGGAATTTATTTTACTGCCAACACTGCTCATTCCAAGCTGTTCTTCCTTGATTCTACCACACCAACTTGACATAGAACAAACTGACCAAAAACTGGGAGCCAAGGCTAAATTTGAAGTGATTCAAGATTAATACAAATACCTGAGAATTAGAGTGTGGCAATAGAAAGATGCAAACTGCAGCAGCTGGAAATCTGAAATAGGAGCAGAGAATGCTGGAAATAGGCAGTAGGTTAGGCAGAGCCTGTGGGAAAAGAAACCGAGTTAATGCTTCAGGAGAAAGGGCTGACTGTGCTTCTCTTCTCACAGAAATGGCCTGATCTGCTGAGTATTTCCATCATGTTCTGTTATGATCCAAACACAAGCCTACCTTTTTCAATTCCAAATACTGAAAGAATGTGCTGCATTACTGAACAGCCTCAGTTTGTATTTCCAGATGGTCTCCGATCAGTGGGAGGGAATATTAACATAAATTGGACATCAACTCCCAGAAGAGAAAGGCCAGTTTGCAATCAATTACTCTGCCATGCAGAGAGACTCTCATTTCATTCTGGGCTGGATTGCCAGAAATCCCAGAGGTAAACGTGTATTTGTGTTCTCACATCTAGCAGTGAGTCTCCATGTGAATAAGTCATGTTTATTTGACTGTTAACTGCAGGCATGCAATTCCACAGGAGTCAGTCTGAGGGAACTGCAGATGTGGGTTTAACTACATGGCTCATTACTGAGTTTTTAAGAGTTCCCTCTCTAATGGCCTGTGACAAAGGGCTGTCATTCCTTAGCTCTTCCTCCTGAGAGATAATTAAACACAACCCCTGCCTGCACAATATTAAAAACCATTTGCTTCTTCAAGCCCTGAACTACTCTCAATAATTATCATGCACAATGCTGCATATCGTTTCAACCAAATCAAAAATTACTCACAAGATGTGAATTCTCTTTTAAATCACCTTAACTTCCCACATGTCATTTCTGCCCTAATCTAGAACACTACAACACAAAAACAAGCTCTTCAGCCCCTCTAATCCATTCCAATCCTTCTGCCTGGTCCCATATCCAACCATACCTCTCTCATCCATGTACCTGATCAAATTTTTCTTGAATGTCAGAATTGAGCCGCCTCCATTTAGATTTCAGATTTATTGTCAGAGTACATACATGACCCTGAGAACCAATTCATCTGGCAGCTTGTTTTACACACCTACCACTCTCTGCACTAAGTTCCCTTTAAACTTATAACTCATGTCCTCTATTTATCTCTTCTAATCTCAGAGGAAAAGGTCTGCTTGTATTTACACTATCTATACCCATCATAATATTGTATGCCTCTATCAAATCCCCCCCCCCATCTCATTCTTTTACATTCTCGGGAATAAAGTCTTAACCTGTTTAACCTTTCTGTATACCTTAGTTCTTTTAAATCTTTACATCTTTGTTAATCTTCTGCACCCTTTCAATCTTATTGATATCCTTCCTGTAGTTAGATAACCAAAACTGCATACAATACTCCAAATTGACCTCACCAGTGTCTTCATAGCATCCCAACTCCTTTTCTCAATACTTTGATTTATGAAGGCCAATGTTTCAAAAGCTCTCTTTACAACACTATCTCCCTGTGATGCCACTTTCAGGAATTATCTATCTGTATTTCCCAGATCCCTCTGCTCCACCACATTCCTCACTATCCTACTATTTAGTTTTTCCTTCCCAAGTGACCAGAGACCTCTTGTAGAATCAACCTACCCATGTTGATGTGACAATCTCACAGCTCCCCTCTTCTTCCCTCACAGCTCACCTCTTCTTTGCAACCTCCTAACCCTCAGACTTTCCCATTTCCCCCCTCTGACCTCCCCTTCCTTCCTTCTTTTTAAATTTAGACATATAGCATGGTAACAGGCCATTTTGGCCCACGAGTCCATGCTGCCGAATTTACACCCAATTAATCTACACCCCAGTATGTTTTGAATGGAGGAGGGAAACTGAAGCCCCTGGGGAAAACACACGCAGATAGCTGCATGCTCTGGATCTTTTCATTTCCAATTGTCACCAAGACATCAACTGTCTCAACTTCACCACTCTCCTCTCTTATTATAATCTTATTTCCTCCAAACGCTCTGCCATCACTCTCTCCATAACAATCCCAACCTTTTCATTGAATCTGCAGATAAGGGGGGTGTTGTTGTAGTCTGGAGCACTGACCTCCACCCCCTCAATCTCTATTCACCTAGTTGTCCCTCCTCCCCTGGCTTGCTGCTGTGCCTCCCTCCCTTCTCCACCTATTACCTCCTGCATTTGTGATTGAGCCTCCCCCCTTACCCCTTTATTCGACACTTGCCGACATTTTTCCATACCTTCAGGCTCAAGCCTGAAACATTGGTTATGTATCTTTATATTTGCTATATAAAGGACACTATTTGACCTGCTGAGTTTCTCCAACATTGTGTTTTTACTTTGATGTTACAATTCCTTTAAAGGGCATTTGTTAAGAATGGGGTGGTGAGGGGGGAAAGAAAGGGACAGCTTTCTGTGAATGAAATAGTTGAAACAATATGTACTGTCTTGCCCCATAAAACTGAAACACAGCACTTCTGCCTTTGGATCAATTGAACAGAAACTAATCTGTTCAGGGATAAACAGAGAATCATATTCATAAGAAATGCAGGTATCTCTGAATTTATCGTCCGAGAAAGGGTCCTGGTGAAAGCCTAACCTTCCATTGCTGAAGTCCAGGTGACATAGCTACTTGAATGAAGAGAGATGGGTCGAATGCCCTAAGAGATCACAGAGGCAGGGAGGCCAAGGCTATATAGACCAGGCAGGATTTTAAAACAAGTGAGAATTTGCACTACAGATGTTACTGTTTTAAGTATCAAAAAGCATCGTAACATCGGTGTGATGAAGACATCGGTGGAAACCATCAGGTGCTTAATACACATGGAAATGATGCTGTTTTCCAAGGATTTGATTAAAGGGCCTGTCTCTGTGCTGTATGACTACAATATTGTTAAAGGGGCCGCACATTGAACAGATAAAGGACCAAAAGTGAGCCTTCGGGATACAAGCAGTAATGGTGTAGGAACCAAGATAACCCCTGCAAAAAAGAAAGCATCCTGCTCCAAATCAATTCTTGCCCACAATTATGGAAATTTGTAACAATTAAAACACTGCAAGGCACAGAATCCTGGCTCCCTTTATTGCCTAACCCTATCACTCATTCCCTGCTTTTACTTCTGATGAGAGAGTGGACAACTTCAAACTTAGATCACAGGAGCCACGGTGAGTGTACAGAGAGCTCCGAGAGAGGCGTGCCATGAGATGTGAGTGCACTGTGACCCCAACACAGGCTTTTCTCCTTGTACGAGCAATAAACAATAACTCAGCTAGTTTGAAGAAGGACACATTCCCTCTGGAGCCTTTGTGGAAATTGTTACAGAAATCAGGTGCTGCCTTTATGTTGGTATATGTATTAAGCAAATGTATGGTAAGTGGGGGGGTGTGGAAGGGAGGCAAAAGGGAGAGAGAGTACAGAAGGTAGTGAATACAGCTCAGAACATAATGACAACTTCTCTCCCTTCCATGGAATCCATATAATTGCCCACTGCCAAGGTAAGGCCACCAACATACTGAAAGACTCATCACACCCTGGGGACACTCTCTTATTCCTCCTCCCATCAGGGAGAAGGCTCAAGAGTGTGAAAGGACAGGCTTAAAGACAGTTTCCTTCCTGAAGCCATCAGGCTCCTGAATGAACCCCACCAAAGTGCTCTCTTGCTGCCCTTGTTTGGTGCTAATTGAGGTAAAATACAAAAGCCTGCAGACACCGTAATTGAAGTAAAAAGACAAAGTTGGTGAAACTCAGCAGGTCGAATGGTGTACTTTATACAGCAAAGATAAAGATACATAACCAATGTTTCAGGCTTGAGCTTTTCACCAAGGTATGGACAAAATGTGGGCAGGCGCAGAGACAAAATGGTGGGGAAGGGGAGAGAGGAGCACAGTTCAACAGGCAGGAGGTAATAAGGGAGGGAGGGCATAGTAGCAAACAAGGGGAGAGGAGGTGGCTCAGTGAATGGAGAGGGAAAGGGGTAGAGATCTGATGGAGAAGAGAGAGGAAGGGCAGGAATAGGCTAGCAGTAACCAGAGGAATTGACCATGATGCCAACCGTCTGAAAAGTGTTGCTCCTCCAATTTACGGGTGGTCTTGGTTTGACAGTACTCAAGGCCATGGACAGACACATCAGCACTGGAGTGGGATGTGAAATTGAAATGGTTGGCCACTGGGAGATCCCCGTCACTGCTGAGGACAGAGCAAAGGTACTCAGTACAGCAATCTCCCAGTCTGCATCCAAGCCTCTTCGATGTGGAGGAGGCCACAATGCAAGCACCGGATGCAGTAGATGAAATCCACAGAATCACAAGTGAAATGTTGCTTCGCTTGGAAGGACTTTTTATGGCCCTGAATAGCGGTGAGGGAGTGCAGCATTTCCTGTGGGAGCAGGGGAAGATGCCAAGGGGGCAATATTTTGTCTATCCAATACCACCCAAGATAAAGACCACCCGTAAATTGGAGGAGCAACACCCAATTCTCTGTCTTGGCCCTCTCCAGCCGGATGGAATCAATGTCGATTTCTCTGGTTTCTGCTGGCCTACTCCTCGTTCCTCCTCTCTTCTTTCCTCCAGCTCTCCACCCCCT
Organism: Narcine bancroftii; assembly: GCF_036971445.1. Lineage (NCBI taxonomy): Eukaryota > Metazoa > Chordata > Chondrichthyes > Torpediniformes > Narcinidae > Narcine > Narcine bancroftii. The sequence goes on from NC_091478.1 coordinate 94,046,781, forward strand.
TCCCTCTCCATTCACGGAGCCATCCCTGTTTTGCTGATGTTCCCTCTCTCCCTTATCCACCTATTATCTCCTTCCTGTGGGACTGTGCTCCTCCCTCTGCTCCTTCCCCCCCCCCCCCCACCATTTTGTTTGGGCACCTGCCCACATTCTGCCATACCTCACAGAAAGGCTCAAGCCCGAAACACTGGTTGTATATCTTTGTTTTTGCTACATGAAGTATTTGACCTGCTGAGTTTCTTCAGTATTGCATTTTTTTTTGGTGATAATTGATATTCCTTTTCCTTATAATTCTGCACGTTGTAAATTGTGATCTTAACACAGTTCCGTGAATCCAAGAGATAACATGTTGGTCTGTTCGCAAAAGAACCCTTCTCAGTGTACCAGTTATTTTGTGTCAAATAAAGTTAGGGAAGAGAGGGGAGTTAAAGCTTTTTTTTCTCATTTCACCACCCACACCCCCTCCTCCCACTTTCTTAAGCCTATTAACTTGAACTTTGAACACAAATATCAAGAACATTTCTTCATTTTATTAAACTGGGCCATGCACAGTGATGTAGCCTGAACAATAAAAGTAAGTGCTCGGTGAGGCCAGATCCAGCAATGGCCACTCTCCTTCAGCAGCACTAGGTTTAGCAGCTTAGCCATTATTAAAGCATCTTAATAGGGAACACAAACTGACAAGGTTTTCAAATTCATTTATAGGACTTGAAAAAAGACTACATTTAAAGCCCACCTCTCATGCTCTGTCTGGGTGGTAAATACCTGAGTGATCATAGGATCATCAGAATTTAGACTCAGTGTCAATCAAGGACTGACCACATATATAGTAAGTGACTTGGAAGGAAATTTGTAGGCAACGGTGCTTCACTTGACCTTCTTATAGTACAGGTTTTGAGCTTAATTACCACATACTCCATGCAAAAACATAATTGATATACCCCACAGTGAAACAATGGCAGAGAAAGCACACCCAACATCTCATTTCTCCCCAGTGCTAAACTCCTCCAACTTAAGCAACGTCCTGATAAATCTCCTCTGTGCAATCATGCTCTTCCTACAGTGTGTATACCTGAACTGCATTCAAAACTCCAAGTGATTTGCATAGTTACGTGTTGTGAATAGACTGGGGATCATTCAAATAAAGGACTGAGTTGTAAAGATAACTCTAAACACACCTGTCTTGAACCAGCCATCCAATGTAAATGATTCTGCTGTTTCTTTTGCCTTGTTCCAATATTCTTGAAAAATTGATGGTCCTTTTACGAGCAGCTCTCCATCCTTGCCTTCCAATCCAGGTCTCACCTGTTAACAAAACATTGTGTCTCCTTACAAATGTAAGGGTTCAACACCATGAGCTAGAGAATGTCAGCAGGTGAAGGGAGGCAATATTTTTGTATGCATCATGCGTAACTTAAACCCACTTCTACAAAGGAATCCTGACTAAGTGAAAAGCATGTCCTTGTCCATCGATCAATATTGAGAGTGGCAGGTTTATCATACAAATAGAGATTAAGTAGACCTGGTCTGCATTGTGTAGATTCAGAAAGCTTGAAAGGTGATCACAGATGCATTGGGTTGGGTGTCTAAATTAATGTTTATTTTCTCAAACTGAAGGGTTGGTTACCCAGGAAAATCTTCCATCAGAGAGGGATGAACCTTTCCCATTCTCTCCCAAAAGGATGTGGAGGCTCAGACATTCAGTGAACACTAGGAAGAGATCAAGGGAGCCAGGGGAAATATGGTTAGTATTAGATAACGGTTCTGTGGTGAATAACTAGTTGTAGAATTATTAAAAGGTTGTTACAGACATGAGACTGAACGTCATTCTCCTGCCTTTACATTTACAGAGCACTCTTAAAGACAGTACAAACATAGAAACACAAAAGCTGCAGATGATAGAATCTTGAGTACACAAAGAATTGCTGGAGGGACTCAGCAGGTCACACCATATCCATGGGTAGAAATGGTCAGTCATCTGTTCGAGGCTGAACCCTTTATCAAGACTAAAATAGAATAGATAAAATTACAGATATAAAGTTGGAATGAAGCAAGGGGATGAGCTCAGATGGGGAATAGGGCCAGAAGGAGTGAGAGATGAAGTAGGTAGGGGAGAAACCATGAGAAAAGGGTTGGGAAAAGGAGGGAGAGGGGGTTGAGAGAGAGAGAGAGATATGAGTAAAGAAGGCAAAAAAAAGATGGTGGCATCAGATGGGGGTACCTATACTCTGATACTCATTTATTTCTCTAACTCTTCTTTCTCCCACCCCCTTCTAGTTCATTTCTATCCATGGATGATATCTGACCTGTTGAGTTCCTCCAGCATTTCTGCAGTAGAAATGTCTTGGCACTTCAGGGAAACATTAAACAAAACTTCACACCAGGCCACTTGTAGAACTATAGAAAGTTACAACTACGTTTCCATGCTACGGGATCCAGGTTGTGTTTAAGTGTCTGTTTGAGCCTTGATAAAGTTTCTGACCCAAAATGGTGACTGACCATTACTCTTCATGGATGCTGACTGACCTATTGAGGACCTCCAGTTCCTCTGTGATGTTTCTTTCTGCCTCCAGCCTTTTCTCATGCCCCACCAAGCTCTGGATAAAAGAGTTAACTTCACTCCCCTCTGATCCTGTCTAACAAAGGGAAAAGAGGAAGAGGTGTCTGGTACAGTCTCACAGAATCTAGAGGAAATCAGGTAAGGTGATCTGCTGAATGGAAAGGATTGTGGGGTGGAAGTTAGGAATCAGATTAACTAATCTTATTCTGTTCAAGAGCAGAAAGATAGAGAACAAAAGCACAGGAAATAAATGATGTTCAATGAGCCAGGATAGAATTAACTTCCTCTCCAGTCTCTACACTCAATGATCAACCTTAGCTATTTCCATCACTTCACCTGCCACATCAGTGAGATTCCACCCCCCCCCCCTCCCCTTCTACCATCCCAAAGAAACTCACTGGACCATTCTTTCATCTCAGAAACCACTCTCTCCTGCTGAGAGTGACCAAAGGAAAAGCAATATGGTCCTTTCGACCCCAAGAGCTTTAGGTTCACAGAAACACCACCACCTGCAGGTTCCCTCTTAGCCATACACCATCCTGATTTGGAAATATATTGTTGGCTTTCAATGTCATTGAATCTAGATCCTGGAACTAACTCCTAAGCAGCACTGCAGTAGTTGAAGAAAGCAGCTCATCCATCTTCTGATTCATGAATAGAGAACAAATCCTAGGTTTGCCAGTGACACCTACATCCCAAAATATCAATAAATAAAACACCTCTAATGTCCTTATATTCTCAAATAGGTCTCCCTAGGCAAATATTTGCTTTGGATAACTAGATCTCTTGTCCCTATATGAACTTTCTTACCTATAATCTACTATGATAATCATTTCTCTGAATAACAGATGTGTGAAACAATCAAATGTCCTGCCTACCTCATTCACACTGCGCTGTGGTCAATATTTTGGGCTCTGAGTTATGGCATGGAGTGAATTTGAGTCTAGCCTGAAGTGAAGCAGTCATTTCAAATCACTGCTTTCCTAGATATCAGAATTCCATTAAATAGAGATGGGTAACTCCTGATTAGATTAATGTGCTGCTGGAGTATTTACCTTCTTCTTCAGGATAGAATCACTCACTCTGTAAACAGTTCACCCACCACAGGTTCAGAAATACAAACTCTGACTCCACAACAGCTTAGGAACTCATTACATTGGAAAAAAATAAATCAATAACCTTGTCACATCTTGGAAAAGGATATCTGAGATCTGACTTTAAAAGAGCCTATACAATAATCATGCTCCTGTATACATTAACCCTCCCTCTAAATCCTGTACACTACCCCTCCCTGTAAACCTTGTACAGTTCATTTGTCCACACTTTACCTTCACATAAACCCTGTACACAGCTCCTATCCTCATTACATGTTCCTGTCAACCCTGTATGCAGCCCCTTTACGCATGTACCTAGTCTCACAAAGGCCCTCATCCAGCCAGACTCCTATCTTCCTTACCTCTGTCCCTTGACTATCCCCCTCAGCAATGACAGTGTAAGAGGAATGGTTCCTTGTGGAGTTTTCCATTGCAATTCGCACCTCCACCCCAGGAAGTGGGTTTCCAACAGCCCCTAGATTAAAGTAAAAACAGCATACAGTAATACATAGAGAAGCCTCTCTTCAAAGCTGCAATACATTTCCATCAGCTCTTAATAGCCCACTTGAGATACAGCCAGCAGAAAGATACCTGTAAAAATTTATTTCAAGGGCTAAGTGAACATAATCATTATGTTATTAGCCTGGAGTCTAGACACCTGATGGAAAGGGATGACCCTCCTCAAAATGCTAACTGGGGAATTTAAATTAAAATAATGAATACAACTGTGAAAAGTCTCAGAAAATCTAACTGCAATAAGACTAATCATAACATTATTCGGCTCCTCTTGGCTCAAGAGGCTTCGGCGAGCAGAGGCTGAGGAAGAGCTTGCTCCCACAAAGGTACGACTGGTAAGTTTATTGAATAAATGTAAGTGTGGGTAATGGATGCAGTGGTTAGGGCAGTCTAGTGCTCCAGTTGTAGGATGTGGGAAGTCAGGGACGGCACATTTGTTTCGGATGACTATACCTGCAAAAGGTATTCCGTTGCAGCCCCTGAAAAACCGAGTTAAAGACCTAGACCTGAATTAACTGCAGATCTTAAGGGAGGCAGAAGTAGGGAAAGACAGGAGTTTCAGAGAGGCGGTCACCCTTAAAAGTCAGGAGGCAGGTAACTGGGTGACTGTCAGGAGAGGAAAGGGAAAGAGGCAGAAAGAGCCGAGCTCCACTGTAGCTATTCCCCACAAGTATACTATTTTAGATATTGTTGGGGGACGACACCTTACCAGGGACAAATTTTTTTTCCACACTGTGCACCATATCAACCAAAATATGTACAAACATTAAATTTACACAGGAACCTTTCCATCATCTGAACCTTTTTCTTCCCCCTTTCCCTCCCCCCTCCAAAACACATAAATATTCAACATATACAATACAATAAAACCATAAAACAATATTTTCACACAAAGGAAAATAAACAAGAAAAATGCGTCAACTATTTATTACACACAATCTAGTCGTTCTTATCATTTTCATTCTCGGGGATGGAGGTTGTAGGCAAGCTCTCTCTGATATGCTCCATGTATTATTCCCAAATTTGTTCAAACATTATGACTTTATTTTTTAAATTATATGTTATTCATTTCCATGTACCATTGCTGTATTCTCATGCTCTCTTCCATTTTCCAAGTTGACATTATACATTTTTTTGCTATCGCTAAGGCTATCATAATGAATTTTTTTTTTGCACTTTATCCAATTTGAGGCCTAATTCTCTACTTCTTATGTTACTTAAAATAAATATCTCTGGTTTTATTCATATGTTAATTTTTGTAATTTTATTTAGAATCTGATTTAATTCTTCCCAAAACGTATTTACTTTCGTACATGCCCAAGTTGCATGTAATGTTGTTCCCATTTCCTTCTTACAGTGAAAACATCTGATAATGTTGAATCCCATTCTTTTAATTTTTGAGGAGTGATATATACCCTCTGTAACCAATTATACTGTATCATGCGTAACCTTGTGTTTATTGTATTCTTCATAGTTCCAGAACATAACTTTTCCCATACTTCATTTTTTATCTTTATGTTTAGATCCTTTTCCCACTTCTGCTTAGGTTTATAGTTTATTTCATTTTCCTTATCTTGCAGCTATAAATCTTTTAATTATCATTGTGTCTGTAATCATGTATTCAAAGCTGCTTCCTTCAGGTAATCTCAAGCTGTTTCACAATTTATCCTTTAAATAAGCTTTCAATTGATGATATGCAAACATTGTACCATGAGTTATTCCATATTTGTACTTCAACTGTTCAAATGTTAATAAATTATTTCCAAAAAAACAGTTTTCTATTCTTTTGATTCCTTTTCTCTCCCATTCTCCAAAGGAAAGGTTGTCTATTGTAAAAGTGATTAGCTGATTTTGCGTCAATAGTAATTTTGGTATTTGATCATTTGTTTTTTTTCCTTTCTAAGTGGATCTTCTTCCATGTATTAAGTAAATGATGCAGTACTGGTGAGTTTTTATATTGCACCAGCTTTTCATCCCACTCATAAAGTATATGTTCCGGTACCTTTTCCCCTATTTTATCCAGCTCTATCATAGTCCAGTCTGGTTTTTCCCTTGTCTGGTAAAAATCTGATAAATAGCTCAATTGTGCGGCTCTATAATAATTTCTAAAATTTGGAAACTGTAAACCACCTTGATTATACCTCACTGTTAATTTATCTAATGCTACCCTTGGATTCCTCCCTTTCCACAAGAATTTCCTTATTATTTTCTTTAGTTCCTTAAAACATTTTTCTGTTAAGGGAATTAGTAATGTTTGAAATAAGTATTGTATCCTTGGGAACACATTCATTTTAATGCAGTTTACCCTCCCTATCAATGTTAGTGGTAATTCTTTCCATTGTTCTAAGTCTTCCTGCAATTTCTTTGTTAGTGGCTGATAATTTAGTTTGTACAAGTGGCTAAGTTATTATCTAACCTGATCCCTTGGTATCGGATTGCTTGTGTTTGCCATTTAAATGGTGATTCTTTTTTAAATTCTGTATAGTCTGCATTACTCATTGGCATCACTTCACTTTTATTTGCATTGATCTTGTACCCCGATATTCCTTCAATTTCTTATGTAATTCTTTTACTGATACCTCTGGTTCTGTTAGGTATACTATAATGTCATCTGCAAATAAGCTGATTTTATACATCTCCTTTATTTTTATCTCTTATTTTATTTTTTATTCTTATCAGTTCTGCCAAAGGTTCTATTGCTAAGGCGAACAGTGAGGGGGATAGTGGACATCCCTGTCTAGTTGACCTACTTAATTTAAAGTACACACAACATTGAAGACACTCATAACAAAGGTATAAGACGTATATCAAGGGTTTATGGGTTTGTCATGACACGGCAGCCAGTGCTCAGGCTGTTTTCTTTTCTTGACTTTTCCTGGTTGGGAAAGTCCAATCCCAAGTCTGCAAGACCCCCCGCCCACCAACTGAGGGATAGATAGGGAAGGTAGGTTGGCGAGGAATGATGGTCCACACTATAATCGTGCTCCTATGAAATTAAGTACGGCTGCCAAATTTCTTTAAAAGTGTCATACTTTTTTCTTAAGTTGTAAATAATTTTCTCCAGGGGAACACAACTTTGCATTTCCTTGTTCCAATGCGCAATGCTCAGGCAGGAGTCAGATTTCCAGGTAACCGCTATGCACTTACTGGCCAATGTGATCATTACAAATTGGATTTGAAATCTGGACAGATTCATTGTTAGTCTTACGTCCATTATGTTTCCCAACAGGACAACTCTGGGTGCTGTGGGAATTCTTTACCCATAATATTTTATAGGACTTGGCCAAGTTCCACTCAGAAGGGTCTCACTTTGGTACATCTCCAGGTTGCATGCACAAAGGTTCCTGTCTCAATGCATTGGTTTGACAATTCTGGTTTAGATCTGTTCAATTTGTGCGGCATCAGGTACAACCTTCAAGTGCTCTTCTGTACTAATCCTGGTTGCCAGTACTTGTCCATTGCCATCGATTCCTTACGGATTCAGGTGCTTCATTCCCTTCAAGCAGTTCTTCTTAGACTCAAACCATCTTAAGAGTGAAATAATTATTTTTTCAGATCCCCACTAACCTTTTGTCACTTACCCTAAACTCAAGTCCTTTAGACATCTGCCACGGAAAAAAAATTCTTACCATCAATCCTTTCTACACGCCTCATAATTTGATGTACCTCAGTAGGTCCCTACCTTGGTCTTCTCTGCTCCAAGGGAAAAAAAACAATCTATCTAGTCTCCTCAACCTTCCTAGGCAACCTTCTGGTGAATCTTCTCTGCATCCTCTCCAATGTCCTTCCTATATTGTGGTAACCTCCTAGTGTTTTAATCCACTATCTGGAATTCTCCATCAAACCCTAGATTAGATTATGATGGTGTTAAAATTGAAGACAATCACTGGGAAAAGCTCTCAACTCTTCCCACAACACAAGTTTTTAATGAATATTCTGAGCTTACCCGGCACACGGAGCCCATGAACTGGGTTGGACAGAGCCATTCCTATCTCTGTCATCCCATACCGCTCCAATAATGTATGACCACTTATTTCTTTCCATTTCTCCAAGATAGGCTGAGAAAGAGCAGCAGATCCGGACACCATTAATCTAAAATAAATAAAGTGATAGCTCACTACTAGTATTAGGCAAAATTCAGTCTGAAAGGGCAGAAACATGGATTGACCTTTTTGCTTTTCAGATGAGAAGGAGATAGAACAAAACTGCCAAGTCAGAAACAGTCCCTTCAGTTCAAATGTTTGCACTGAACACAAGGCCCGGTAAAAGTAAAATTGCTTCTCCTGATCCCCTGCATATTTATGCATCCATCTAGATTCTAGAAGCTTCTTAAATCCTACTATAGTGTACAATTATCAAAGTTCTGATTTATTGTCAGAGTATATACATGACATCACATACTACCCTGAGGTTATTTTACCTGTGTGCAAGGCAGAATTACCACTTGTTGGTTGTGCAAAAAACTGTACTCAAGAAGATACATACACCTGCAAACAAATAAAGTAAGAAAACTGACTGTGCAATACAGAGAGAGAAAAAAAAATCAATAAAGTATAAAGTAAGAGTCCTTAAATGAGTCTCTGATTTAGTTTGTTGTTGAGGGGGAGGAGCTGTTCCTGAGCCTGGTGGTGGAAGTCTTGTGACACCTATACTTTCCTGATGGAAGCAGCGAGAACAGAGCAGTGCTAAATTATGTGGATCCTTGATGATTGCTGCTGCTCTCTAACAGCAGTGTACCCTGTAAATGTTTTTGATGGTGGAGAGGGTTTTGTCTGGGTTGTCTTGGGCTGTGTCTACTACCTTTAGCAAAGCTTTCTGCTTAGGGATATTGCTGTCCTCATACCAGATCATGATGCAGCTGGTCAGCACACTTTCCACCACACGTCTGTTGAAATTCGCCGGTTTTTCCGATATCCTACCAAACCTCTACAAATTCCTAAGGAAATAGAAGCGCTGACGTGCTTTCTTCACAATGCCATTAGTGTGTTGGGTCCAGAAAAGATCCTCTGATATAATGACTCCCAAAAACTTAAATTTGCCACCCTCTCCACCACTGATCACTGGATCATACGCCTCTGGATTTTCCTTCCTGGTCAATAATTAGTGGTTCAAGGACCACTGTTATATGCCACTGACATATGCCATGACTTGACAGTTTTTCAGATGAGGTCTTCTGATCTGATACCCTCTGAAATCTCCTCCTTCCTGAAATGTAGTTTCCCCTCTGCCACAGAACAAAAACAGAGTTTCCCTGGGAGCTTACAGTCCACACTTCACAGTCAACATATTCTCTTTCACTACGTCCACCAGCCACATTACTTTTCCACCACAAACCACATCTTCCCCTCTCATCTCTTCCTCCTATCACCATCTAGCTTCTTATGTTTTCCCCTATTTCCACCTCCCACCTGTATTCACCCATCTCTACCAGACAATGCTCACCCTCCCACCATCCTTTTATTAAGGCTTCTGTCCTTTTCTTGCTATTCCTGATGAAGAGTTATGGCCTGAAATATCAACTACCTATTACCTTCCATGGATGCTGCTTGACCTACTAATTTATCCCTCATTTTGTATGTTACTCCAATTTTGCAGTATTTGCATACTTCTTATTTGCCTTGTGTCCTTCTCTCCTCTCATTTCTGGATTTCACAACAAATGGTCACTTTATGTATCCCTGATCCACTCTTCTACAGCACCTTCCCACGCATTCAAAGGTGAGGCAATGTCTGTCCATTCTCCTCTAGTCTTCCTGTGATCCCAACAATCTTTCCAGATGAAACACTAGCACTCTTCCACTCCCTTATGCTGTAATTGGAGCTCACAATGTGACCTCATCTAACTTGAGAAACCAAGCACAGAAATCAAAAGCAACTACATCTCAGTCCACAGGGATAATCCTGGGCTTCCTGCTGCTCATCACTTTAATCCTCAGTCCCGGTCCCATTCCAACTTATCCATCTGAGGCCTTCTATGTCCTGCCTCAACAACTACTGCCCTGTTGCACTCACATCCATTTGCATGAAGTGCTTTGAGAGGCTTGTTATGGGGCACATCAAGCTCTTGCTGCCCCTGTCACTAGACCCCTGCAGTTCACATACAGTCCCAACTGCTCTACAGACGATGCCATCGTCATTGCCCTCCATCTAGCTCTCACCCATCTGGAAAACAAAGACTCATATGTTCGAATGCTGTTTACTGACTTCAGCTCAGCATTCAAACTAATCATACCTGATAAGGAAGTTGAGCCTGCTCCTTCTGCAAATGGATTCTTGACTTCCTGTCGGGAGACCTCAGGCAGTCCAGATTGGTAACAGCATCTCCAAGACCATCATACTGAGTACAAGGGGCCCCCAGGGGTGTGTGCTGAGTTCGTTGCTGTTCACTCTACTGACCCACGACTGTGCCACTAAACACAGCTCAAACCACATCATCAAATTCGCTGACGACACAGATGTGGTGGGTCTGATTAGTAAGAATGACGAGTTGGCATACAGAGATGAGGTGCAGTTGCTAACAGACTGGTGCACAGCCAACAACCTGTATCTGAACATTTAAAAAAAACCAAAAGAGATGGTTGTCGACTTAAGAGGGCCCGGGAGACCATACTCTGCTGACCATTGACAGCTCCACCATTGAGGTCAAGAGTATCAAGTTCCTTGGCGTGTACTTGGCAGAAAACCTCACATCGTCCCTTAATACAAGCTCCATAGCCAAGAAAGCCAAGTAGCGCTTCTACTTCCTACGAAGGCTGAGGAAATTTCATCTTCCGCCTTCCATCCTTACTATGTTCTACAGAGGATGTATTGAGAGCATCCAGTGCAACTGCATCACTGCCTAGTTTGGAAGCTATACCTCCTCAGACCACAAGACCCTGCAGAGGATAGTGAAATCAGTGGAAAAGACCATTGTGGGGGCTCTCTTCCTACCATGAAGGACATCTACAACATTCAATGCAGACGAAAGGCAATAAACATTATAAAGGACTCCACACACCCCTCAAGAAAGCTGTTCTCCCTTCTGCCATCTGGTAGGAGGTACTGCAGCACTCAGGCCCTTACGTCTAGATTGGGCAATAGCTTTTTCCTCCAAGCCATCATATTCCTGAACTCCCAGAACATTTGGGGATAGGGTACCATGGACTTTTACTGTACAAGTCTTAATATTTTAATATGTTTAAATTCTATTCTAACGTATTTATGTAAATATACAGAGTGGTCCTAGAGAAACACTATCTCGTATTTACCATGCGAGCAATGTATGAACGATAAATAAAGGTGACTTGACTTGAAGAAGCAACAGATTTGCAGATGCCAGACACATGGAGAGAGGGGCAAGAAAAACAGTTGGGTCAGGTAGAGGAAGACAAGTCATAGGGTGGAGTGGGTGATGAGAACTCAAAACCTGCCAATTTTGGAATCTGATGGAGAGAAGGTGACAATAGTAATATAAAGAGAGAACAAAAGGAACCAAGGAAAGTGGGTTGAGGGGGTGGAGATGGTGAGCAGAATCAAGTGGGGAAATGGGGGTGGAGGGGAATGGAATCAAAACAAAAGGAGAGATATTGAGGGGGTCTGAATGGGGTTGGTGGGAAAGTGGACAAAAAAAAGAAGGGGGGGAAAGAGCAGGATGATATAAATTAAGAGTGTGGAACCATTACTCAGGACTGACAGGTCAGTGAGGGAATGGGAAGGAGAGTTGAAATGGCAGCATCCAGGTCAGAACGGTTGCAGACAGAATGTAGATGCTCTGCAAAATGGTCCCCAAGTCTGCATTTGGTCCCACTTATGTAAGAGGAGTCCACAGCAGGAGCACCAAATGCAGTAAATGAGGTTAGAGGAGGTTCATTTGAATCTTTGCCTTGCCTGGAAGGGCAGTTTAGGTCCCTGGAAGGTAGTGAGAGAGGATATGTAAGGGGAAGTACTGCGAGTCACTGAAAACAAAAAACAAAACAAAATTACAGCACAGTACAGGCCCTTCAACCCAAGATGTTGTGCTGTCCTATGTACTCCACAACCATCTAAATTTTCCCTATCTCACTCCCATAACCCTCTATTCCTCTTACATCAATGTGTCTAAGAGTCTTTGAATATCCCTATTGTACCAGCCTCCACCACCACTTCGGCAATGCATTCCAGGCACCCACTACAATGGAGAGGTGGGTGGGAAGGATGACCAGTCAAATGAATGACAGAGAAAGCAATCCCTCCCCATCCTAGAGAGGGGTAGGGAGGGGACAGATGTAGCTGGTGCTAGGGTCGAGACGCAGCTGGCAGAAATTAAAGATAATGGTGCACTGAATGTGGAGTCTGGCAAGGTGAAAGGTGAGGAAAGAGGAACCTATCCCTATTCTGTTTATTTTTAGGGTAGGGGGTAAGAGCAAAACTCCAAAAGATGGAGGAAATGGGGGAGGTAGCTTTATTGCCCACAGTAGAAGAGAAGCTACATTGCTTGAAAAAGAACATGTCAGATACCCTGCTACAGAGGGCCTCTAGATGCAACAAAGATGGAAAAACAGGGAGAAAGAGTTGGCATTTCTATAGAAGATGGTGAGAAGAGATGTAGTCAAGGTAGCTTTGTAGGAAATGTCAGTATATCGCTAGACTTTTGAGATTGAGACAGAGAGATCTAGATAGGAGAAAGAATAGTCAAATATCGTTCAAGTGAGTTTGAGAGCAGGGTGGAGGTTAAATTTAAATTTCAACATACAGCATGGCCCACGAGCCTGTGCTGCCAAATTTACACCCTATTAACCTACACCCTTGGTACGTTTTGAATAGAGGGAGGAAACCAGAGCCCCCAGAAAAAACCCACACAGACACAGGGAGAACGTACAAATTCCTTTCAGACAGCGCAGGATTTGAACCCGGACCTGCCCTGATCGCTAGCGGAATAAAGGCACAGCGCTACCCGCTCCAAGTGGCAAAGTTGATAAAATTAACAAGTTCTGCATTGTTACAAATTGTCCAGATGCATGAATTACTCTCTTACCTGATGTTGTTCTGGCATACACTGTGAATGAAATCCTTCACATGGCTCTGGGTGAAGTTCTTGGTATGGTATTCAATGAGTCTGCTATACACAGTGGGCACTGCCATGAACATGTTGATACGTGGAGCTCCTGTACTGTTGGTTTTTAGTAGGTACTCCCAAACCTTGGTAAAGCAATTTTGAAACATGAAACAGAATATCTGGGATCATAGGGGTGCTTCAAAAAGGAGCACGGTGAAGAAAAAAATTTCCTTGCATTAAATACAGAAATAAGACTCGTGTTGAGAGGATTTGTGATTGGAAAGAGTGATAGGTGCAATTCAATCCTCATTGTTTGAGCTCATTTCTGCTGTCCTGCCACTCCTGAATTCCAGAATGTAGATAAGCAGTCAAATACTGACAAAGCTTGTAATATCAAAAGCAGCCCAAACTGTTTCACAGAGGTATCTTGCAAAACACTTTGAAGAATAAATATTTCAATATTTCTTAATTATAATAAAGAGAGCAACAAAATAATTTTCAAAGAAACATAAACACAACGCAGAAGTTGGGGTGTGACTAAACCATTAGGGGAACCCGGGGACCACATGGCAAGAGATGATACAATGGGGCACTAAGTTTATTAAAGAGTATAACAGATTCACAAAGTGCTGGAGGAACTCAGTAGGTCAGGCAACAATGGTGGAAAGCAATAAACAGTCAACATTTTGGGCCATAACCCCTTCATCAGGAATAGCAATAAGTAGTATCTCTTAAATGTCAAAACTGAACCCACATCTACCACCTCTGCTGGCAACTTGTTCCAAACTCTCACCATCCTGAGTGAAGAAGTGTTCCCAAATGTTCTCCTTAAAACATTTCACCTTTCACTCTCAACCCATGCCATCTTATTCTTGTCTCACCCATAGAACAATACAGCACAGAAACAGGCATTTGACCTTTCTAGTTCATGCTGATTTTACCATAGCATCCCAACTCCTAAACTCAATACTTTGTTTATGAAGGCCAATATGCCAAAATTTCTCTTTACAACTCTATCTACCTGTGATACCACTTTCAGGAAATTATGTATCTGTATTCCCAGATCCTTCTGTTTTACACACTCCTCAGTGGCCTACCATTTACTGTGTATGTACTCTCTTGGTTTGTCCTTCCAAGATGCAAGACCTCACACTTGTCTACATTCTGCCATTTTTCATCCCAGTTTTCCAGTTGGTCCAAATGTCTCTGCAAGCTTTGAAAGCCTTTCTTGCTGTCCATAACACCTCCAATATTTGTATCATCTGCAAATTTGCTGATCCAATTTACTACATTATCATCCAGATCATTTTTATAGATGACAAGTAACAATGGTCCCAGAACTGATCCCTGAGGCACTCCACTAGTCAGTCACAGGCCTCCAGTCTGAGAAGCAATCATTCACTACTACTCTCTGGCTTCTCCCCATGAATATCTAATGTTTGAACCTTCCTGAATAACTTCCCATGTGGGACCTTGTCAAAGGCCCTACTAAAGTCCATGTAGACAACATCCACAGCCTTTCCTTCATCATTTTTCCTGGTAACCTCTTCAAAAAACTCTACTTGTTTGGTTAAACACAACCTATCACACACAAAACCGTGTTGACTATCCCTAATCAGTTCGTGGCTATCCAAATACTTGTATACCCAATCCCTAAGAACATCTTCCAATAACTTACCAACTACTGACGTCAAGCTCACCAGTCCAAAATTTCTAGGGTTACTTTTAGAGCCTTTTTTAAACAATGGAACATCATGAGCTTCCCTTCAATCCTCCGGCACCTCACATGTGGCTAAAGGCATTTTCAATATTTCTCCCAGAGCCCCTGCACTAGACTTCAAGGGACTATTGTCAGATCCTTGGGATTTAACCACCCTTATTTGCTTTAAAGCAGCAAACACTTCCTCCTCTTTAATCTACATAGGTTCCATGACCTCATGGCTTGTTTTCCTTACTTACCTAGAATCTGTGCCAGTTTCCTGAGTAAATACTGATGCAGAAAAATTTTTCAAAAATGTCTTCTTGCATTTATCCCATCGATACCCCTCACAATATTGAGCACAGCTCTCAAATTTCCCCTCATTCTCTTTAGTGCCAGGGAACAAAGTCCTAACGTATTCAACCTTTCTGGAGAACTCAGCTCTTCATGGCCCAGCAACATCCCTGTAAATTTTTTCTGCACTCTTTCACCTTATTGATATTTTTTCCTGTAGATAGGTGACCAAAACTGCACACAATATTCCAAAATTGGCCTCATCAATTTATTATGTAACTTCAACATAACAGGTCAACTCCTGCATTAATATTTTGATTAATTAAGACCAATGTGCCAAAATTCCTAAATGCCACACACCACAGGCTCCTCAGCAACTAAACCCTTGATTTCCTCAATGCCAGACCCCAATCAGTACAGATCAGTAACATTACCTCCTCCATGATGACCATGATTATCGGGCACTGAAGGCTGAATGCTTAGTCTCCAACTCTATCCCTTGTACATCCATGCCAGCGTAGCCAAGTTCAGTTCCATCAATCTACAAATTCGCTGATGACGCCAGGATTGCTGGCTAAATAACTGGAAATGATGAGTTGGAATAAAGCTGAAGATCAAGAACCTAGTTGGGTGCCAAAACAACAATCTTCCTCTCAACTTCACCAAGACTGGTGCTCCCATTATGGTCTTCTCTATATCGGAGAGACTGGATGCAGTCTGGGAGATCACTTTGATGAGCACCTTGGCTCAGTCCATCACAATAGCAGGGATTTCCCAGTGACAACCCATTTGAATTCCCCGCACCATTCCCATGCCAACATGTCTGTCCATGGTCTCATGCACAGCCAGATTGGAACCATCTGCAAATTGAAGGAACAACACCTCTTATTCCGTCTGGACATGGTATTAACTGACTTCTCTGATTTAATTAACTACCCCAGCCCCTTTTATCAGTCTCTCTTTCTTTCCTTCAGCTCTGCATTCACAGAGCCATCTCCTCCCTCGGTCAATTCTCATCTTTTCTCTCCTTCCTATCTATCATCACCTTTTTCTGTTGGTCTGTGCTTCTCCTGCAGCTCTTCCTTTTCTTCTCCCCAGCCTTTTAATTTAGATGCATGCCTGCTTTTAACTCATACCTTTAGAAGGGCTCAGACCCGAAATGTCGGTTATATATCTTTATTCCTATGGACGCTGCCAGACCTGCTGAGTTCTGCCAGCATTTCTGTGTTTTTATTACCAAGAAGCTGATTGTTGATTTTTGGAAGGCCAAGGGACCACACACCAGTCTGAATAGATAGGAAAGAAAGCAGAGAAACTACAAGTTCCAGGGAGTCCATATTTCAGAAGGCCTTTCCTAGAGCCAGTACACTGAGACAACCCTGCAAACTCTCTACTTTCTCAGGAGTCTGAGGAGATTTGGCATGTCATGCGATACAGGTGGCCTATGGAATGCATACTGACTGGTATCACAGCATGGTTGGACAATTCAGGTGCCCAGGAACTTATAAAGCTACAGAAGGTGGAAAACGTAACCAGATCTATCACAGGCTCCAATCTCCTATCCATTAAAGTTACCTATGCAAGGCAGCCTCATAAAAAACCAAATCTCCCTGTTCACACCCTCTTCTCACTGCTACTTTCGGGCTGAAGATACAGAAACCTGAGGACCAACATCTCTATGCTCAAGTTTCTTTCCAACAGCTATGAACCTCCCCTTGGTACACTAATCATGGACTGGCTGTACGATTTTCTGCACTAAGATTACTGTGAACATTCATTATCTATCTCCCTTAAGATTTTAATACTCTTAATTTCATTCACTTAATTTATTATCATTTTTCTTTACAAGTAACTGTTTAGCTGTAACAGGCAAGAATTTTGATCCTTATGTACATTACACAATATGTATGACAATAAATTCATAATTTTGCTTTTCCATCTCTCTCCCTACCTTTGTCTGGCATTTTCCAATCAACTGTTTCTGTCTCCCATTTCCATCCCTCCTAAGTTCACCAATCCTCTGACCAACTCATGCCACCTTATTGTCCATATTGTACCATCTCCCCTTTTCATTTTCATTCTTGGTGAAAGACTCCAACACGAAATGTCGACTTTTCTTTTCCTCCCACCATGCTCCTCAACCAGTTTGAGTTCCTCTGAGAGATTTCTTTTTGATCCACACTCTAGCACCTTGTGTCTCCATTTGTTAGAATATCAGTTCATGTATATAATCTTCTTAAGCTATTTACACATGACAGGAAAGTAAACATTTATTAATTATTGGTGAATTGTGTAACAGATTTTTTTTTCAAAATACTCCTTTTTTGAACTGTTCCCCACTTACCCGCTGGGCATTGAATTCTGGCAGCATTACACAGGTAGCACCAACCCAGAGTGGGCATAGCAGTTTATTGAGGATCCCATGAACGTGGTGTAGAGGTAGTACATGCAAGATTACATCATCCTTGCTCCATTCCCATTGCTTCACCAGGGAAGTTATCTACAGAATAGCAAATATCGTTAGTTCTGCACATCAGTCTGTATTATTAACATGTATACCAAGTAACTGATGCACAAACTGTTGATACCAATTCACATATCTACTCTCTGGAATATCAGCATGAACTATATTGTGTCTGTGGTATATCCTAGTGTACTGAGAGCCCTTAATCCAGCTAGCATATCCAATATATCAAATAACATTACATGGTTCCTACGTCTAAACTGTTTACGTGGGCTGTGGAATTATCTGAAATACCAGCTCTTCTACATGGAGTATGTAATACTAGACCACTCTAATCTAGACTTTATCACAGCCTTAGCTCAAACATAAGCAACGAGCTGGGTTCTAAAGTTAAAATGAATGCGGTTAATGCCAAAGCTGCATTTAATACAGATTCATCCTGGAACCCTGATACAAGAGCCAGAACACATCAAAAATATTATAACTGTTGGTGGGATATCTTGTTTAGTGGAAAATTATTATGGTTGTTGAAGATTAATCATCTCAGCCCCAAGACCTCAGGGATTCTTCAAGCCAGAGTTCCAACCAAACCATCTTCAGCTGTTATGTCAATGATCTTTTTTCCATCATAAAGTTAGAAGTGTAGATGCTCACTGATAATTGCACAATATTCTATTCAATTCACATTTCTTCCACAAATGAAGTAGAAAACAGGCATAGAATAACAAGTGATATAATATTCATGCCAGAAAAATGCTAGTCAATGACCAAGTCCAACAACAATTTGGCTACCTCTCCTTGTTTGCATCTTGTCATCAACATCCGGAGGAACAGAAGTGCAATACTTACTGTGGCTAAAAGAGCAGGGCAGAAGCTAGGTATGCAGTGCAGAACTTGCCTCCCAACCATGTTCTTTCCTCCATCTGCAAGCAACAGGTTCAGAACCTTGACAGAATATTCTGCATTTACCCAGTGAATGTCACACCAACAGCTCTCAAGAAGCTCAACTCACTTCACAACAAGGCAGCTGTCTGGAATGTTGCCCAGTCCACCAGCTTAGTGTTCATTACCTCTATCACTCGCACACCATGCACCACCTGCAAACTGCACTGCAGTTAAATGCCACACTCCACCAGCATCTCAACTCCAACAACTCCAGCACCAAAGACAAGGGCAGCAGGCCCATGGCCACACCACTACCAGCTGGACCAATTCAGCAAGTCAAGCAGCACCTGCGAAGGGAGATTAATATTTAAGCTGGGAGATTTACTAGTGTTACTCGGCAAAGTTTAGACTAAATTGGCAGTTTGCTTTAATATCTGACCAATGGGTTATGGGTGAAATGTAACAGAATCTGAGGACCTTTGAAATGGTTCTTCACAGGATAATGGAAGCAGAGTCTTTGACTGATTTAAGGAATAGGTAGCTTGATACTATATATATGCAAGGTGTGAAAGGTAAGAGGGAGTAGTAGGAATTTAAAACATAGAACAGTACAGCACAAAAACAAATCCTCCAACCCATATTAAACTAAAACTCTCCTGCTTACACATGATCCATACACCTCTCTACTCTACATATTCACATGCCTATAGAAGCCCTCTTAGATGCTGCTATAGTATCTGCTTCCAGGCACCTATCACTCTTTGCATAAAAATAACTGCCCCGCACATATCCTTTAAACTTACATCCTCCATCTTAAACACATGTCCTCTAGAGACTGTGCACCTTCTCAATGCCTCTCATAATTTTATAAACTGCTATCAGGTCTCTCCTCAGCCTCCAATGCTCCAAAGAAAACAACCAAAGTATGTCCACTCTGTCTCCATAGCTCATACACTTGAATCCAGACAAATCCATTTGTTTCCTTTCTAAAGTAACCACATCTTTCCTGTAATAGGACAGCCAGATTTGAACATGAGTGGTCTGACTAAAATGTTATATAGCTACAAGACTTCCTTACTTTTGTGCTCATACAGCCCCCAACCATACCACACACTTTCTTTACCATCCTATCTACTTCCACTGCCACTTTAATGAATCTATGAACCTGCACCCAAGATCCTTCTACACAGAGTCCTGCCATTAACTGTATACTTTTCCTGACATTTGACCTACCAAAGTGCTGCACCTCACCCTGCCTATATCCATATTTGTATTATTCTTTGATAGCCCTCTACTCTGTCTACCAATCTTGGGGTCATCTATGAACTTACTAACCCACCCACCTATATTTTCATCCAATTTCTTTCAAAATATCACAAACAACCAGAATAACACCCTACTACTACTACAAACTATCTTCTATGGATCAACCACTTCCAAATCCAAATAATTCAACATTTATCACATGCATTTTTAATTTTCAGATCAGCCTACCACGAGGAACTTTGTGAAATGCTTAAAGTCCACGTAGACACATCCACCGCCCTACTTATAGACGACATTTTCCAGTTCTAATATATCCTAATTTCAAAATGTGTCATCTTCAAGAATCATGAGGACGATATTCTGAATTACTATCTTATCAATCCAATAAACCAAACTTTGTAGATGCAGCTTTAATTCGTTAATAAAACGGATAAACATTTTGCATGACTTTGCATTAAGATTTTCATAATAATGACTAAACAAAGCATTTGGCTAGATTTAAAGACAACGATATTCAACTTGAAAGAGATATACAAGAAGAAATAAGGTGAAGTAAGATGAATATGACGAATTCAAAGAAAAGTATCTCGAGCTCACATCCCCTTCATAGTTTGTCAAAGACCACAGACCAAAAAGGGGTTGCTGGGCTGTGTATTGGAATATAGCTTCTAAAGTGACCTACAGCTCAGCAGCAAAGGTAGAAAATCACCTGACTCTGCAGGATGCCATGGGTAGTAAGGACTCCCTTTGGCGGCCCTGTTGTTCCACTGGTGTACAAGATCATGGCTCCTCTAGATCTCCAATCTGCAACACTGTAGTTACCATCTGCCATCGGAGGATAAACATATTGTTCGAGTTGCATGGTATCAGTGGCAAATCGTTGAGATTTAAATAATGGAAGACATTTCACTTGCAGTCTGTTTGCAACTGGTGTTACCAGCTCTACATAATCCTCCTCCACAATGATTAAAGTACTCTGAGAGTCTCGAACAACGTACTCAAGCTCTGGAGCTGGATGCTTTCTGCAGAGAGGAACTGCCAGACCACCACTCATCCAGGAGGCCCATTGTGCAATGACAAAAGAAACATCATTGGGACACAGGATTGAAATTCTCTGCTCCTTGATGTCACCATCAGAACATCCCAAAACACTCAAAATCTTCCTTGAAAGGTCCTGGCTGGATCTATACAAATCCCTGTATGTGTAATGTCCAAGATCATCCACAACAGCAAGTCTGTCTGCAAAGTTAGCAGCCCTTGTGAAAACCTGTTCTGTTCTTGCAAACGTGGAAGGTGTTGTACTCAAATTCCGCTGCAGCCGTTTCGGGAGCTTTAGACTCCAAACGAGAGGCGATGTGTGCCGTCCCCAGGATTGGGCACAGTGCTGGAACACTGATTCAGGAGTGCTTCTCAATAAATTGGAAAGCATTGTAGAACACGCTTTATCGACGTCGTTCCTGCAGATTTAGATAAAATACATCGTTAGATTTATAGTGTCAGTAGTCGGAGAATTTGAATCTCTGCTCCCTGAGCCCATATCTATAAGGGTTGGGGATAGCAGGTCCACTCATTGGGAGGCGTCAGGCCTCCCGTGTGGCTGGATGAAGTGATGCGGGGTTTGACCTTCACCTGGAGAAACAGTCGAGGCTCAGCAGTCTATGGGACTGGGATGAGGCCACGCTGCATTAACCCCCTCTCCCTTCCTCCTCCCCCCTCTCCCTTCCTCCTCCCCCTCTCCCTTCCTCCTCCCCCCTCTCCCTTCCTCCTCCCCCTCTCCCTTCCTCCTCCCCCCTCTCCCTTCCTCCTCCCCCCTCTCCCTTCCTCCTCCCCCCTCTCTCCTTCCTCCTCCCCCTCTCCCTTCCTCCTCCCCCCTCTCCCTTCCTCCTCCCCCTCTCCCTTCCTCCTCCCCCCTCTCCCTTCCTCCTCCCCCTCTCCCTTCCTCCTCCCCCCTCTCCCTTCCTCCTCCCCCCTCTCCCTTCCTCCTCCCCCCTCTCCCTTCCTCCTCCCCCTCTCCCTTCCACCTCCCCCCTCCTCCTCCTCCTCCTTTTCCCGCTGACTTCACCTCAGTTTCACCAGAAGTGAAGCCTTAGCCGAGAGTTCGGGCGGAACAATAGTCGGAAAGAGGGGGAGCCGGGGAAGGAGATTGAGCCGGACCAGCCGTTGCTCAGGTAACGGTTCGGGTGGTGATTGGGTCCTCGCTTCCGGTCAGGAAGACTGGAGCAGTTCCAAAGTGCGTCGGCCGGATGAACGTTTCTGCTCCAACACCACTTGCTGACAGAGCTTTTGCGCTACCCAACTATCGTCGGTACGGAGAATAAGGGGCTTGTGTTCTTCCTTTCCTCCTCCTCCTCCTCCCCCCCACGTCTCCTTCTCCCCCCCCCGTCTCCTTCTCTCCCCCCCCATCTCCTTCTCTCCCCCCCCGTCTCCTTCTCTCCCCCCCCGTCTCCTTCTCTCCCCCCCGTCTCCTTCTCTCCCCCCCGTCTCCTTCTCTCCCCCCCGTCTCCTTCTCTCCCCCCCGTCTCCTTCTCTCCCCCCCGTCTCCTTCTCTCCCCCCCCGTCTCCTTCTCTCCCCCCCCGTCTCCTTCTCTCCCCCCCCGTCTCCTTCTCTCCCCCCCGTCTCCTTCTCTCCCCCCCGTCTCCTTCTCTCCCCCCCGTCTCCTTCTCTCCCCCCCGTCTCCTTCTCTCCTCCCCCGTCTCCTTCTCTCCCCCCCCGTCTCCTTCTCTCCCCCCCCCGTCTCCTTCTCTCCCCCCCGTCTCCTTCTCTCCCCCCCGTCTCCTTCTCCCCCCCACCGTCTCCTTCTCCCCCCCACCGTCTCCTTCTCCCCTCCCCCGTCTCCTTCTCCCCCCCCCGTCTCCTTCTCCCCCCCCGTCTCCTTCTCCCCCCCCCGTCTCCTTCTCCCCCCCCCGTCTCCTTCTCCCCCCCCGTCTCCTTCTCCCCCCCCCGTCTCCTTCTCCCCCCCCCGTCTCCTTCTCCCCCCCCCGTCTCCTTCCCCCCCCCGTCTCCTTCTCCCCCCCCGTCTCCTTCTCCCCCCCCCCGTCTCCTTCTCCCCCCCCCGTCTCCTTCTCCCCCCCCCGTCTCCTTCTCCCCCCCCCGTCTCCTTCTCCCCCCCCCCGTCTCCTTCTCCCCCCCCCCGTCTCCTTCTCCCCCCCCCCCGTCTCCTTCTCCCCCCCCCCGTCTCCTTCTCCCCCCCCCGGTCTCCTCTCCCCCCCCCGTCTCCTCTCCCCCCCCCGTCTCCTTCTCTCCCCCCCCCGTCTCCTTCTCTCCCCCCCCCCGTCTCCTTCTCTCCCCCCCCCCCCGTCTCCTTCTCTCCCCCCCCGTCTCCTTCTCCCCTATTTTATCTTGTCCTATCTTTGTTCAGTCTGGTTTTTCCCTTGTCTGGTAAAAATCTGATAAATATCTTAATTGTGCGGCTCTATAGTAATTTCTAAAGTTTGGTAACTGCAAACCACCTTGGTTATACCTCTCTGTTAATTTATCTAACCCTCGGTTTCCTCCCTTTCCACAAGAATTTCCTTATTATTCTCTTGAGTTCATTAAAAAAAATTCTGTTAAGGGAATTGGTAACATTTGAAATAAGTATTGTATCCTTGGAAACACGTTCATTTTAATCCAGTTTACTCTCCCTATCAATGTTAGCAGTAATTCTTTCCAATGTTCTAAGTCTTCCTGCAATTTCTTTATTGGTGGCTGATAATTTAGTTTGTACAAGTGGCTTAAGTTATTATCTAACCTTACACCTAGGTATCGGATTGCTTGTGTTTGCCATTTAAACGGTGATTCTTTTTTAAATTCTGTATAATCTGCATTACTCATTGGCATCACTTCATTTTTATTTGCGTTGATCTTTTACCCTGATATTTCTCCATGTTCCTTCAATTTCTTATGTAATTCTTTTACTGATACCTTTGGTTCTGTTAGGTATACTATGATGTCATCTGCAAATAAGCTGATTTTATACTCCTCCTTTATTTTTGTCCCTTTTATTTTATATTCTTATCAGTTCTCCCAAAGGTTCTATTGCTAAGGTGAACAATGAGGGGGATAATGGACATCCCTGTCTAGTTGACCTACTTAATTTAAATTGATTCGACACATATCCATTAACTGCTACTTTTCCCAATGGTCCATTATACAATGCTTTAATCCAATTTATGTATTTTTCTGGTAGATTGAACTTCTGTAATACTTTAAATAAGTAGTTTCACTCTACTCTGTCAAAGGCTTTTTCTGCATCTAAACAACAGCCACTGTTGGCTTCTTATTTCCTTGAACTGCATGAATTAGATTAATAAGTTTACAGACGTTGTTCATCTTTTCGTAATAAATCCAGTTTGATCTTGTTTTACTATTTTTAATACACAATCGGCCAATTTGTTTGCTAGTAATTTCGCTATTATCTTGTATGAGTTAAGTAGAGATATTGGTCTATATGATGCTGGTGTTAATGGATCCTTCCCAGTCTTTGGTATTACTGTAATCATTGCTGTCTTACATGAATCTGGCAAGCATTGTGTTTCTTCTATCTGGTTCATTACTTCCTGGAATGGAGTAATTAATAACTCTTTAAATGTTTTATAAAATTCTATTGGAAATCCATCCTCTCCTGGTGTTTTATTGTTCAGCAGCTTTTTTAATATATCCTGTACTTCCTCTATTAAAAGAAGCAGCTCTCCCTTCCAAGTGCTGGTGCCAATGTTTCATGAATGTAAACTATTTCCTCCAGACCATTCCTTAAATCACACATTCAACCTCTGATCAAATGGTTTTATTAGTTTGTTTTGTTCCTCTTCTTGCAATTTTGGCAGTTCAATTTTAGCAAAAAAAATTCCACTATTTTATCATTCCCCTCGTTCTCAGTTTGGAATAATTGTTTATTAAAGTACCTTAAAGTTTTCATTAATCTTTGTTGGGTTATATGTAATTTGTTTGTTCTTTTTCCTTGATGCCAATACAGTTCTTTTAGCTTGTTCTGTTTGAAGTTGCCAGGCTAATATTTTGTGTTTTTTCTCCCAGTTCATAATACTTTTGTTTTGTTTTCATTATGTTCTTCTCCACCTTATACATTTGTAATGTTTCATTTTTTTTTTGTCTGCCAATTCTCTCCTTTTTGTTATATCATCCCTTTTTACTAGTTCCTTTTCTGTACTTATTATCTTCCTTTCCAACTGCTCTATTTCCCGATTGTAATCCTTTTTCATCTTATTAACATAACTTATTATCTGTCCTCTAATGAAGGCTTTCATTGCGTCCCATAATATAATTTGTCTTTCACTGATTCTGTGTTTATTTCAAAATATGTTTTAATTTGGCATTCAATAAACTCTCTAAATTCCTGTCTTTTAAATAGCATGGAGTTTAAACTCCATCTATATGTTCTTGGTGGGATGTCCTCCAGTTCTATTGCTAATAACAGGGGTGAATGATCTGATAGTAGTCTAGCTTTATACTCAGTTTTCCTAACTCTCCCTTGAATATGGGCTGACAACAAAAACATATCAATCCTTGAATATGTTTTGTGTCTACTCGAATAATATGAATATTATTTCTCTCTTGGGTGTTGCCTCCTCCATATATCCATAAGTTTCATTTCCTGCATTGATTTAACCATAAATTTGGCACTTTATTCTTTTTGCTTGTCTTTTATCCAATTTTATCCTATCAATATATTTCTTTGTGTGTCTGCAATCTTCAAAAAATATCCTGCATAAACTTTTGATTCTCCTCGTTAAACAAATTGAACAAATTGTTGAACAAATTCCAAAATTCTGAATATATCTGACACTTTATCATTACATACCTGTTGGATCTATTATTTCCTCCTCTATTTTAATTGGTACATTTTTGTTAACTAACATGGCTAACACCTCAAGCTTTTGAATTATAGGATGCTGCCCTCCAATTCATGTCCACCAGTAACCTCTGGCTGTTGGGCTGTGCTCCTACCCCTGTCCCTTCTTCCCTCCTCCCCTTACCTTTATTTCAGGGATTTGTTTGCTCTTTGCTCATACATTGGTGAAGGGCGTATGCCCAAAATGTTAGTTACCCTGTATTTCCTATGGATTCTGCATTACCTCCTGAATTTCTCCAGTACAACTGTGTATTACACATGACCCCAGCATCCGCAGACTTTCTTGTTTAACTTTACCTAGCTCAAACCAGGTCTGGAGGGTTAACTAATACTTCCTCTATATTGGAATATTCTTCCTTGGCACTTCTGCAGATCAGGCTCATTCTTGCTTCCAGGATCATTAACTTGCTCTCAAAGGCCATTAATCAGAGGATGTCAGCAGGAGATTTGCTTCCTATCTGTCAGAACAATGTATGGGAACTAATGGGGGTGTAATTGGAGCCTAACAATCAGTTTCCTACTGGGAAGTCCATTAATTAATGAGAATATGTGTCTGGCATTCCAATGTTGCTGGAACATAGGTGCAGGACAGAGGGAGAAGGGAGAGACAGCAACAAAACAGGCAGAGTAAGACCAACCATTTCTATCCATAAATGCTGTCTGACTTGATGAGTTCTTCTCACATTTCTGCACAATCCCCCTGGGATTGTAACTTGTAGTGCAGCTGGTAGCAATCCCTCTCTCATGCAGGTACTGCTGTACTTCTGCGCTCATGAATGCAGCTCCCCTGTCTGTATGTAGTTCAGGTACCCAAATATGCTGAAGATGGGTTGGAGGGAGGGAGTCACGTGATGGAGTAGTGGCCGGCCAGGGAATTCCAGCCCTCTCCGGAAAAGTTTAAAAAAAACGCACAAAACACAAAGGTACAAGAGTAAAAATTAAAACAAAGTAAAAATAAAGGTGAGAAGAAAATGGCAGCGAAGAGAGAAAAGTCGAAAACAACGGGAAGAAGAGAAGAAGAAAGAACGTCGGAAGAAGAAGGTGAAGGCCTTGCCTGTCCGAGGAGGCCCGCCGTGGAGAGAGAAGCCCGCTCCCTCAGGTCAGTGGAAGTCCCGAGCTCGGGACTACAAAAATGGCTCGAGGAGCCGAGTAAAAGTGCGCATCTGCGCATGCGCGAGGAGGTGCGCAACCACGCATGAAAAAAAACACACTGACGGGAGGGGAGAACAGCTGCGGAGTCGATCTCCACAGCTGAGAGAGACACCTGCAACACAGCAACAGGTGCAGAACAGAGAAAATAACGACAACAAGAAAGAAGAGGGTAAAAAGAAAACAAGGAAATAACAGATGGTCAACCCAGAGGAAGAAGAAGAACAGAAAGAAATGGAAGAAGAGAAAGGCAAGACAATGGATATATCTTTTTTAAAGAATATATGGAATCAGTGAAAGAATGGCAATTACAAAAATTTAATGAGATAAAAAGAAGAATTAAGAGTGCAGAAGATAAAATGAATAAAATAGAAATGGTCATATCATAGATAGGAAAAAGAGTGGATAATGTGGAAGAACGAGAAATAATCGTAGAAATGGAAGTAGAGGACTTAAAAGAGAAATTAGAAGAATCTAATAAAAAAGTTAAAGAGGCACATGAGCTGTTAGCTCAGAAGATAAATATAATGGAAAACTATAATAGAAGAAATAATATAAAGATAGTGGGCCTTAAGGAAGATGAAGAAGGCAAGAATATGAGAGAATTTATAAAAGATTGGATCCCCAGTGTCCTAGGAAGACCAGAATTACAGGAAGAAATGGAAATAGAGAGGGCACATAGAACATTAGCCCCGAAACCACAACCGCAGCAAAAACCAAGATCCATTTTAGTAAAATTCTTAAGATATACAACAAGAGAAAATATATTGGAGAAAGCAATGAAGAAAATAAGAGAAGACAAAAAGCCACTGGAATACAAAGGTCAAAAAAATTTTTTCTATCCAGACATAAGTTTTGAACTCCTGAAGAAGAGGAAGGAGTTAAATACAGCAAAAACGATCTTATGAAAAAAAGGATATAAATTTATGTTAAAGCACCCAGCGGTACTTAAAATAGTTATTCCAGGGCAACAAAACAGACTATTCTCGGATCCAGAGGAAGCACGAAAATTTGCAGAACAACTACAAAACAAGCAGACAGATGAAGACATGTAATGAGAGTAAAAATGACCACGAACTATATGTATGTGTGTATATGGGTATATATATATATATATATATAGATATATATATATCTATATAGATGTGTATGTATATATGTGTATACATGAGTGTATCCGTATTTAGAGGAAAATATATAGAGTATAGATAAGAATTAATAAGGGAATAAGGAGGGAATTAAAAGAGTGACCTTTGTTATATATGAAAATTGAAATCTTTTCCGGGGGGAGGGGCTGGGTGGGGAGGAGTTACGGAATTCGCAAGTCCAAATGGAGAGCGGAGATGTGGTTGCCCGACAAGGGATAAAGGGCAACTCAGGAGGGGGAGGGGAGAATGGGGTTAAAGAACTTATAAATAGGAGAATAAGGAAAATGTTTGATGTTTTAGAAATGTTGTCTTATAAAGTGTTCAAAACAAGAAAGCAGAAATTAATAAGAAGGAAAGGTGATGATGGAGAAACGGAAAGGGAAGATAAACAAAGTATGAAATGGCTACGTTGAACTATATGACTTTAAATATTAACGGAATGCATAACCAAATCAAAAGGAAGAAACTGCTAAATTTACTGAAAAAAGAAAAAATTGATATAGCATTTGTGCAAGAAACACATTTAACTGAATTGGAGCACAAGAAATTAAAGAGAGATTGGGTAGGACATGTAACAGCAGCATCGTATAATTCAAAAGCAAGAGGAGTGGCTATATTAATCAGTAAAAATGTACCAATTAAAATAGAAGAGGAAATAATAGATCCAGGAGGGAGATATGTAATGATAAAATGTCAGATATATTCGGAGTTTTGGAATCTACTCAATGTATGTTCACCTAACGAAGAAGATCAAAAGTTTATGCAAGATATTTTTTTGAAGATAGCAGATACGCAAGGGAACATATTAGTAGGAGGGGATTTCAACCTGAATTTGGATTCAAATATAGATAAAACTGGGAAAAAAATTAACAGAAAGAACAAAGTAACCAAATTTATAATTAAATCGATGCAAGAAATGCAACTTTTGGATATATGGAGGAAACAACACCCAAAGGAAAAGGAATATTCATATTATTCGGGTAGACATAAAACATACTCAGGAATAGACCTATTTCTGTTATCAGCTCGTATGCAAGATAAAGAAAACCAGAATATAAAGCTAGAATATTGACAATAGAGTTAGAAGACATTCCTCCAAGAATGTATAGATGGAGATTAAACTCCATGCTACTTAAAAGGCAGGATTTTAGAGAATTAATTGAAAGACAAATTAAAATGTACTTTGAAATAAATACGGAATCAGTGAAAGATAAGTTTATACTATGGGATGCAATGAAAGTGTTCATTAGAGGGCAAATAATAAGTTATGTAACCAAGATGAAGAAGGACTATAATCAGGAAACAGAGCAGTTGGAAAGGGAAATAGTAAATATAGAAAAAGAATTAGCAATGAAGGAAGATACAACTAAAAGAAGAGAATTGGCAGATAAAAAAATAAAATATGAAACACTACAAACATATAAGGTGGAGAAGAACATAATGAAGACAAAACAGAAATATTATGAACTAGGGGAAAAAACGCACAAAATTCTAGCATGGCAGCTTAAGACAGAACAAGCTAAGAAAATGGTATTGGCATCAAGGAAAAAAGACAAACAAATCACATATAATCCAACGGAGATCAATGAAAACTTTAGAGAATTCTATGAAAAATTATACCAAACTGAAAACAAAGGGAAAGAATAGATGAATTTTTAACTATAATTGAACTACCAAAATTAGAAATAGAGGAACAAAATAAATTAACAGAACCATTTGAAATAATAGAAATACAAGAGATAATAAAAAAACTACCAAATAATAAAACACCAGGAGAGGATGGATTCCTAATAGAATTCTATAAAACATTTAAAGATTTATTAATTCCTCCCCTCCTGGAAGTAATCAACCAGATTGACAAAACACAAAGCTTACCAGATTCATGTAAAACAGCAATAATTACAGTAATACCAAAGC
Organism: Narcine bancroftii; assembly: GCF_036971445.1. NCBI lineage: Eukaryota > Metazoa > Chordata > Chondrichthyes > Torpediniformes > Narcinidae > Narcine > Narcine bancroftii. The sequence goes on from NC_091478.1 coordinate 94,076,631, forward strand.
AAGGGAAAGATCCACTCGCACCAGCGTCATATAGACCAATATCATTACTTAACACAGATTATATGATAATAGCTAAACTATTAGCAAACAGATTAGCAGATTATGTACCTAAAATGGTAAATTTAGACCAAACTGGATTTATTAAAAAAAGACCCACAACAGACAATATTTGTAAATTTATTAACTTAATTCATGCAGTAGAAGGGAGTAAAGCGCCAACAGTAGCAGTTGCTTTAGACGCAGAGAAGGCCTTTGACAGAGTAGAATGGAATTATTTATTCAAAGTATTTCAAAAATTCAGTTTACCAGAGAAGTATATTAATTGGATTAAAGCATTGTATAAGGGGCCATTGGCGAAAGTGACAGTAAATGGATATATATCAAAGCAATTTAACTTAAGCAGATCAACAAGGCAGGGATGCCCACTATCACCCTTATTGTTCGCGTTAGCTATAGAACCACGAGCAGAATTGATAAGAACAGAAAATAATATAAAAGGGATAAAAATAAAAGACAAGGAATATAAAATCAGTTTATTTGCGGACGATGTTATAGTATACTTAACAGAACCAGAACTATCAATAAAAGAATTATATAAGAAATTGAAGGAATATGGAGAAGTGTCGGGTTACAAGATTAACGTAAATAAAAGTGAAGCAATGCCAATGAATAATACGGATGTCTCAAAATTTAAGAAGGAATCACCATTCAGATAGCAAATGCAAGCAATAAGATACCTAGGTATACAAATAAATAAAAATCTCGGCCATCTATATAAACTCAATTATTATCCACTGATGAAAAAATTTCAGGGCGATTTAGAGCATTGGAAAAATTTACCATTAACACTAATAGGAAGGATAAACTGTATTAAAATGAACATTTTCCCAAGGATACAATACCTATTTCAGGCATTACCAATACACTTGACAAAGAAATTCTTCAAGGAGTTAAAGAAAATAATAAGGAAATTTTTATGGAAAGGGGGGAAACCGAGGATAGCACTAGATAAATTAACAGAATGGTATAAACAAGGAGGCTTACAACTCCCAAACTTTAAAAATTATTATAGAGCCGCACAATTAAGATACCTATCAGATTTTTACCAAACAAGGGAAAAGCCAGATTGTTCTAGATTAGAACTAGATAAAATAGGGGAAAAGATACCTGAACACATATATAAATGGAATGAAAAATTGGTACAACGTAGGAGTTCCCCAGTATTACATCATCTGCTCAATATTTGGAAGAAGATTCATGTAGAAAGGAATAAAACAAATTACCAATTACCAAACTAATAATGACGCAAAATCAGTTACTCCCTTTTACAATAGATAACCTTTCCTTTAGAGAATGGGAGAAAAAAGGGATCAAAAGAATAGAAAATTGTTTTTCAGGAAATAGATTATTATCCTTTGAACAAATGAAAGATAAATACAATATAACTCAAGATACAGTGCTGGCATATTACCAATTGAGATCCTACTTGAAGGACAAATTAGGAAGCAGTCTGAGGTTACCAGAGGGAAGTAACTTAGAATATGTGATTACAGATACAATGATAATCAAAAGATTTATAACAAATATGTATATTAAACTGCAAGAAAAGGAGAATGAGGAAACAAATGGTAAAACTAAGCAAAAATGGGAACAAGATTTAAATATAAAGATAAAAAAGGAAACATGGGAGAAGTTATGCTCTGGAATGATGAGAAATACAATAAATACGAGGTTACGTATGATACAATATAACTGGATACACAGGCTGTACATTACACCTGAAAAGTTAAATAAATGGGACCCAACAGTATCTGACATGTTTTCGTTGTAAAAAAGAAATGGGAACAACAATTCATGCAATCTGGACATGTGAGAAAGTAGAAAAATTTTGGGAAGATCTAAACCAGATATTAAATAAAATTACAGAAAACAATATACCAAAAAACCCAGAGATCTTCCTCCTAAGTAACATGAAAAACAAAGAATTTGGAATTGATTTGGATGGTGCACAAAAAAGATTTGTTAAGATAGTTCGAGCCGTAGCAAAAAAAATATTATGTCAACCTGGAAATTGGAAGATAATTTGAGAATACAACAATGGTATATAGAAATGAATAAATGTATTCCATTAGAAAAAATAACATGTAGTTTAAGAAATAATATTGAAATATTTGAACAAATATGGGTGCCATACATGAAACACAATAGAGAAAACCTACCGGGGACATTTACCACCTAAATTAACGAAAGGAGAAGGAAATGAAAAGAATTGACTCAGTGGAATTTCTTGTTTATTTTTATTGAATGACATTGTTTGACTGGTTTAATGTATCTTAGATTTTGTACTTTAAATGAATGGGGGGGAGGTAGGGAAGGTGGGATGGGAGGAGGGAGGGGGAGGAGAAAATGACACTGTATATATTTGAAAAGGAAAATGTATGTATCTTGGTCAATGTGGTTTATGGTGTGAAAAATAAAAAAATTTAAAAAAAAGATGGGTTGGAGGCATTTTATAACAGTGGCTGCTGATACATCAGAACACGGGATTGCGAAGGGGAAACGGGAATATTCATCTATTAAGTTTAGGAAATAGACATTTCTATTATTGGATGGGAGCGGGCCTTTAAAATCGAGACTGAGGCACTCAAAAGGTTTGATAGCTTTTATCAGGGTGGCTTTGTCTGGCCGGTAAAATTGCGGTTTTCATTCCCCACAGATGGGGCAGCTCTTGTTCGCTAACCTCACTTCCTGTACCGAAAATGGAAGGTTTTGGGTTTTAATGAAGTGAAACAGTCTCGCGACCCCAGTGGCCCAGTTCATTGTGCAAGCTCTGCAACTGGGACATGTGGTTAAGGATGGCACAAGTGCCTCTGGACAGCGCGTCCGGGGGCTCGTTGAGTCTCCTGGGGCGGTATAAAATGTCATAGTTAAATGTAGACAATTCTATCTGTCATTCTTAATTCTCCCCCTGTTTTGGTTATCGGACATAAAAGCCACAGACCGTTGGTCCGTGACGAGGGTGAAGTGTTTGCATGCCAGATAATGTCGCCAGTGCCTTACTGCTTCCACAATGGCTAGGGCCTCCTCCTCTACTGCTAAGTGTCTTATCTCTGACCCCTGTAGACTTTGCGAGAAAAAGGCCACCGGTTGTCCGTCTTGGTTTAGGGTGGCTGCCAGAGCCACATCGGATGCATCCGTTTCTACTTGATATGGGATCAAATCATCTATCGACTACATGGTAGCTTTACTGATATGGTCCCTAATGTCCCTGAATGCTCTGGTGGCTGCTAGCCCCACCTTTCCTTTCTCCAGCAATCGATGTTTCAGTAGACCGTATGCCCGCAACAATTCTGTCTCTCATAAGGTCCTCCGCATACTCCTGAGCTGATACTGCTTTAAAGTTGCAGCCTCTCTCCAGTTCTTTCAGAGAGAGTATAAAGTCTCTGACAGACTCCCCTACTTGTTGTGACTTGGTCATGAGTCTGTACCGGGAGTGGAGTTCACTATGCCCCTTACTGTCTTGTCTTGGCTTTGCGGACGAAGATTTATGGAGGGGGTAAAAAGTCCACGTCAGCTGCAGGCTCGTTTGTGGCTGACAAGTCCGATGCGGGACAGGCAGACACGATTGCAGCGGTTGCAGGGGAAAATTGGTGGGTTGGGGTTGGGTGTTGGGTTTTTCCTCCTTTGCCTTTTGTCAGTGAGGTAGGCTCTGCGGTCTTCTTCAAAGGAGGTTGCTGCCCGCCAAACTGTGAGGCGCCAAGATGCACGGTTTGAGGCGATATCAGCCCACTGGCGGTGGTCAATGTGGCAGACACCAAGAGATTTCTTTAGGCAGTCCTTGTACCTTTTCTTTGGTGCACCTCTGTCACGGTGGCCAGTGGAGAGCTCGCCATATAACACTATCTTGGGAAGGCGATGGTCCTCCATTCTGGAGACGTGACCCATCCAGCGCAGCTGGATCTTCAGCAGCGTGGACTCGATGCTGTCGACCTCTGCCATCTCGAGTACTTCGACGTTAGGGATGTAAGCGCTCCAATGGATGTTGAGGATGGAGCGGAGACAACGCTGGTGGAAGCGTTCTAGGAGCCGTAGGTGGTGCCGGTAGAGGACCCATGATTCGGAGCCGAACAGGAGTGTGGGTATGACAACGGCTCTGTATACGCTTATCTTTGTGAGGTTTTTCAGTTGGTTGTTTTTCCAGACTCTTTTGTGTAGTCTTCCAAAGGCGCTATTTGCCTTGGCGAGTCTGTTGTCTATCTCATTGTCGATCCTTGCATCTGATGAAATGGTGCAGCCGAGATAGGTAAACTGGTTGACCGTTTTGAGTTTTGTGTGCCCGATGGAGATGTGGGGGGGCTGGTAATCATGGTGGGGAGCTGGCTGATGGAGGACCTCAGTTTTCTTCAGGCTGACTTCCAGGCCAAACATTTTGGCAGTTTCCGCAAAGCAGGACGTCAAGCGCTGAAGAGCTGGCTCTGAATGGGCAACTAAAGCGGCATCGTCTGCAAAGAGTAGTTCACGGACAAGTTTCTCTTGTGTCTTGGTGTGAGCTTGCAGGCGCCTCAGATTGAAGAGACTGCCATCCGTGCGGTACCGGATGTAAACAGCGTCTTCATTGTTGGGGTCTTTCATGGCTTGGTTCAGCATCATGCTGAAGAAGATTGAAAAGAGGGTTGGTGCCAGAACACAGCCTTGCTTCACGCCATTGTTAATGGAGAAGGGTTCAGAGAGCTCATTGCTGTATCTGACCCGACCTTGTTGGTTTTCGTGCAGTTGGATAATCATGTTGAGGAACTTTGGGGGACATCCGATGCGCTCTAGTATTTGCCAAAGCCCTTTCCTGCTCACGGTGTCGAAGGCTTTGGTGAGGTCAACAAAGGTGATGTAGAGTCCTTTGTTTTGTTCTCTGCATTTTTCTTGGAGCTGTCTGAGGGCAAAGACCATGTCAGTAGTTCCTCTGTTTGCGCGAAAGCCGCACTGTGATTCTGGGAGAATATTCTCCCCTTACTGTAATGCCTCTGTAAAATGCTCATTGCCTCTTGTAGGACCTGGCATCCTGTATAAGGGAGTAAAGGTGCTCTCCCAGCTGCGCTAACAGCAGCATTAATAGCTCTTTATCCAATGCCTCAGCACCCTCCACCTTATTCAGAAAGCATCTCTGCCAACGACCGAAGTGCGTGCCGACTCTGGGATTTCTGGGGTCAAGCTCCAGCCTGTCTGGTCACAGAACATGGCTATGCCGCAGTCTCTGGTCCCTTAGGTGTAGCAAGGGTGAACCCTGGGGTACTGGGAGTTGCTGGTAGAGCCTCTGTGGGGCTTGTGTCTGCTGGAGGAGTAACCTGGGTGCTTGGGGCTGTTGGCTGAGTCTCTGGCTTTGGGACATTTGCTGCGGGCTTAGGGGGTATCCTAGCAGTAGCGTCAGGTCTCCATGGTACTGGGGAAACTGCTGCTGGGGGAGTGACGGTAGCAGTGTCTGCTTTCCCTGGCTCTGGAGTGATTGGGAATTCTGCACCTATGTGGCGATTGGGAGCACAATTTGTGGAGATCCTTCCACCCACGTTTGTAGTGGCCCCTTTCTGATCGGACCAAGGTTTAGGGTCAGCAGCGCCTGTACCAGCGAACCCACGGGCAGGCAGGGCTCTTGGCTGTTTCTTACCTGCCCTATCATGCTTCTGTGTTCTTCCCTACATTCCACCACAATTCCAGTACAGCGGTCCCTCGCCGTCTCTGTCCTCGGATGCACGTGCATGCTAGTCGTCCCTGGATTCCATTCCTCAGGAAGAGTCTCCAGGTGGTCGGGAATGCACATTGGAGCAGAAGCAGCTTCCATCCTAGTAGCTATCATATTAATTTATTAAATTGTACTGACAATAACCACACCAGCAATGCGAGTATAAGACAGTTTTAATAAACTAATATGTACACTAAGAGGTCTTGTCCCTCTGCAAGATGAACCTGGAAGGCTAGACTGTAGCTCTGGACTGCTTTATATACAAGGTCACCGGGTTGACCTCTGGTGACCTATTGGTGTAATTACATATCACCACAACACCAATGTTGTTGTCATCTGCAAACTTACAAACAGGGATCCCAGCACCTCCCCTACCCACTCAGGCCACTGCACCTTCTCCACCCCCACCACATTCCCCCTCCCCATTCACCCATGACCCCTGCATCTATCCCGAGCCCGACCCACTGATCCTGGTGCTGACCTACATTTTTGGTGTGAATTGATGCATTTAAAGAGCTCCTAGAGCTCCAGCTGAAGAGGTTAATGTGGAAGGCATTTCATCCCATAAAGCTAAGCTCAAGCAGCAGTGTGCTGTCTGTGAATCATTGAAGCAAATGCAGGAGCTCATTACGCATTCAAATCAGAATGCAGGAGTTCATTACACATTCACATCAGAGAGTTTGATTAATCAGGCAGTCAGACAATATTCCCTGCAGTAAGCTCTCCACAGGATGGGTCTGAAACAACCTAAAGGTGCCTCAGGAGACAGGGTAACATGACCACATGTTTGCCTTGTTTCCACTAGCAATAATTTCCTATTGACATGCCCAACAATGCCACACTTTTAGCATTGATTTAAAATCCTTTGACTGGAAACAAAATCCCAATGATACCATCTATAGTACAAGGAAAATAAACACAAACTTAAATTTGAGATCTTTGTATCATTGTTACTGACGGGCGAGGTATCAGAAAATGAGATGGTGAGTAATGTTCTGCTTTTATTTTAGGAAGGTTACCAAGAACCCACAAACCAGGGAATTACAGATCAGTGAGCCTACCACCAATAGTAGAACCTAATGGAGGGGATTTTGAGAGACAGGAAAACACTGGTTCATGATAATCAGCATAACTTTGTGCATGGGAAATCATGTCTCATAAATTTGAGATTCTTTTGAAGAGCTGACAAAAAAGACTGATGAAGACAAGGCAGTAGACGTAGACATGGAAAGTCTTCTGACAAAGTTCCCTAAGGTAGACTGATCCAGAAGATTATAGAACCATAAAATACTACAACACAGAAAACAGGCCATTCGGCCCTAGCTCATGCTGCTGCAACATCATTCCTCTCATCCCAATAACCTGCACCCATTCCATAATCCCTCAGACCTCTCCCATCCATGTATCTATCCAATTTATTCTTAAAACTTAAGAGTGAGCCCACATTTACTACATCAGTTGGCAGCTCATTCCACATTCTCACCACTCTCTGAGTGAAGAAGTTCCCCAAACCTTTCACCCTAAAGCCATGTTCTCTTTTATTTGTCTCTCCTAATCTAAACAGAAAGAACCTACTCAAATCACATAAGATCCATGGTGAGTTAAACAATGGGATACAAAACTGGGTTGGTGGTAGGATTCTGTCTCAGAGTGGTGTCCTGCAGGGATCAGTGTTTGGTACAATGTTATTTGTCATCTGCATTAACAGTCTGGATGACAATGTAATTGGCATGGTTAGTAAACTTGGGGATGACACCAAATTATTGTGGACAGTGGAAGTTGTCGAAGATTACAATAGCAATAGTAAAGTGGGCCAAGGAGTAGCAGATGGAATTTAACTTGAAAATGTGTGGTACTGAATTTTAGTAAGTTCAACCAGGGCAGGACTTGCAGAACAAATGGTAAGTCCCTGGATAATGTAGAACAGAAAAAGCAAAGGGTTATAAAGAGGCATAGAAAAGATAAGCAGTTCTAGTCTTCTCCAGGGCAGAGGGCATAGATTTAATAGGACAGTGGAAAGATTTAAAACAGACCATAAAGTCCAAGAGATAGAAGCAGAATTAGGCCATTCAGCCCATCAGGTCTGCAGCCCCATTCAAATCATGGCTGATGTATTCTTCCTTTCAACCCTATTTTCCTGGTTTTTCCCCATAACCTTTACATCCTTACTAATCAAAACCTATCAATCTCTGTTTTAGGGTTAGGGATAGCTATGGAGGTTACCCGTGGCAATGAATTCCATATATTCACCATCTTTGGCTGAAGAAATTTCTTCCCAACTCTGTTCTAAAGGGATGTCCTTTTATTCTGCAGCTGTGCCCTCTGATCCTAGACTCTCCAACTACTGGAAACATCTTCTCCATATGCATTCGTTTCAGCCTTTCAATAAACAGAATACTACTAAACTCTCCAAAGAGGTGGCCAAACCGCGGCTCGCGAGCAACAAGCAGCCCTTCAACATATAGCATGCGGCTCACAGAAATGTGTTGGCTGAGATTGAAATCTTAAGAGAGCTGGTGCTCACAATGGTAGTTTTAGTGGATGTGGCTTGGGATTGCGTGATTGTGGTGTGTGGCCGTGAAATGAGCGGAGTGTTAGTGTGATCCCAACGCCCTGACCGCGGACTCTAAGCTAGGCCCTGAATTCCCGCCCACCCGAGCTCCCCTTCACAATGTACCTTGTAACGAAGTTGGTGAAGTTGCAATCTTTACAAATCAACACCTGACAGAACTAATTTGTACAGCCTCGACCACATATCAGCCGGTACTTTTTAATTATTCAAACTAATACAAATTAGCTGTTTAAAAACTACATACACAAAAAAATATTACATGTACTTCTTAATATAATATATATAATTTTTTGTGAGTGCAGTACACAAAAAGTGCTGGAGAAACTCAGCAAATCTTGCAGCAACTATATGAATTAAAGGGATATAACCAGAGTTTCGGGCCAGAGTCCTTTGTGTGAGCAAACAGCAGGTACCTGAATTTAAAAAAAGGAGAGAAGAAGCGCAGGTCCTCGGGGCGTCATAGGTGCTCCATTCCCTCACCAACATGTCTTTCTACGGCCTCATGCACTAACAAACTGAAGCTACCCGCAACTTGGAGGAACAGTCTGATACTCTCCAAACAGACAATAACATCGACTTCTGTTTCCCTTCGGCTCCTCCACTCAATTTCTCTCTTTCCTTGCATCTGTCTCTTCCACCTACTTCCCTCGCCATTCATCCAGCTATGACCTCTTGCCTGATCTCAGTATGGACCAGGGGCTGGTAACAGGCTCCGATGGCCTGCGCCCGCTCCAGTACAGCTTCCCGAGACAATCAGTGCCAATACCGGTTCCTGCTGATTGACTCCCCATCCAAGCAAGTAATAGTTGCTAATTCTGGGTTCCCATTGGGTGGTTTATCAGGCTTGCCGAGTTCCTATTGGCTATAGTGACTACCGTCGGGTTGACAAACCGATTTCATTCGTGAGGCCAATAAGCTTTCCCGTTGCTCATTGGTGGTTGCACGGCCTCCCGGAGCCTATTGGCTGGCGATGTCAGACGCACATTGGCAGAACGGCTGGCCGGCGCTTGAGAGGTTGCCGCCTCCTGCCGTCCGTCCATCGGCGCGGGTCTTGGTTCTTCGGGGTCGTTCAGCCACCTGAGGCTTGGGGCCCTGCCGACATCCAGCGCCCGACTCCGGGGGATCATGAGGTACTGACAGCTTCAAACGCGCAGTGGATGACAAAGCGGTGAGGGTGGTGGGGTCCGGGATGTAGGGAGGCGGGAGAAGTGGGGAGGAGATCAGGTGAGAGAGAGGGATGCAGATCATGGTGGGGAGAGGTTAGTAGGAGGAGAGGTGGGGGGGGGAGTCGGAGGAGAGGTGGGGGGGGAGTCGGAGGAGAGGTGGGGGGGAGTCGGAGGAGAGGTGGGGGGGAGTCGGAGGAGAGGTGGGGGGGAGTCGGAGGAGAGGTGGGGGGGAGTCGGAGGAGAGGTGGGGGGGAGTCGGAGGAGAGGTGGGGGGGAGTCGGAGGAGAGGTGGGGGGAGTCGGAGGAGAGGTGGGGGGGAGTCGGAGGAGAGGTGGGGGGAGTCGGAGGAGAGGTGGGGGGGAGTCGGAGGAGAGGTGGGGGGGGAGTCGGAGGAGAGGTGGGGGGGAGTCGGAGGAGAGGTGGGGGGAGTCGGAGGAGGTGGGGGGGAGTCGGAGGAGAGGTGGGGGGGAGTCGGAGGAGAGGTGGGGGGGAGTCGGAGGAGAGGTGGGGGGGAGTCGGAGGAGAGGTGGGGGGGAGTCGGAGGAGAGGTGGGGGGGAGTCGGAGGAGAGGTGGGGGGGAGTCGGAGGAGAGGGGGGGGAGTCGGAGGAGAGGGGGGGGGAGTCGGAGGAGAGGGGGGGGAGTCGGAGGAGAGGTGGGGGGGAGTCGGAGGAGAGGTGGGGGGGAGTCGGAGGAGAGGTGGGGGGAGTCGGAGGAGGTGGGGGGGAGTCGGAGGAGAGGTGGGGGGGGAGTCGGAAGAGAGGTGGGGGGGGAGTCGGAGGAGAGGTGGGGGGGAGTCGGAGGAGAGGTGGGGGGAGTCGGAGGAGGTGGGGGGGAGTCGGAGGAGAGGTGGGGGGGGAGTCGGAGGAGAGGTGGGGGGGGAGTCGGAGGAGAGGTGGGGGGGAGTCGGAGGAGAGGTGGGGGGGAGTCGGAGGAGAGGTGGGGGGGAGTCGGAGGAGAGGTGGGGGGAGTCGGAGGAGAGGTGGGGGGGAGTCGGAGGAGAGGTGGGGGGAGTCGGAGGAGAGGTGGGGGGGAGTCGGAGGAGAGGTGGGGGGAGTCGGAGGAGAGGTGGGGGGGGAGTCGGAGGAGAGGTGGGGGGGGAGTCGGAGGAGAGGTGGGGGGAGTCGGAGGAGAGGTGGGGGGAGTCGGAGGAGGTGGGGGGGAGTCGGAGGAGAGGTGGGGGGGAGTCGGAGGAGAGGTGGGGGGGAGTCGGAGGAGAGGTGGGGGGGAGTCGGAGGAGAGGTGGGGGGGAGTCGGAGGAGAGGTGGGGGGGAGTCGGAGGAGAGGTGGGGGGGGAGTCGGAGGAGAGGTGGGGGGGGAGTCGGAGGAGAGGTGGGGGGGGAGTCGGAGGAGAGGTGGGGGGGAGTCGGAGGAGAGGTGGGGGGGAGTCGGAGGAGAGGTGGGGGGGAGTCGGAGGAGAGGTGGGGGGGAGTCGGAGGAGAGGTGGGGGGGAGTCGGAGGAGAGGTGGGGGGAGTCGGAGGAGAGGTGGGGGGGAGTCGGAGGAGAGGTGGGGGGAGTCGGAGGAGAGGTGGGGGGGAGTCGGAGGAGAGGTGGGGGGGGAGTCGGAGGAGAGGTGGGGGGGAGTCGGAGGAGAGGTGGGGGGAGTCGGAGGAGGTGGGGGGGAGTCGGAGGAGAGGTGGGGGGGAGTCGGAGGAGAGGTGGGGGGGAGTCGGAGGAGAGGTGGGGGGGAGTCGGAGGAGAGGTGGGGGGGAGTCGGAGGAGAGGTGGGGGGGAGTCGGAGGAGAGGTGGGGGGGAGTCGGAGGAGAGGTGGGGGGAGTCGGAGGAGAGGTGGGGGGGAGTCGGAGGAGAGGTGGGGGGGAGTCGGAGGAGAGGTGGGGGGAGTCGGAGGAGGTGGGGGGGAGTCGGAGGAGAGGTGGGGGGGGAGTCGGAGGAGAGGTGGGGGGGGAGTCGGAGGAGAGGTGGGGGGGAGTCGGAGGAGAGGTGGGGGGAGTCGGAGGAGGTGGGGGGGAGTCGGAGGAGAGGTGGGGGGGGAGTCGGAGGAGAGGTGGGGGGGGAGTCGGAGGAGAGGTGGGGGGGAGTCGGAGGAGAGGTGGGGGGGAGTCGGAGGAGAGGTGGGGGGGAGTCGGAGGAGAGGTGGGGGGAGTCGGAGGAGAGGTGGGGGGGAGTCGGAGGAGAGGTGGGGGGGAGTCGGAGGAGAGGTGGGGGGAGTCGGAGGAGAGGTGGGGGGAGTCGGAGGAGAGGTGGGGGGAGTCGGAGGAGAGGTGGGGGGAGTCGGAGGAGGTGGGGGGGAGTCGGAGGAGAGGTGGGGGGGAGTCGGAGGAGAGGTGGGGGGGAGTCGGAGGAGAGGTGGGGGGGAGTCGGAGGAGAGGTGGGGGGGAGTCGGAGGAGAGGTGGGGGGGAGTCGGAGGAGAGGTGGGGGGGAGTCGGAGGAGAGGTGGGGGGGAGTCGGAGGAGAGGTGGGGGGGGAGTCGGAGGAGAGGTGGGGGGGAGTCGGAGGAGAGGTGGGGGGGAGTCGGAGGAGAGGTGGGGGGGAGTCGGAGGAGAGGTGGGGGGGAGTCGGAGGAGAGGTGGGGGGGAGTCGGAGGAGAGGTGGGGGGGAGTCGGAGGAGAGGTGGGGGGGAGTCGGAGGAGAGGTGGGGGGGAGTCGGAGGAGAGGTGGGGGGGAGTCGGAGGAGAGGTGGGGGGGAGTCGGAGGAGAGGTGGGGGGGAGTCGGAGGAGAGGTGGGGGGGAGTCGGAGGAGAGGTGGGGGGGAGTCGGAGGAGAGGTGGGGGGGAGTCGGAGGAGAGGTGGGGGGGAGTCGGAGGAGAGGTGGGGGGGAGTCGGAGGAGAGGTGGGGGGGAGTCGGAGGAGAGGTGGGGGGGAGTCGGAGGAGAGGTGGGGGGGAGTCGGAGGAGAGGTGGGGGGGAGTCGGAGGAGAGGTGGGGGGGAGTCGGAGGAGAGGTGGGGGGGAGTCGGAGGAGAGGTGGGGGGGAGTCGGAGGAGAGGTGGGGGGGAGTCGGAGGAGAGGTGGGGGGGAGTCGGAGGAGAGGTGGGGGGGAGTCGGAGGAGAGGTGGGGGGGAGTCGGAGGAGAGGTGGGGGGGAGTCGGAGGAGAGGTGGGGGGGAGTCGGAGGAGAGGTGGGGGGGAGTCGGAGGAGAGGTGGGGGGGAGTCGGAGGAGAGGTGGGGGGGAGTCGGAGGAGAGGTGGGGGGGAGTCGGAGGAGAGGTGGGGGGGAGTCGGAGGAGAGGTGGGGGGGAGTCGGAGGAGAGGTGGGGGGGAGTCGGAGGAGAGGTGGGGGGGAGTCGGAGGAGAGGTGGGGGGGAGTCGGAGGAGAGGTGGGGGGGAGTCGGAGGAGAGGTGGGGGGGAGTCGGAGGAGAGGTGGGGGGGAGTCGGAGGAGAGGTGGGGGGGAGTCGGAGGAGAGGTGGGGGGGAGTCGGAGGAGAGGTGGGGGGGAGTCGGAGGAGAGGTGGGGGGGAGTCGGAGGAGAGGTGGGGGGGAGTCGGAGGAGAGGTGGGGGGGAGTCGGAGGAGAGGTGGGGGGGAGTCGGAGGAGAGGTGGGGGGGAGTCGGAGGAGAGGTGGGGGGAGTCGGAGGAGAGGTGGGGGGGAGTCGGAGGAGAGGTGGGGGGGAGTCGGAGGAGAGGTGGGGGGGAGTCGGAGGAGAGGTGGGGGGGAGTCGGAGGAGAGGTGGGGGGGAGTCGGAGGAGAGGTGGGGGGGAGTCGGAGGAGAGGTGGGGGGGAGTCGGAGGAGAGGTGGGGGGGAGTCGGAGGAGAGGTGGGGGGGAGTCGGAGGAGAGGTGGGGGGGAGTCGGAGGAGAGGTGGGGGGGAGTCGGAGGAGAGGTGGGGGGGAGTCGGAGGAGAGGTGGGGGGGAGTCGGAGGAGAGGTGGGGGGGAGTCGGAGGAGAGGTGGGGGGGAGTCGGAGGAGAGGTGGGGGGGAGTCGGAGGAGAGGTGGGGGGGAGTCGGAGGAGAGGTGGGGGGGAGTCGGAGGAGAGGTGGGGGGGAGTCGGAGGAGAGGTGGGGGGGAGTCGGAGGAGAGGTGGGGGGGAGTCGGAGGAGAGGTGGGGGGGAGTCGGAGGAGAGGTGGGGGGAGTCGGAGGAGAGGTGGGGGGGAGGAGTGGAATATGGGGTTTAAGAGTAGATGGGGAGCAGGAGATGGAGGTGGAGGAGGGGAAGATGGGGGAATGGAGATGGGCGTGAAGAAAGGCTGAACCAGATGTGGAGAGAGAGATGAAGCATGATGGGAAGGGGTGGGGATGAGGGGGAGAGGTAGATGAAAGAGGTGAGAGGGAGGAAAGGCAAAATTTTGAAGCGTCATTGATCCATATGTTTTGGGAGTGTCCCAATTTAGGAAGATTTTGGGAAAACATTTTTCAACCCTTATCAATGATTTTTAAGATCAAAATTGAACCATGCTCTTTAATTGCCTTGTTTGTTTTATCTGTGAACCGGATATACTTGTGTCTGCATCTCAAGAGAAAGATTGGCAGATTTAAGTAATTTGGATGCTTCGGTGATTTTCTGTCTAGTTTCTGAGGTTGCTATCTGATTCATTTAAAAAAAAAAAAATTTCTATAGGTAACCTTGATTAGAGGGAGGGGGTTGATATATTTAAATATAGTTTTACATTTTTTTGCTTTTTTCCCCATTTTAATTTTTTTCTTTTTTTTTAGATTAATCGATTATATATGCATTTAATTATGGTTATCTTCGATCATATTATCATGTGTCATGACCAAGCCTTGCAATATTGTAACTCATTTGGTTTCTATCCAGAATTATTTTTAAGAAATGTTTAATCAACAAATATGTATGGATTTGAATTACATTTGTATTAAATTTGGATACATGTATGATGTGCTGTATTAGTAGACTTTTTATGTACATTTAACATGTTACACTCAATAAAAATATTTTAAAAAGGGGAGAGGAAGGGATGGATGAGGGAGGTGAGGAGGAAAATTGGGGAGATGGGAAGGGGGACAAAGGAAGGGGAGGTGGCAGGAGAGAATTGAGGAGTGGGAGAAGATGGAGGTAGAGAAAGTGGGCAATGGCTGAAAGGGTTGCTCGGAGGGATGAGGGAGTTGGAGGTGGGCCATCTGAATGGGGTTCATTGTTGTCCTTGATTATTGTTTACCCTGCAGTGTCTATATAGATTGATTTGTAATCCAATCTATATTCCTCTAATCTTGGGTTCTCATTTTTTTTCTTTTCTCTCTTGTAGCAGTATTCTAATGGATAGAGAAAATACTCAGCAGGTCACAAGCATCTGTTGTTATTTTTGTGGAAAATAGGGATAAACTTTTTCTGAGCAAATGTCATCTAGCTGATGTGTTGACTGTTTCTCTTTCTGTAGGTACTTGTCAGAACTGCTGAGTTTCTAACATTTCCTGTTTTTAATTCCTATTTTCAGGATTTGCTGTTTATCGTCTCTTGGATTTCACCTGATTCTGACCTATTCTCGTATACTCTCTATTTGGCCTTCTTGTTTCCTTGTTTAATTGACAGTTTGTTCTTGGGTACTTTAATTTATCATGAATTCTGATGATTTGCCTCCCTAATAACTCGATAGAGTAGAGAGTACCTAGTTTCTTGGAGTCTACTTAACAATTGACCTTTCCCAGACACCTAACATCTCCTCACTTATCAAGAAAATGCAACAGTACTCCACACAAGTTAAATGACTTAATCCTAATTATTCAAATAAGTGTTTTCAATGTGTGAAAGAAATAGGGACTTTTTTTGCATTCAGTGTGGTCTTGTGAAAAAGTGTAAAGATTTTGGGATGAGCTGAGTTTATTACTAGGACAAATTATGAAGATAAAGATAGCAAAGGGTCCAAGAATATTTTTACTTGATGTATATGAAAAGGATATAAAATTGAAATTGGACAAATGCCAAGAAAAATTTTTAAGTCTTGCAATAGTAACTGCAAAGAAATGTATAGCAATATCATGGAAAGATGATAGATATCGCCTCAAACCGTGCATCTTGGCACCTCACAGTTCGGCGGGCAGCAACCTCCTTTGAAGAAGACCGCAGAGCCCACCTCACTGACAAAAGACAAAGGAGGAAAAACCCAACACCCAACCCCAACCAACCAATTTTCCCCTGCAGCCGCTGCAACCGTGTCTGCCTGTCCCGCATCGGACTTGTCAGCCACAATCGAGCCTGCAGCTGACGTAGACTTTTACCCCCTCCATAAATCTTCGTCCGCGAAGCCAAGCCAAAGAGAGAAAGAAAGAAGATAATGAGATGCAAAATTGTATACCTTTGGAAAAAATTACGTATAGTTTAAGGAATTGGGTTGAAAATTTTTATAGTATTTGGAAACCATATATAGATTTTGTGGATAATTTTCCATCCACCTCTTCTATTATATCCACTCTTCTTAATTAGTAATTTTTAATAACAATTAATGATTGTCAATGCTAATATTATTGTATATTAAATGGTAGGTGTTTCTTTTTCTTTTGGGTGGGAGGGGAGAAAATATATAAAAGTATATTTTTTGGTAAGTTGTCTTCTTCATATGGTCTCACTGATATAAAGGAGGCACATCAGGACCAGTGAATGCAGTGGATGACTTTGAAGGATGTGAATCTTTGCATGGCCTGGTAGGATTGTTTAGGTACCTAGATGGTGATGAGGGAGGAGGTTGTATGAATTTCCAAATGTTGCAGCTCCTGCATTTGCAGGATTAATACAAGGTGTAATTTAATCTTTAAATTTAATTTTTTTAGTTATAAAATATATATTTCTTAGTAAATTAAGATGTAGAGTTAAATCTATCTCTAGTGAGGGAATTGTGGGATGGATTCAGGGTTGCACAGAGACTCCACAGACCTTTACACATAGGAATCGCAACATTTGGGAAAACAGCCATAAAGCTGAAGAAGTGTTCTTAATTGACATTCAAGTACCATGTGTGTGCTTAAAAGCATTTTTGTGTATGATCAGCATTATGCTAACAGCTGTTTCAAAACTCAAGTGTCATTTGAGTGATATGTGCTTGACTTTCTGGAATCATAAACCACTTAAGCCTCTTGGAATAGAGATGAGGTCAGAGGTTTTTATGGATATAGTGGTTTTGAATAAAGGCAAAAGGTTCTGGAGAAATGAAACTAAAACTGTGGTGATGTCTCATCACATGATGTCAGAGAACCATAAAATGAAGGTAGAGAGGTATTTTGAACACTACTGAAGAAAACTGATCTTCCTGTGAAAAGATAGGATTGAAACAGTAATCTCTGGAAAGAGGGAGAGTTGCTGTTGTATCATCCTCATCATGGGAGATACCCAACATAAGTGGGTTTTAAATAAGTAAGATCACTTCCAACTGCTCTTTTAAGAAAAGAGAGGCCATCTCATTTGTGTCTAGAAGATGGTCATTCCAGGAAGATCACATTTCCACAACCCTAACAAGATGGGGGGGGACTTGCGAAAATGCTCGTAAGCAGAAATATCATTCTGAAGGACCACTCATCAAGATACATGTGAATTTAAAGATAGCTGAAGAAATAATATTTAAAAGTGCCTCAAAATACTTCTGAACTGTGATATTTGAAAAGGATCCTAAAGTTCAACAAGATGTTTGAAAGTGGATTTTAAAATTGACTTTTTCAGAAGCAAGCTTAAACTGTAATAGTTTGGGATTTCATCACACATACATGCACGGACACAGCATGCATACACCCACACACAGACACACAAATACACACACATTTAAGAGAGAGTTAAGTTTAGAGATAAGTAAGAAATGTTATGCTATTAATAGTTTAATAAAAACTATTTGAATGTTCTATTGCTGTTCCTTTGCTAGTACTAGTAAGATTTTATTAGTTCGTAACAGGGAGTGGCGAGGCAGTCATGAGTACACCAAGGAATCACAGAGGGTGTGGAGAAGGCTGGATGTGGTTAGAGATAGAAATGATAAAAGATGAGTAGGATGCAAAGGCTGGTAATATGAAATAGGGGGAATTTTTACTGTTCTGATTGGATCTGGGTGATAAGAGCAGAAGTCTGAGAATACAGAGGATTCCATCTCCCACAATAGAAGGTCAGTCCCATTTCCTGAAAAAGGACTTTTCAGATTTCTGGAATGCAAATCCTCATCTTCAGAGCAGATGTGGCAGAGGTGGAGAAGCTGAGAGAAAGGAATATGCAGTACCTTGTGTCTCCATTCACATTTTGTTATTTCATTCTGTTTCTCAAATCAGTGTGCTATAGTCCATTTAATTTTTATTTGTGGAAGTATTGGAAATGGTTATAAAGTCAGCTGACAACTCTAAGCATTGGGGCTGGCATTTAAGGTGAAGTAGGGGAAAGATGTTCCATACTGTTCAGTGGCACCCTCTCATGGTGGGAAGCATTATACCAATTGCTTATTTAGAATGAACGTTCTCTTTTTCTCAACCAAGCGTGGAAGCACATTTTTTTGCACTTTCATAATTTCTTTCTCATTTCCATTCTTGCAGTTTTTTTTTGACTATTTTATTTAATCAATATATATAGGACCATAATAACAAACAATAATAAATCACCATATTGCAAAGTTAACAAATAGATGCTGAGAGAAAAAAATATATAAAAAAAAAACTAAAAACCAAAACTTTTTTTAAAAAAACCTCTCTGAATCCCTCCCTCACCCCTCTTTGTCCCCCTCCCCCCCCCAACTTAATCTAATCCCATAACTAACATACATAATATAATTGAAAGAACACACAAATGCTGGAGAAACTCAGCAGGTCAAACAGTGCTTTTATGTAGCAACGGTAAAGATACATCATTAACGTTTTGGGCTTGATCTCTTTATCAGGGTGTGGGGGAACATGAGTGAACTCTGAGCAATCAGACATCTCTCATGTTCTCCCACACCTTGATGAAGGGCTCAAGCCTGAAATGTTGGTAATGTATCTTTACTATTTGTGTGTCCTTTCACAACCACGGTGTCAACAGAATCCTGTGTTTTACTCCTACATAATATTATTACATATTAATTGATTTGGATTTCTTCAGATAACACTCAAGGATCCCAAAAATATTGTAAAGTTATTATTCATTCAAGGAAAACCTCACTGGTCAGGAGAATTTTTTAAAAATTATAATTTTTAACCTCATAATTCTAGCATACGGGCTCCAAATTTTGTAGAAATAAAAAATATTTACCCCTCAAATGATAAGTAATTTTTTTCTAAAACAATACAACTTTGAGTCTTGGTACGCCATCTTTCTAATGTTAATGAAATATCAGATTTCCATGTTATAGCAATACATTTCCTTGCTATTACTAAAACTAACTTAACAAATTTTAATTGAGAATCTGACAGAAGTAATTTAGGCGTAACTCTTTCAAAATTTCCTAACAATAATTCAGGGTTTAATGGAAAAAATCACACCAGTTATTCGTTACAAAAACTTACTAACAGAAACCCAGAAAGAATTAACTTTCAAACAAGACCATGTGGAATGAAAAAAAAGTTCCAATTTCTTTTTCACATCTGAAACATTAATCTGATAAATTCGATCTCCAGCTATTCAATTTTTGAGTTGTGATATACAATTGGTGTGTTTTTTAAAAAAAAATTATGAAGTAATCTAAATCTTACATTAATAGTTATCAGACATAACTTCTTTACATAGGTTTTGCCAATCCTGGTGATATTTATCATATCAATCTTGTTCCCACCTTTATTTTGAATTAAATAAACCCATTTTAGGTGGTTGTTCTAGTAACAAAATATATGCAATTGAAATAAATTTTTTAGTCATTCCATCAACTATAATTTGCTCCAAATTTGAAATATATTTTAAATCATATTAAATCCTAATTTCTCTCTTAAATAAGCCCTTAACTGAAAATAACAAAATAATGTATTATGAGGAATATCATATTTAATTTTTAATTGATAAAAAGACATCAAACTATCCTTATAACAATCTCCCAATTTTGAAATTCCTTTATTGTTCCATAAAGTTATCTTTTGAAAAAAATTACTAAAAGGGTTAATTAATAGCTTTTTAAAGAAAGAAGATTTCAATCAATTTCTATATTAACTTCAGTCCAAATATTAAGCAAATGTTTTAATTTTGGAGCATCTTTATCTGTTGTTATAGACTTTGGCTCCCATTTATAAATATACTCCTCTGGTATAATTTCTCCTATCTTATTCAACATCCACCCAAGATGGTTTAGGTTTTACAAACAGAGAGACTAAAAATCTTAATTGTGCTGTCTTATAATAATTTAAAGTTGGGAAGTTGTAGTCCACCTTGTTCATATTTCCAAGTTAACTTTTCTAATGACTTCCTTACCATTTACCTTTCCAGAGAAATTTCCTAACTTGTTTATTTAAATCTTGAAAAAAAATTTTGGGGTATAGATATAGGTAAAGTTTGAAATAAGTTTTGAATTCTTGGAGAAATATTCATTTTAATACAATTAACTCTCCAAATTAACATAATGGGTAAATTTACCCATCTCTTTAAATCTTCATCTATCTTTTTAAATATTGGAATACAATTTAAATTATAAATGTTTCAAATTACTATCAATACATACATCTAAGTATTTAATCTTATTTGTCCATTTAAATTGAACTTCTTGTCGACATTGTGAATAATCTCCTCATACCAATTCCATTACTTCACTTTTATTCCAATTTATTTATACCTTGAAATTTTCCCATATTCTGTTATAAAGTCTTGATAATGATAGTTGTGGTTGAGTTAGATAAACTAATACATCATCAGCAAATAAACTAATTTTATGTTCAGTCTGACTTGTTTCAAAACCTTTCAACTATCGGTTATCTCAAACTTTTTTGTGCAAGTGGCTGTATAGCTAAAGCAAAGAAAGCTGGTGATAAAGGACATGACTGCCTACTAGGTCTATAGTTAATTCAAAAGATTGAGATATCTGTCCATTTGTTATTACCTTAGCTTTAAGATTTCCTTATAAAATTTGCACTAAAGACAAATTTATTTAAAACCTTAAATAAAAAAAATCCCATTCTAATCTATCAAAAGCTTTTTTCTGCATCTATAGCTACTATAACATCGTAGCTCCAAAGGAAATGGGGCAATGACAATTTTTCTTAGGCAAAATATTTCAGTAACAGTTGGGTCTGGAGCAGTGGTTAACACCCTTCCCTTCCCACTCACATACTACCTTAAGCAATCCCTTACTAATCAGAGAGCACTTATGGCATAGGGATTGCTCAAAGTGGAATGTGAGTTTAGCGAGGCAGTTTGCCTTTTCTATTGGATTCCTATAATAGATCTTCCAGGATTGAATGCTGGAAGTTCTGTCAGGTGACCTGATCAAAATTTTGCATTCAATGTACAATTCCAAAACTGAGCATCCAGTTATTATCCTTTGTTTTTTGGAGCTTGCAGTAAAATCTGCAAAAAATCCAAATGACATCAGTCCCTGCACTCATTAAGTACTTGGAGATTTAGGAGACCACGAGGATCTGGAGCAAAAACAGTCTGCTGGAAGAACCAAGGTCAATTAGCAACTGGAGATGAAGGTATATTTGTTTTTGGTCGAGATCCTGCATCAACATTTAGAATCCTGAGGGTAGAGAATCAATATCAAAGAGGTAAGAGGGAGGAGTGAGATGGACTAGAAGGTGTTATGTGGTTGGTAGATGAAATCAGATGTGGCAAGGGTTAGATAAGGTAGGCAAGGTAGGAGAAAATCTGGTGGATAGCTGTGTGGTTGATGGGCAGATGGAACTAGATGGGAGAGGATAATTAATTTTGAGTTTGGAGGGATAGTGGAAATTGGAAGGGAGAACCAAGGGAAAGAGAACCTAGATGGACTGGTTGGAATGGGAAATGATTACAAGGGTGAGGGTTACTTGAAATTTGGAATTTCACCGTTCACACAACTGGAGGTTGCGTAAGTTAAATATTTGGCTTCAGTGCTGCAGAGGACAGGAAACATACACCTCATCTACTGAATTTGGTGCTCTCAGTGTGAACTCCTCCACATCAGTGAGACAAAGCGTAGACAAGGCAACAATTTTGCATAGCACTTGTGCTCTCTCTGCAGTGGCCATCTTGAGCTTCCAGTTCCATGACATTTCAATTCCCTTTCCCATTCTCAAACAGGCCTATTTGCCATTTGACTCTTCAGGGTATTGAGCATAAAAGTTGCAGTTGTTTAAAACTTTGCTTCATCTCAATTTGGAGTATTGCGTGCAGTTTTTGACTCTGCATTAAAAGAGGAGTGCAGTAGGGATTCATCAGGATTTGATAATCAGTCTTAGAATAGAAATGTCAAATACCACTGGGCATACATTTTAGGTGAGAGGGGAAAACTGTAAAGGAAATTTAAAAGGCAGATTTTTCTTTGGAAGAGTTGTAGGTGCTTGGAACATGTTGCCAGATGTAGTGATAGAAGCAGATTCAATGGCAAATCTTAAGAGGTAGTTAGATAATCTCGTGAGCAGGGATATAGACCATGCTTGGGTAAATGGCATTAGTTTAAATTAGCCTTTGGGTTGGCACAGATGACATGAGTTGAAGGGCCTTTTGCTGTTCCAATAGAAAAGTTACATTTACTTTATCTGCCTTTATAGTCAATATGAGCACAAAAATGACAAAGGCACGTTTCTGATAACAGCTACAGAGCTGTGAATATATTCTGTGGAGTTTATTACTACTGGCACTTCTTTGTAGTAAATATGAACACAGACTGACAAAGGCACGTTTCTGATAACAGCTACAGAGCTGTGAATATATTCTGTGGAGTTTATTACTACTGACACTTCTTTGTAGTAAATATGAACACAGACTGACAAAAGCATGTTTCTGATATTTTTAAAATATTTTTCTAGTAAACCATTATTTCATTCTCAAATTTTGGTCTCAAAATCTAGAAATTGAAAAAGCAGCAACCAGCTCTTGATGTTTTTTTCAGAATATTTTCAACGTTGTTTTTCGTAAACAATCAGCTAAGAACGATGGGCGTTAGAAAGGCTCTAACTTGAATGGGTTTATGAAGTATCAGTAGTAACCCTAACGTCGAAGTACTCGAGATGGCAGAGGTCGACAGCATCGAGTCCACGCTGCTGAAGATCCAGCTGCGCTGGATGGGTCACGTCTCCAGAATGGAGGACCATCGCCTTCCCAAGATCGTGTTCTAGGGCGAGCTCTCCACTGGCCACCGAGACAGAGGTGCACCAAAGAAGAGGTACAAGGACTGCTTAAATAAATCTCTTGGTGCCTGCTACATTGACCACCGCCAGTGGGCTGATAACGCCTCAAACCGTGCATCTTGGCGCCTCACAGTTTGGCGGGCAGCAACCTCCTTTGAAGAAGACCGCAGAGCCCACCTCACTGACAAAAGGCAAAGGAGGAAAAACCCAACACCCAACCCCAACCAACCAATTTTCCCTTGCAACCGCTGCAATCATGTCTGCCTGTCCCGCATCGGACTTGTCAGCCACAAACGAACCTGCAGCTGACGTGGACTTTTTACCCCCTCCATAAATCTTCGTCCGCGAAGCCAAGCCAAAGAGTAATAGACTCCACAATAAATTCACAGCTCCGTAGTTATGTTATCAGAAACGTGCCTTTTGTCAGTCTGTGTACATATTGACTGCAAAGGCAGATTGGAGAGGGTAAATGCTCCGCTGGGCTTTATCTGCCAGGAGCAGATAAAGCTGTGTTGTTATCAGCAAAGAACAATGTGTACTGAGCTCAGTCTTGGATTTTGTGCTTGCTAGTCATTCTGACAGAATAGATTCACGCTACAAGCAGAGAGATGGATTGTTTATATCTGGGAAACCTTGGCAAACTTCTACAGATATTAAGTGGAAAGTGTGCTGACTTACTGCATCATGACCTGGTATGGGGGCAGCAATATCTGTGAGCAGAAAGCCCTGCAAAAAGATAATGCACACAGCCCATACATCGCAGGCAAAACTCTCCCCACCATCAAGAAAATCTATATGGAACAGTACCATTGGAGCAGCAGCAATCATCAAGAATCCACATCACCCTGGACATGCTCTGTTCTCACTGGGTATAGAAGTACAAGACTTGTGCTAGCAGGTTCAGAAACAGTTGCTACCCTTCCACCATCTGATTCCTCAACAACAATCAGAGACTCATTTAAGGAGTCTTTGCCTATTACTTCTGACTGAATTTTTTTTCACTTACAGTCAATTTGTTTACATTTCTCTCTTTTGAATACGTATCTTTTTTTCTTGAGTATAGTTTTCACAACCGAGAAGGAGAAATTTTGTCTGGCCCACAGGATAAAGAATCTCAGGGTTGCATGTGATGTATGTACTCTGACAATACATTTGAACTTGAAACTTGTATCAAAATACAGTGCTACCAGGCAAGTAAATTTCTACTTAAGCTTGTTCTTGATGAGGTAGTTTTGTGAAAACATGATCATTCTTTTACATTTTGGAGGTCTATTCAAGGATTTGATTATTGCAACAAAGAAACTGTCCTTAAATCTGGTGCATCATGGTTTCAAACCATTGTATCTTCTGCCAGATGAGAGGTCAGAGAAGAGTGAGTTATCAGAGTGAGATGGGTCCTTATTTTGTTGGCTATTTTTCTGACACAGTAGTAAGTGTAGATGGAGTCTGGTTTGCATAGTGGCCTGAGCTGCAGTCACAATTATCTGCAGTTTCTTCTTGTTTTGGGCAGAGCAAATCTCATACTAAGATATGATGCACATGGACAGGATATGTTATAAGATGCATCTGTAAAATAATTGGTAAGAGATGGTAAGGTACCTTGATGAAGGGCTCAAGCCTGAAATGTTGGTTATGTATCTTTATCTTTGCTGCATTGTTTGACCAGCTGAATTTCTCCAGCATTGTGTTTTTATAAGAGACATTGAGAGCATCCTGGAAAAAGGCACCGTTAGCGCAATGCTTTTCAAGCACCAGCGACCCAGGTTTGTCTACAAAAAGTTTGTACATTCTCCCCATATCTTTGTGGGTTTCCTCTGGGTGTTCTGGTTTCCTCTCACTCTTCAAAATATACATGGGGGATTTAAGCAGCACATTTGGAAGGGTCTGTTATCGTGCTTTATCTCTAAATTTAAAAAAAGAATTCCTTGGTCATCAGAGGAAAATGAGAACATAAGTATAGAAGAATGAGTCGGCCCCACTTGCCCACCTGTTCCCCATAACCTTTCATTCTCCATTATTCTAAAATTTATCTTTATCTTAATTACTTTATTACTTTTAGTAAGGCAGCGTCATTGGACAGAGAATTCCACAGATTCACTACTCTTTGGACGAAATAGTTTATCCTTGTCTCTGTCTTTGATCTACACCCCTGAATTTTGAACTTCCGTTTGACCCTAGTTCTAGTCTCATCTGCAAGAGGAAATATCTTTCCTGCTTCAATCTTGTATAAAATTATGAAAGAGATCTTTTTCCCCCTCCTGAACTTCAGAGAGTGTAGTCACAGGCTATGCGATCTCTCTTCATAAGCTTGTTTCCAAAATCAACGTGGTGAATGTTCTCTGCATTGCCCCCAAATTAGGTGCATCCTTTATCAAATAAGTCTAGAATAGCGCACAGCACTTCTGGTGTGGCCTCACCAGTAACCTGTAGAGTTGCAGATGAACCTCCCTGCCCTTAACTTCGACCCCTCCAGAAGTGAAGAGACACCTCTCATTTGCTGCCTTGCTGCACCTGCAAATGAATCTTTTGTGATTCATGTCGAATCACTTCCAAGTTTTCTGGCACAACAGCAGGCTGAAATATTTCACCATTTAAATAACACCCTGTTATGGACCAGAAGGACCTAGGGGTGTAAGTAACAGCTCTTTAAAGATAATATTGCAGCTAGCTGGTGATGAAAAGTGTTTGGGATGCTTACCTTCAATTGGCATTCAATGCAGGTATTGAGATGTCATGTTGAAGTTTAAAAGATGTTGGTGGGACCACACTTGGAATATAGAGTGCAGTTTTTGTCACCTAGCTATGGGAAGGATACAAAGTTGGAAAGGGTGGAGAAAAGGTTTGAGGTTGTTGTCAGGATTGGGAGCTGAGATATCAAGAGAGACTGTTTTCCTTGAAATATAAGGGATCTTAATGAGGTCTATAAAATCACGAGCGGCATAAATATGGTGAGTAGTGACAGTCTATTTCCTACTGTAGAAGAATATTGTCTTAGGCAGCATAAGTGAGGGGGAGGGATTTAGAAGGATATGAAGGGGTAGCCCTTCACTCAGGGTGGTAGGTATATGGGATGAGCTGCCAGAGAAAGTGGTGGAGGCTGGTATGTTAGTGGAGGGGTATGGGTCCAATATGGAGAATGGAACTAAAGCAAAAGGGCCTGGACAAGAGTACAAGGTGTGCCTGTTTTTGTGCTGTATGTCTCTAGCTGTGTATGCTCCACTCTGCTGGAAATTGATGACTAGTTTCATTATTCTAGCCGCACTAGCACCTACACCAATTCCCTAACCTCTGTTTTAAGGAAGGGCCTGTCAGTTTGGTGTAGCTCTTTCTTTAAAAAAAATCTCTGCATGAAATGTTGAACAGTTCCTTGTTATTCATCTTCCATAGCAGCCAGAGCTAAGTATCTGACTAGCAAACCACCCCACTGTACATGTTCTTGCTCCCAATAGTTACTATTAACTAAAACACAAACAATTACAATGAAAGCCCATTGACAGTTTATATTTCTAACTTTTTCTCCTTGAAGCAAGCCAGATACGGAACAAAGCTGCCTTGACACTAACCAAACTCCCAAATGCAAGATAACACGTTAATTGTCAATAGCTTAAATTTTGGATGTTCCAAAGTTGTAGTTCATAAGATAGAAGACCAGAAGTAAGCCATTCAGCCCATCGATTCTGCTCCACATTCCATCATGAGCTGATCCACTCTCCCACACAGCCCCACTCTCTGCCCATTACCTTTGATACACTGGCTGTTCAAATGCTGATGCCTCAAATACACCCAAAAACATGTCCTCGACAGCTGGCTGTGTAGCAAATTTCAGAGGTTCACCACCCTCTGGCTAAAGAAATTCATCTGTTTTAAATGGGTGCCTTCCAATCCTTAAGTGGTGCCGTCTTGTCCGAGGCGCTTGTCTCTTTTCACTGTCTACCTTCCCTGGTTCTACCCACTTCTCTCTTCAAGTCTTCCTCGGGAAAGATAGACAATGAGTAGTGCTATGTATGAGTCTCCTAATTAGTGAGTTCATTAATGGGCTTGGCTCATATTGGACCATTGTCAACCGTGTTCCCTCTGTTGTGCATGCGCCTGTGCGCTTGACTGTGCGCAGCGCAATAGTTTTTGTGCGCGCACACCGACTGTTGAGGCACGTGCACACAGCTTGGAGGGAAAGCTGATTGTCAATCCCTTGTAAAATTCATATGTTCAAAAGCAATCAGGCCTAACTTTGCTTGGTACTTAATTCTCAATTTTCTTGAAGTGTTGTGCCACTAATTGGCAGCCTGTTGCTTAGACTTGTGGTCCTTTCCTGAAGAGCATGGCCATAAGCAGTGCCTATCTTTGTTTCCCCTGATAGCATGACTTCTCTCTGCTGCATGATGACCTTGCTTCCTTTTTCTCTGAACTGTTGGTTATCTATAATTAAACCCGTAAACCCTGGAGCAATTAGTTTTATCTGATTCACACAGCAGCTCTTTTTCTCTTGCTGTTTATTCCTTTATTGGTTGGGCAATGTTAAAAGAATCAGATGAATGAGTTGTATGCAATTGGAATAAAGGCATCTCCAATAACATCCCTTTAATCTACATGTGGAATGGGGAGCTCTTCAGTGAGACAGATTAACATTTATCTGATCCACTTTGTTCCAACCTGAACAGCTGGCCATAAGAAAGCTGCACTCTCTCGGGGGAGTGAGGAAATTGGGGTAGAGGGGATATTTGGAAATAAAAATCCCTCATATTAGAGATTCTTGGTAGGTGCAAGATCTTGCAACAACCTGCAAGTTCCTTTCATAGCCTCGGCTAATTCCAGTGACTCCTAGTTAATGAGGAATACCTGTAGTTACTGCTGGAATGTAGGAAACATGGAAGCTAATTTACCACAGCAACTTGATAATAACCTGATGACTTTTTTAAAACTTGTTTATTGAGCTATAGATCCAAGGGAAACCAGGATAGCCATGATCAAGTTGAATGATGGGGTAGGCTTAATTGCCCAAATGGCCTCTTCCTGGTTTTGTTTCATTGTAAAGATGGCCAATTTGGTTTAACTATGCCTCTTGAACTGTAACTCTGGAGTTCTGGATTGACTGTGCTCAGTTCTCTGAAGTAGAAGCATCAGACTTGGAAACCAGTATTATTGATTTTTGCTATGGCTTGCACCACTTCTACGGCTACTTAGCCCAAATGGCTACTAACTTTCCTAAGTGATGATGAGTGGTGTGTGCTTACACACAATGGAAGAAGTAACAAATAAGCTTGCTGTTTATGCATAATGACCCTTGGACAGTAACTAGAGTCATATAGCCCAACCTGTCCATGCCGACCAAGTTGACATTCCCATTTGTTTGTAACCTTCTAAACCTTTTGAACTTTGCAATTGTACCTCCTTCTATAGCTTCCTCTGGCAGCTCGCTCCAGACTGTCCTCAATGAAATGTTGTCCCTCCTGTCTCTTTTAAATCTCTCCCTTTTCACCTTAGACCCATGCCCTTTGTGGAATCAATGACGCTGGGTTTAAAAAAAAAAACAGCTAAACATTCACTTTATCAGTGTCGTAATGATTTTATGTACCTACAAAAATTATCCTTCTGCCTGCAACACCTCAGGGAACTAGGACCCAACTGAACATAATCAGTTGAAGGAACTCGGGGTTAAGAAGCATCAATGGGGGAAAAAAAGAGTGATTGTTTTTGTACAAAGCCATTAATCAAAACATCAGCCATTTTTTTCTCTCCCACTGCTGCTTCACCAACTGAATTCTTCTAGTGGATTGCATGTGTAATTACTTCAACCCATCTAGCTGGGTCTTTACTCTGTTCTATCCACTAAGACTACAGAAATACCTGTTGGGTTGTTGTTTATTAACTACTGCATAGCATTCAACATACCAGTAAAACTTGTGACTAAACTAAAAGATCTCGAACTCTTGTTTGTCCTTCTGCCACTTGATCCTTGGCTTCCTCGTGGGCAGATCCCAATCTGTGTGAATTGGTAACATCACCCCCTCCACTGACTGTCAATATGTATATCCCAAGGCTGCTTATTAGTTCCCTGTGCACTCATGACTGTGTGTGCAGTCAAGTTCAACTTCTACTCAACTACAAATTTGCTGATAACACCACCATTGATGGCTGAATAATTAGAAATGATTAATCAGAACAGTGAACAGAGATCAAAAATATGATTGTGTGGTGCCAGAACAACAATCTTGCTCTCAACATCAAAAAGACCAAGGAGCTTATTGTTAATTTTGGGAAGGGTGGCCAAGGTATCATGTACCTGTCTACATTTGTGGGAAGGAATAGATCTTCAAGTTCCTGGGAGTCCATATTTCAGAAACCCTCTCCTGTCAAGGTAACCATGAAAAAGGCACACCAATGCCTCTACTTTCTGAGGAGATTGTCAAGAAAATTGCCCTATTCCTTGTGGTTAAGCAAGAAGTTGGCAGCTGCTGAAGATCTGCAACAACATGCCAAAGGGCTGGAGGAACTCAGTCGGTCATACAACATCCATGGAAAGGAAAAGGCAATTGGATTTTTGGGCCTGAGCCTTTCATCTGCTCTTTCTTGCCCTGTATTTGAAATCTGCTTTTCTTGTTCCTTCAATACTCTATTTAAATAATGAATCAAACCAGTGTCTGTTTTGGACTTGTGTTCTGACACTATTTAATGGACTAGCTTTTTGGTGGTAGGCTGGAGTTTGTACTGCACCTTTGCACATGGTGCTGGGCAGGGACCACAGCCCTACTTTCCATTGAGAAGGAAGTTGTGGGAAACTAATGCCGGAATTGCTGAAAGGGAAGAGGTGATGGGTTTGGTCACAGATGGTTCCTGACTGGGAAACTGCTACTAGGTCTCAGAGTGTTATCATTCGGCACAGGCCTGTTATTTCCCTTGTGGCAGAAAGTGTATCTCTACCCAGAGCACACTCGCCATCTCTCTCAGTTGTAGACATGATCAGAAACACAGTCACCTCCAGGCACAAGCTACTCATGGGAAACCTGTTAGAACAAGTTTAACAGCTGGTTCACTGCAAGGAGTAATATCTATTTCAACTTGAGTTGCAGGTCTCTTTTTGCTGTCAAGACCACTGGTAGTTCAGCACAGTAAATTTAAGGAATGTGATTGAAGGAGCCAGGAATAATCCCACCAAAGGACTCTGCAGCCAAGTACTTACTGGTGAGTGGACAGTGTTCTCTGAGTTTGAACATTATTATTTCCTGTGTAATATGATAGAGTAACAAAAGTGCTGGGAAATTTCATGGTGACTGGGTAAATTAGATATTAGGAAGTTCCTTCAGTAGTTACTTGTAATTGTTACCTCCCCATTAGTTTAAAAAAAGGATGGTGGAAAAGAGCAGATAAAACAGTAATGGATTTGAATGTTGCTGGACAAGAATAGATGATCAGTTTCCATTTGTTTTGAACAGTACCCAATGAACTGTGTAGGGCATTAAATATGGGCATGGTCACGTTTGGCTGTGATACACCCGATACAACAGTATCTTGCTGGCCAGGTTCAAAGATAAATGGTTAGTTCCCATTAATGTTGTAGGGAATTGTTAGTTTTGATATATTTAAATAGTGGGGGTAGTGGAGGTGGAGGAGGGGTTGAGTAATTTGGGGACTCTGATTTGGTCTGATTTAAGTTTAAACATTCTGGGATGCTAAACTTTATTTTAACATAAGTGTTGGAGTTTGAACTGCAAAGTTGGTTTATGAATGATTCCTAAAATTTCTCATGTTTGAGAAAGACTGTCCAAACCTGTGTCAAAGATGCTTGTTCATGATCATATTTTCACATGGATGGTTTCAGACTGGTGTGCATGTATTCTTGCTGTCTTCACTCTACCCTTTCCAAACATACTCTTTTCATTTAGTCTGTATGTTTGCCATTGAGGTGGAAATGAAGCTGAGCATATTTGTTTCCAAGGACTATTAATAACAAGAAGCAGAGAATGATCCTGTGAATCATCCTATCTCTTACAATTGGGGTCAAAAATAGGAGCACGAGTTGGTCATTCAGCCCTTAAATCTGCTTTCTTATGGGTGTGGTGGTCATGGGTGATCATTCAGATTTTATTACTTATTCCTGATTTCTTGTCTTATCACTCTAAGGTAGTTTACACTTTATCTTTAGATTGTGACACCTGGTCCTGAATCTGTCCTCTATCAGGAACATCTTTTTTGCAAGGAGTCTCAGCCTTGTTTGTATTGTGCAGATCTTTAGGAGATCCCCTCTGATTCTTGTGAATATTAACCTTATGGTCCCATTCTCTCTCCAAATGTCAGTTCTGTCATGATGAACTTTGCTAATCTCCCTCCATAGTGAGGATACTACCTCAAATGAGGAGACTAAAACTGTAAACATTACTCAAGGAGCAGTTCACCAAGACCTGTACAATTACAGCAAGACATCCCTGCTCTTTCACTCGGGTCTTCTTGCTTTGAACCCCAATATATCCTGGACCTTTTGAATTGCATGCTGCTCTTGCATTGTGGTGGCTGCGCACAAGAACCCCAGGTCTCATTCATTTCCCCATTCCCAATTTTCCACTGTTTAGATAATCTGCCTGATTGTTATTTCCCCCTTAAGTTTCAAATCATTCCTGTATCCACATTACATCTGCATTTGCCAAGTTTTTTCCACTTCCTCATCCTGTCCAAATCATCTAATTCTTCTCTGAATCCTTCTCCAGGCTCGCCTTCCCCCACAGCTCTGTTGTCTATAAACTTGGAAGTGTGGCGGCGCACATCCTCATGGCGAACAGGTCCCACTTGTATCGCCACGTGGTGGGGCAGCCGTGGGGAAATGGCGTCATCAGAGATTTCTCTCTGACTCCAGCATCCATTCCAGCGAGCACCCTGGGCAGCGATTAAGATGTCACAATGCACCAGGTGACTGAACTCATGCTGCCCTTAAAGGGGCGCGCTGAATTTGAATAAAAATTGTCATTAACGACCCTCAACGAGGTGGCTGTGTTTCTTCCATTGCTCCCACCGCCACAGAAGTATACTTAATTCCCTCATTCAAATTATAAATATATAATTGTAAAATAGTTTTGGCCCAGCACTGATCACCATAATATTCCACTAGTGATTGTTTATTCCTAGTCTGGAATTTATTTGTTCCTAGCCTGTTTTCAATCAGTAAACCATAACTTTCCCTTTCAGCACCTTGCTTCCAATCCCATTCTTGGGCTTTGAATGATAATCTCTTGTATGGGACCTTATGGAGATTCTTCTGGAATATCCAGTATCCACTGGTTGGCCATTATCTATTCTGCTTAAATTAGAGTAACAAAACCTTGTATTCCATCTTAGTAGCCTACAACTAGATGACTTCAATATTGACCTCCAATTTCTGTTAACCTTCTCCCCAGTCTCTCTCTTTCCCTCATCCTTCTGTCTCCCTCCTTACAGGTCCCCAGCCCCTTCCCTATCAGAGAACTATCTTTCTCAATCCTCTGGATTTCTGGAAGGTTAATTGTGTCCTTCCATGTGAAGATAGAAATAAAAATGCATGATACCCTGGCAAATTTATGCAGAGGTCTTGTAGAAAATGTGCTGACCAGCTGCATCATGGGCTGGTATGGAAACACCAACACCCCTGAGTGTACAGCCCTCCAAAAGGTAGTGGACACAGTTCAGGACATCAGGCAAAACCCTCTCCACTGTTGAGTACATCTATAGGGAATACTGCCACAGAGGGCAGCAGCAATCATGAAAGACCCATGCCACCCAGCAAATGCTCTATTCTCGCTGCTTCCATCAGGAAAGGGGTATGGGTGCCACAAGACTCATACCACCAGATTCAGGAACAGCTACTACCCCTCCACCATCAGACTCTTCAATGACAAACTCAATCAGGGACTCATTTAATGACTCTTACTTGTGCACTTTATTGATTTTTCTTTTTGTTCTCTCTGTATTGCACAGTCAGTTTGTTTACATTCGCTATTTTTTTACATGCTTTCTTTACACTATGTGCAGTTTACTTTTTGCACTACCACTTGGTGGCAATTCTGCTGCACCTGCAAGAAAAAGGAATCTCAGGGTTGTATGTGATGTCATGTATGTACTCTGACAATAAATATGAAATCTGAAACAAAATTCCCTTTTGTTTAAGCTCCTTTCAAATTTTCTCCTGTATAAGTCATTGTGATTCTCCATTTTCCTACTACAATCTAAATATCTTGATGTTACTTGATTTTTTTTTTTGCTTCATCTATTTATTGCTTCCATTCAAAATTGGTCAGATATTATGAAAAAATTGGAGATTCCAGGGCAAGCTGTAATAATCAGTGTCTTAATATGTTGTGCCACATTATTGTTAATCTAGATCAGAACAGATGTAAATCAAAGAAAGTTCTTAATTGGACACAAAGGTGTTTTAAAAGTGGAATAAAAGATGGAGGAAATACCTAATTCTTGCATATTAACTGTTCTGATTCAGTCTGGAGAGTCTGAAGACGAGTTGATATTTAACCTCAGCTGACCAAAACCATGGTCTGCTTTTTGATCTGATTTTTTTCTTTAACTGTCTTCTTGCACTTGTATCCATCTTTGCAAAGACATAGCTTCAGTGAATATCGTTTATTTCTTCTGAACCTGAACATTTTGTTCATATCCACTGGAGAGCCATGAGCACAAAATCCAAGTTCACTTCAATATTGTAATGAGAGAATCCTGCACGGTTGCCTAAAAGTGTGGGAAGACTAAAAAATCTGTCCATTTACTGATGAGCACTTGAGGTTTGCAAACCACAAAAAGATAACAAATCACTTCCTGCTCTACAGATGTCCCAAGTGTGGACACAGCTGCACCCCTTGATAAAAGCAGAAGCCGCTGCTTTCTGTTGCTTCTGTGTTTCATGGTGTGGCTTTTGTCCTCTTGCAACATACCAGGGGATTTCAGAAGGTCAAAATGAGAAAAAGTAACTAGTTGCCTGGAAATGTCATCTTAATCAAAATCTAATTGTTTCATTTCACAACTCAATGTCTAAATGCATGGACCTCAAGAGCACCCTGTGACATTGTGACTTAAATCCTCTCTTGCCCATATATTTTCCCCCATTGGCCTTTGTTAACCTTTAGAGGAATTTGGGAATAGAAGGTTATGTTTGGCCTACCAACTTCTTCATACTGCTGTTGTATCTGTTGATTTGACCCTTGAGGAGTAGACAATAAGAGTTCAGGGGAGTAGATTTAGGACGGAGATGAGGAAAAACTGTTTTTCCCCAGAGAGTAGTGACTCTGGAATTCTCTGCCCAGGGAAGCAGTTGAGGCTACTTCATTAAACATATTTAAGGTTCAGTTTGATAGATTTTTTACATAAGAAAAGAATTCAGGGATATGGGGAAAAGGCAGGTAGGTGGAGATGAGTCAATGATCAGATCAGCCATGATCTTATTGAATGATGGAGCAGACTTGTCGGGCCGGGTGCTCCAATTTCTTATGTTCTGATGTTCAATTAGAACGGAAACCAGGAGGGCAAAGAGGGGACATGAGATGGCTCTGTCGGAAAAGGTAAAGGAGAATCCAAATAGATTCTACTAGTATATATAGGGCAAAAGAGTTATTTGGGAGAGTGCATGAAACACTGGGGCCTCATCAAAGGTAGGTGAAGGGTTATTATTGCTTTTCTTTTCAGTGTTGAGTGTAGCTGAGATTGCACTGAGGACTGTCCAGTATTCCTCCTTCAGTTTGTGAAAGTAAGTTCATATGTATTTCCTGTATATTAAAAAAAAAAATGAATATAGAGATTTGGGATGATGGTAAAAGAGTGGGACACTGAGGTAGCAATCTGCCTCATGCCAGTGAAAGTAGGAATAGGAGGACTGAGCATAAACATGTGGCTGAGCAGTTGGTGCAGTAGGGAGGATTTTAGATTAATAAATAATTGGAATTTTTAGGGTAGAGGTGATTTAAAAGAGAGATGGGTTGCATCTGAATGAAAGGGGACCAATATTCTGGCAGGGAGGTTTGCAAGATTCACCCAGGAGGTTTTCAACCAATCTGTGGCAGCATGTAGAGAGAAGGGACTGAACTGAAATGGCTAAGAATATTGATGAAGGCAAAGAAGTAAGTTGAAGCAAAACAGGATGGTGGAGGTGAAGTGTGAAGGTAAGATGGGTAAACTTTGATTAATTTAACACAAGAAACCCGCAGGGGAAAGTGGATGAGTTTTGGATGTGGATAGGTACGGAAAAATGGGATGTTGTATTCATAGTGGAAATGTACATGGCTGAAGGATCAAGACCATTAACTCAATGTTCTGTAGACCTTTAGTTACAGGTGTGATTGGATCGATAGGCCAGAGGTGGGGTGACGATATTAGTTAAAGAAGATATCACAGTACAGTAGTCTTTAGAGTGGATATTGCCAGAGAACTACCATGTGAGGCAATATGGGTAGAAATTAGGAACTGAAAAGGAGTCGTCACCTTAATGGGTTATAGGCCATCAAATAGTGATCGGAGCTAGAGGATCAAATTTGTAGTGAGATTGATGATTTAAACTTTCTCCACATTGACTGGGAATGCCAAAGTGTTGGGGATTGGTTGGGATGAACATTGGTAGGTGTGTCCAGGAGAACTTTCTCCAGCAATATGTGTTCATGCCCTGTACTGGAAAATGAAACTGGTCAGGTAACTGATGTATTGGGTTGGGGGAAATACTTTGGGACCATTGACTACAATTCTAATTATAGTCTATGTACGATCCCCTCTCTGCCTTCCACATGGACTACTCCTTCCGTCACTCCCTTGTCTTCTTATCCCTTCCCACCAATCACCCTCTTGGTACCTACCTCTGAGACCACAGAAAATGTTACACTTGAGCCCACACCTCCTCCCTCACCACCATTCAGGGACCCAACAGTCCTTCCAAATGAAGCAAAGCTTCATGTGAACCTGCTTGGGTCATCTGCTGTATCTGTTGTGGCTAGTTCTGAACGCAGACTGGGAGATTGCTTCGTTGAGCACTTTTGCTTTGTCTGCTGTAATAGCGGTGTTCTCCCAGTGGCATCCCATTTAATTCCCAGTCCCATTCCCATGCTGATATTTCTGTCCATGGTCTCTGAACTGCCAAACTGAGGCTGCCCACAAATTAGAGGAACAGCACCACCTATTCCATCTGGGCACCCTTCAACATTAATATTGACTTCTCTGGCTGATGTTGACTCTTTTCCCCACCCCATCTCTCTCTTTCCTTCTCCATATGTCTCCTTTCCTCTAGCTCTGCATTGACAGAGTTACTCTCTCCTCCGATCAATTCTCAGCTTTTCTCTCCTGTTCCCCTATCCATGACCACCTATGGCCTCTTGACTATTGGCCTGTGCTCCAACCTCCTCCTTTTTCAGATTTTGTACTCGTACCTTGACAAAGGCTCAAGCCTGAAATATTGGTTAGACATCTTTGCCTTGTGTGCAAATCTATTAGCTTTCAGATAGTCATGGAAAAGGATACACTGGTTTTCAAACTAAAATCTTGAAATAAGGTAAGGCCACTTTTGACAAGATTAGGCAGGAGTTAACAATAGTTGACTGTACACTAATGTTAGAGAGTAAAAGCATAACTGCCAAATGGGAGGCATTTAAGTGTGTGACAAGGTCCAGGACAAACATGTTCCAAATTGGATAAAGAGCAGAAATAGCAAGGTAAAGGAGCTTGTTGACAAGAGAGACAGATCAAAAAAAGGAGGTATACATCATATACAGTAAAACCTCGATAGAATGCAGTAGTTGGGGTCCAAGATTTCATACCGTGTTACAGCCGAGTCGCGGAACAGATGCATATACATCATGATTCAGGAAGCAGGAAAACAGAATACTGTGACTGAAACCCTATAATAAGACCTTTAAACTCCACATATTAACAAACACATCTTCTAACTGAGTCATAAGAGTCCATTTTTAGTTTGTGGCTGTTAGCCTGGCCTCCTCAAATCAATGTTTGGGGTCCACAGACACCAGCGCTATAAAAGCGAGTATAAGAAATTAGAGCAGGAGTAGGCCATCCAGCCCATCGAGCCTGCTCCACCATTCAATAAGATTATGGCTGATCTGATCATTGACTCAACTCCACCTAATTGCCTTTTCGCCATATCCCTTAATTCCTTTTTTATGTAAAAATCTATCTAACTGAACTTTAAATAAATTTAATGAAGTAGCCTCAATCGCTTCCCTGGGCAGAGAATTCCACAGATTCACTACTCTCTGGGGGGAAAACAGTTTTTCCTCATCTCTGTTTTAAATCTACTCCCCTGAATCTTGAGGCTGTGTCACCTAGTTCTGGTTTCACCAACCAGTGAATACAAATTTCCTGCCTCTATCTTATCTATCCATTTCATAATTTTATACTTTTCTATAAGATCTCTCATTCTTCTGAATTTGAGTATAATCCCAGGCGATTTAGTTCTCTCCTCGTAGGTCAACCCCCTCATCTCTGGGATCAACCTGGTGAATCTCCTCTGGACTGCCTCCAAGCCCAATATATCCTTCTTCAAGAAATGGAGGTGCAGCCTCACCAGTACCTTGTATGGTTGCAGCATGAGTTCCCTGCTCTTGAATTCAATTCCTCTAGTGATGAAGGCCAACCAAACATTTGCCTTCTTAATATCCTGCTGTACCTGCAAACCAACTTTTTTGCGATTCATGTACAAGCCCTCCCAAGTCCTTCTGCACTGCAGCAGTTTTTAACCATTTAAATAATAATCTGCTGTTCTATTTTTCTTACCAAAGTGGATGACCTCGTATTTACTAGTGTTGTACTCCATTTGCCAGACCTTTGCCCACTCACCTAATTTAACTATATACTTCTGTACAATTTAACTATAGCCTTCTGTACAATTTTTATTTCTACTCAATTTAGTATTATCTGCAAACTTGGCCACACTACACCCTGTCCCTTCTTCCAAATTATCAAGAAGGGAGACCCCAGTGAACTTCTCATCCGTTTTAATCATCCTCTGTATTGACTTCCAGTCCAATGCTTTGGAGTTACCATCCCACACAATGATGCAGCCAGACAGGATACTCTTAATAATGTATTATAATTATACAAAATTATGTTAAGATGGGCCTTTATCCTCCTTGGGAAATCTAGGCACTGCTGCACCTTTGTCTAATGAGGAAATGTGGATTCTGGATAGGTCATCCGTCATGTGCCCCCATCTCTCTCTACGACGAAGCCAATGATGTGCAGTTGAGAGTGGTTGACTTTCATTTCAGAGTATATAAATGCAATTTGGTGCTTTTTCTAAATGGTTCATGTGATTAAGTAACATTAAATTAGAATGAGAGTTACATACAGAAATAAGCCCTTTTGCCTGCAATGTTCATGCTGACCATTGTACTTTAGTCCCATTTATCTGCATTTTTCATAGTCTATGCCTTGGTAGTTTGAGTGTGTGTACAAAAGCTACTTAAATGTTGCAGGTCCATGTCTCTGCCATCACTCCATCATTGTGTGCCAGGTTGCAACTCTCTGGGTGAAAAAAAAACCTCTTGCATCCTGTCTAAAATATCTACCTCATCTTGTGTCCCATTTTATTGGACATCCCATCTATTTCCTTGTCTATCTCTATCAAGTCAGCCGTCAGCCTCATCTATCCATTCTCTCCTTATAACCAAAATACTCTAAACCAGGCAATTTCCCAGTGAATCTTCTTTGCACCCTCTCCTATGCTGTGGTCGTCAAAACTGAATGCAATATGATGGGACCAAAGTTGTAGCATGAGGTCCCTGCTCTTTTATTCTGTGCCATGGCAAGCATGTCATGTGTCATTTTCATTTTATCCATCTGTGTTGCCACTCAGGGATCCATGGACGTGCGCCCCAAGATCCCTCGGTTGTCAACATTTCTTAAAGTTGCCATCTAATTATTTGTAGAAAATGCATCACAAACAAGACTACAAGAAATTCCAGAAAGTTGCAAACTCAGCTCAGGCCATCACCAAACCACCCTTTCTTCTATCAACTTCTCTGCACTTCTCGTAACCTCAGGAAAGCAGCCAATATGTTAAAAGACCCATGCCAACTCAGATATGCTCTTCTCCCTCCTTCCCCAAAATCAGCCAGAAGATGCATGAGTTTGTAAATACAAGCCTCTAGATTCAAGGATACCTATCCTACAGTTACCAGGTTTTGAACAGATCTCTCATTAGTAAAATGAAGAAGCCCCTGCACCATTTTAATAAACATTTTCTCTCAAACACTGCACTCTACATTTATAGCTTGCATTATCTGTTGTACATGAGTGGTCGACTTGCCTGGATGGCACACAAAACAGTTTTCCATGGTTTCTCAGTACACATGGCAATGAACAATTAAATTCTGTCTGCCATTATTCCTCTATCAACTGATCAATATCATACTGTTGTCTGAGACGATCCCCTTTATTATCTTTAAAACCACAATGAATTAATATTTTGCTTCTGTTTTCTGTGTGTCGTTTTTTTTTAAACTTGGACTGTGTGTATTAAAAGTGCTGCTGATTTGGTTCTTGAAGACTTCAGAAACTGGATTGTTTAAGAATATCGACTATTGTTTCATGCCAGTATCGCACATGCCCATCCAAAATCCCAATTATTGGGATGGGTGCAAAAATATTAGGAGGGACTTGAAAATATAACTAGAGTTAATAGATTGAACATGAAGTGAGCACTTGAGCAGGAATGATTGTGTGGCCACCTTTTGATGTCCGATTCAAAATTCAGTTCTAATTTAATTCACAAAGTAGTTGTCCATGATTTACCTCAAATAGATAGAGCAAAACAGGTTATAAATTATGGTCAGGTGATGAATTTACTAAAGTCGCCCATGTTGGTATTACCTTATCTGGGTCATTGTGTGATTTCAGTCCCATGACAAGAATAACAATGTTCTTGGCTAACTTAAGGATGAGAATCAAAGCAACTGCTTTAGATTTTGGTACCATTTAAGAGTATCTCTTCAGTTGATGGGTTAAATTTATTTTGTTGGAGAAGTTGATCTCTGTTCTGCAGTGAAAGCTGACCGTTTGTGTGTCCTGAATGCAGAACACTTGAAATCATTGTTATAATAAAACCGTTCTTGTGTATCCAACTAAGTTCTTGATATGACCACCATCTCTCCCCATATTGATCAGCTGTCTGATGATATTATCTTCCCTAATTTGTTTATATCCATACTAATTTTAATTAAGAGTGATGTCATACCAGTGGATTAGTAATTAAATAATACTTTTACATTGCTGTAGATTTAAGTAACATAAAATAGTCTGTAAAGATTGTTTCTACCAAGCATTGCAGGTGTTGGGAGGTTAAAACTTCACTCCTTGTTTGGTGGTGAGATTGCAGATGTCCATAGAATAGCTGTGTATACACTCACAGCTGCAAACACAAACTCCTATTAATAGCTTATATTTCCTGCTCATGCCAGCCACATGACACAAGGGGGAGGACTGTCTGACACCAAGCTGTCCCCACAGGGATTGCACTAGCAGTTTAGGACCATGTTACTCTAGCAGTCCCAGTGGATGTGAATTGTACGGGTGAGTACATGATCACTTAATGTTTTAAGTTTTTTTTTCAAGTAGCTCAAGTCTGGGTTCCCCTATAGAATGTTTCTTCTTGCTACTGAGTTATTCAGCTACATGGTCAGTCACCTGGCAATAGAAATTGATATGTTCTGCTGTCCTTGGTTGCAAGAGGCAGTGAGAGCTTTTTAGAACCATGGAACTGTCGAACACTACGACATAAAAATAGATTCTTTGTGCCATCTAGACTGTGCTGAACTATTTTTCTGCCTAGTCACATTGGCCTGCACCCAGTCCATAGCTTCTCATCCACGTACCTATCCAAATTTTTCTTAAATGTCAAAATTGAGCCCTCATTTGCCACTTCAACTGGCAACTCATTCCACTCTCTCACCACTTTCTGTGTGAAGAAGTGACTCTTAGCATTCCCTTGAAACATTTTCCTTTTCACCCTTAACCTATGGCCTCTGGTTCCTTTCTCAACCAACCAGTGGAAAAAGCCAGCATGCATTTACTCTGTCTATACCCCTCATAATTTTGTATACCTCTATCAAATTTCCCCTCACTTTCTGATGCTCGAGGGAATAAAGTTTAACCCTAGCTCACTTTCTCCAGTTTTGACAACATCCTAGTAAACCTCTGCACACTTTCACACTTTCTGAGTTGGCATGGGTCTTTTAACATATCTTTCCTAAAGTTAGGTGACCAAAACTGCACAGAATGCTGACCTCGCCAATGTCTTGTACAATTTCACTAACATGCAAACTCCTATACTCAGTAGAATTAAAACAGGAAAGTTTCCAGATGCTGTGATTGTAGTGCAATGCACAAAAGTGTTGGAGAAACTAGGCAGATAATGCAGCAACTATAGGAAATGAAGGGTGACCAACATTTCGGGCCTGAGCCTTTCATCAAGGTATGACCTTGTCCCAACAAATTCAACAATAGCTCCCCATTAGTGGGGAATATCTCATTAGATCCTTGGGATTTATCCATCTTTATTGCTTCAAGACACCCAGCACTTTCTCCTCTATAAATCTATTTGGGTTCCATGACCTCACTGTTTGCTTGCCTCACTTCTGTAAACTCTCTCATTCCCCTGAGTAAATATAGATGCATAAACCCATTTAAGATCTTCCTGATTTCTTTTGGCTCCATACATAGCTGACCACTCTGCCCTTCAAGGACCAATTTTGTCCCTTACTCTCTTGCTCTTAATGTACTTGTAGAAGCCTTTGGCTTTTCCTTCACTTTGTCTGCCAAACCAACCTCATGTCTTCTTTTAGCTCCCTTGATTTCCTTCTCAAATTTTTCCTTGCATTTTTTATACTCCTCAAGTGCCTGCTATACACTTTTTTTTCCTCCTTATCCTGATCTTCAATATGCCTTAAAAACCAATATTCCCTCTGCCTGTTAACTTTGCCCTCAATCTTGAGAGGAACATACAAACTCTGTACTCTCAAATGTCACCTTTAAGGTCCTCCCACTTGCCAAGCACACCTTTGCCAGAAAACGACCTGTCCCAATCCATGCTTATTAGATCCTTTCTCATTACCACAAAGTTGACCATACTCCAATTTACAGTCTCAACCCATATTTACCTTGAAACTAATGGCATTATG
Source organism: Narcine bancroftii (assembly GCF_036971445.1). NCBI lineage: Eukaryota > Metazoa > Chordata > Chondrichthyes > Torpediniformes > Narcinidae > Narcine > Narcine bancroftii. Next base: position 94,118,345 of record NC_091478.1, read on the forward strand.
ATCTCTGGACCCAAAGTGTTCAACACACGCACTGTTTGTCACCTTTCCTGTTGTGTTCCCCAATAGAAGATCCAGTATTGAACTCTCTCCAAGTGAAATCTCAAAATATTGATTCAGAAAACTTTCCTGAACACATTTGACAAACTCTAACCCATTGAGCCCTTTTACAATATGTCAATATGCAGAAAGTTAGTCAACTACTATCACAACTTTGTTTCCTGCAGCTGTTTGCTTTTTCTACAGATCTGCTCCTCCAATTCCTGCAGTCTATAATTGGGCAATTGAAGTTTTCGTGTTTCCAAAATCCTTTTTCCATGTTTTTAAAATGATTTCTGCATTTTTCACCCCTTCTCTCGCTAGCACTGCTGTCACTACAGCTGTGACTGGCCATCAAATCGAGGATGTTGCTCCCTTCCTCGTTGTTGTTTAGATCAATGACACATGAATGGCACGCACGAGAGGTGGGCTGGACACATGCATGTGTAGGTGTGGTTGCGTGTGCCTGGATGTGGGACAAGTGAGCACAGTGAGTGTGGACACATGGAGGTCGCCTGGTATCGGCCTCCAAGGTAGCAGGAGAAGCAGCTCTGTTCAGGTAATTGCAGCATTTCGAGACTGCCTTAACTGAAACAGTTTGTAAGGAGGAAATCCTGAGCCCGCTTTATGGTGCTGGGAAGATGGCCTGTGAATGGATGTGACGGTTCATGGGTGAGGGAGGTGATGGCTGTCCCATGGAAGGAGCCTCATGCATTCCAGAGGGTTGGGGAGAGAAGAGAAGGTGAGGGTTACAGAATTCACTGTCTCTGGGTGCTGGCGCAGGACGGGATGGCACTATTTAGAGATCCGATGCAGGGGTGATAGTTACTGCCTGGGGATTGGGTGCAGGTTGGGCAGTGACTCTGCCTGGAGATTGAGGACAGGTTGGGCAGGAGCGCTGCCTGGGGATTGAGTGCAAGGTAATAGTTATTACTTGGGGATTGGATGCAAGTTGGGCAAGGGCACTGCTTGGCAAGATGGGTGCTAGTTATGGGCAAATACTGCTTGGGGTCAGGAGAACCAGACATTCTGGTTTGAGCTTAGTCAAGTAGATGCTGCCTGGTGATCTGGCAGGAGCTTGGAGTCTGGGTACAGATGGTAGTTTCTGACTGATATACTGTGCTCACTGTTTAAAAAAAGATTTTGTTTAAAATGACTAGTTTTTTAATGGCTTGAAACATGTAATTTTGTCTAAAAAAAATTTTCCAAATTTTGGGAAGGGGGGTACTGCCCCCCAAACCCACTACAAAGGGGGCTGCATCCCCTTGACTCTTGCTTTATGCCTTATGTAAGTGCCCAGCATTTTCCTTTTTAACCTCACCCTGTATAATACTATCCCAATAATGTGGTCATACCTTTTCTCTGTTCCACCCATTTAAACTCAATAGATGTGCCCTCTTGTTTGCCTTTTATCATCTTCTTGCCTGGTGTTAGCAAGGAGCAGGAGTGATGAAGGCCTCCATCTGACTGGAACAGATAGCTTTCTCCATGCAGCACAAGAGGCAATATCTGTGTATCCACCTCTCCGCTCTCCACCATCCAGGGACCCAAACAGTCTTTCAAAGAAGAGCAGTGGTTCATTTAGACTTCTCCCCATCTAGTGTTTTCATGTGCTCTCTTTTATGTTCGATAAGTGAAATGCAGATTGGGTAAATGGTTTGCAGAGCACCCGTGTTTAATCCATAGGAAAGATCCAGAAGTTCTGGCTGTCTGTCGCTTTAATTCACATCCACCTCCTTTTCTATTTTACCTCCTGCATTATTATAATAAGGCCCAAGACAAGCTTGAAAAGCATCTGGGCCTTCTGAGCTCTATATTGAATTTTCCAACTTTGCGTTTTCTTTCTGTCTATGTCAGAACTGATCATTACAGCCTGTTATCATTTTGACTTGGCTTTCATCTTTTCTGTCATCACCACTTCACTATAGCAGAAATATAGTCACCCTCTTGTCCCTCTTCCAGGGAATACAGTCCCAGCCTAGAAACACAATCCTTCCAGTTCCACTTGCGTATTTCAGAAACTTCTCTGCACTTTCTCCATCTTATTCACATATTTCCTGCAGTATGGAAACTGGTGAGACAGCACGTGTAATGTGTGCAGAACTGCCCACAATATTTCCAGGTGCATTCTCACTAATGTCTTGAACAGCTCTTGCACGGGGAGTCACGTGATGGAGTAGTGGCCGGACGGTGAACTCCAGCCCTCTCCAGAAAAGTCTCCAGAAAAACAAAGGAAAACACAAAGGCACAGAAATAAAAGTTACAGAAAAGTGAGTATAAAGGTGGAAAGAAGATGGCGACAAAAAAAGAAAAATCGAAGACAACGGTAAGAAGAGAGGAAGAGAAGACAAAGGAGGAAAAAGGTGAAGGCCTTACCTGTCCGAAGAGGCCCGCTGCGGAGAGAGAAACCCGCTCCCTCAGGTCGGTAAATAATGGACTACAAAAATGGCTCGCAGAGCCGAGTAAAAGTGCGCAACCGCGCATGCGCGATACTTCGCGCATGCGCGATGCGAATGAAAAAAAACACACCGACGGGAGGGGGGACCAGCTGGGGAGTCGATCTCCACAGCCGGCAACGACAGCTGCAGAACGCCTGCAGCAAGAAGAGACCACAGAAGACAATAGAAACAAGAAAGAAGAGGAGGAAAGGGCACCAAAGAAACAACAGATGGTCAACCCAGAGGAAGAAGAAGAGGAAGAGGAAGAGTACAGGGAAATAGAAGAAGAAAAGAAAGGCAAGGTAAAGGATATACTTGCTCTTATTAAAGGATACATGGAGTCATTTAAAGAATGGCAAACACAGGAATTTAAGGATTTAAGAAAAAGAATAAACAACACAGAAGAGAAAATAAATAAAATGGAGATGACCTTAACAGAAATGGGAAAGAAAATGGACAAGATGGAAGAGCGGGCAGTAGCAGCAGAAATGGAGGTAGAAGACTTAAAAAAGAAATTGGAGAAATCTAATAAAAAAACTAAAGAGACACAAGAACTACTAGCTCAAAAAATAGATACAATGGAAAACCATAACAGAAGAAATAACATAAAGATAGTGGGCCTTAAGGAAGATGAAGAAGGCAAGAATATGAGGGAGTTTATAAAAGAGTGGATCCCTAAGACCCTAGGATGTCCAGAACTACAGCAAGAAATGGAAATAGAAAGGGCACATAGAGTATTGGCCTCTAAACCACAACCACAACAAAAACCAAGATCTATTGTAGTAAAATTCCTAAGATATACTACAAGAGAAAAGGTACTGGAGAAGACAATGGAAAAAGTAAGAGAGGGCAACAAACCACTGGAGTATAAAGGGCAAAAAATCTTCATTTATCCAGATATAAGTTTTGAACTCCTAAAGAAGAGAAAAGAGTTCAATACAGCAAAGGTGATTTTATGGAAGAAAGGGTATAAATTTATACTAAAGCATCCAGCGGTATTGAAAATATTTATTCCAGGACAACAAAACAGACTATTCTCGGATCCAGAAGAAGCACGAAAATTTGCAGAACAATTACAAAAGTAGACTGAGGGAGGAAGACGGGTAATGAGAGTTAAAATGATCACGATTGATATGGATGTGGGTAAAGACAAAAATAGACTGAGGGATGAAGACGGGTAATGAGAGTAAAAATGATCACGATTGATATGTATGCGGGTAAAGAGGTATAAGAGTGAATAGAGACAATGAGCATATATGAATGTATCTGTACTTAGAGGAAAATATAGATAGTATAGACAAGAATTAATAAGGGAAGGTAATGGAATAGAGAGAATAAGGAGGGAATTAAAAGAGTGACCTTTGTGACATATGAAAAGTGAAATCTTTTCTGGGGGAGGCGGGGTGGGGGGAAATAGCGGTCACTGCAAAATCAGTTGACGCTTGCGAGTGGATTCGCAAATCCAAATGGAGACGGGAGATGTGGTTGTCCGACAAGGGATAAAGGACAACTCAGGAGGTGAAGGGGAGATTGGGGATAAATAAGATAGAAATAGGAGAATAAGGAAAATGTTGGATGTTGTAGAAATGTTGTCTTATAAAGAGTTGAAAATAAGAAAACAGAAATGGAAAAGGAGGAAAGGTAATGATGGAAAAACGGAAAGAGAAGATAAACAAAATATAAAAGGGCTACGCTGAACTATATGTCTTTAAATATTAATGGAATACATAACCAAATTAAAAAGGAAGAAACTACTAAATTTAAATGAATAAATGTATTCCATTAGAAAAAATAACATATAGGTTAAGAAATAATATTGAAATATTCGAACAAGTATAGGAGCCTTACATTAAATACAATAGCGAAAACCTACCGGGGACAAACATTACCTAAGTTGATGGAAGGAGAAGGAAAGAAAAGAATGGACTCAGTAGAATTTCTGGTGTAATTTTGTTGAATGACAACATTGTCTGACTGGCTTAATGCAACCTAGATTGTATACCTAAAATGGATGAGAGGGGGGGGCTGGGGGGGTGGCTTGGGAGGAGGGGGGGGGGGAAAAAAAGTCACTGTATATGTGTGAAAAAGAAATAGTGTATATCATGGCTAATGTGATTTATGGTGTGAAAAATAAAAAAATTTAAAAAAAAACAGCTCTTGCACTAAGTTTCTTGTCTGATAAAAGAGAGCATGCCATACCCCTCCTCCATCTCCCTGTCTACACTTTCATGGAATTGTCTATACCCCCAGGGCTCTGTTTAACTCCCCAGAGCTCTGCCATTAACTATGGAAGTCCTTGTACTGGTTTAGCTTCTGAGTTAAATTCCATGTCATTTCTATGCAGCAGCATGCCAGAGGTCTCCCAAGTTAAACAAAAGCAACCCTCCACTATCGTATTCTGACTTATCTACCTGGCCAATTTTGTGACCAATTGGATAGCTCACCTGGTTTCCATGTAATCTCACATTCCAGACCAGACTAACATGTCTAAAGTTTTGCTAAAGTTCCTATAGACCATGTCCATTGGCCTGCCCTCATTAATCCTGTTGGTCACCTTAATTTAAAAAAAGCAATTAACTTGTGAGACATGACTTCCAACACCAAGCCATGTTTACTATCCCTAATGTGTCTGGTTCTTTAAATAATAATGATTTATCTGTTTGAATCCTCTTGTAACTTATCCACCACTGATGGCAGTCTCACCAGCCAATGGTTCCCTGGCTTTTCCTTGCAGCGGTTCTTGAATAAAAGCACGTTATTAACCATCTTCCAGTCTTGAGGCAACTTGGGAAGATACAATAATCTCTGCTAGGGTCCCAGCATTTTCTTTCCTGGCTTCCCACGATGAGTTGATTTGTAACTAATGTATTTCAGGGTATCACTGGTCATTTCCCATAACAATCAAGTGCTGACACTGTAGAAAAGGTTTGCATCTCATTGAAGCCCCACTCAAACTTGGTCTTGGAAAACTTGTGATTTTGGTGCATGTGCCATTTTTATGGTACTGTTGGTAATGCTTTCAGTCACTCCTCCTGATTGAGTATAGGGAGGAATAATTAATTGAATTGGATTTGTTCTTTTCGTGAAAAGGATATGCCTGGTTAGTTAATGACATCATTAGGCAGATGTCATTATTATGTGGAAACAGCTTAGCGAGAGGTGCAGCTAGTTCTGCAGCAGATGTCTTTGACCAGATGGCTTATGCCACCTGGCCCTGTAGTCTTTGCTGTGTTTTGTGAACTATTTCTTGACATCACATGAAGGAAATCATGTCAGCCGAAAGAACAACAATTGTGTTGATGGGGGTTTAAGAGGAAGCTGAGGTGGAATAAACATGACCCTTCTAAAGATTGTTGTAAATAATCAATGGAACGTAGAACATTACAACACAGTTCAGGCCCTTTGGCCCTCTATTGTGTGACCCATATATCCCCATCAAAAAAAACTAAACCCTCCTGATCTCATAACCCTCTATTTTCTTCCATCCATGTGCCTGTCTAAGAGTCTCTTAAATGCTCCTATTGTCCCAGCCTCCACTGTCATCCCTGGAAATGCATTCCAGGCACCCATAACTTAGTATATTAAAAAAAACTTTCCCCTGATGTCTCCCCTAAACTTTCCTCCATTTGCTTTATACAGATGTCCTCTGAAGTTTGCTACTCTCGCCGTAGGAAAAAGTTTCTGACTGTCTACCTTATCTATGCCTCTCATAAAATTGGAGATCTAGAACTTTATTAATTAACCTCTCATTCTTCTTCACTCCAAAGAGATGTATGTCTCTGTTAACCTTGCCTAATTAGACATACTTTCCAATCCAGGCATTGTCCCAGTAAATCTCTTCTGGACCCTCTCCATAGCTTTCACATCCTTCATTTAATCAGGCGACAAGAACTGAACACAATATTTTAAATGTGATGCCACCAGAGATTTATAGAGCTTCAACATAACCTCAGAACTCCTGAACTCAATCCCCTGACTAATGAAGCCCAGCATACCAGTGGCCTTCTTAACTATCCTATCAACCTGTGAGAGGACTATGGGTCTTGATCCCAAAGTCCCACTGTTCTTCCACACTGTTAAGTATCCTACCAATAACCATGTACTCTGCCTTCAAATTTGACCTTCCAAAATGCATCATTTCACACTTAGCCAGATTGAATTCCATCTGCCACATTTCTTCTCAACTTTGCATCCTGCCTTTATCCTATTGTAATCGACACAGCCTTGAACACTATCTACAGCACCTCCAACCTTCATATCATCTGCAAACTTATTGACCCATCCTTCTACAACATAATCTTCAGGGTCAACTAACTATGGATACTGCCTGACCCGCTGAGTTCCTCCAGCATCTCATTATTTTCTTCAGGGTCATCTAACTGGCTGATAATTCTTAATGACCCATCCCTCTACTTCTTTGTCCCTGCATCAACACAGACTTGTAGGGTCTAACCATACATCTGTCCAAGTGTCATTTGAATGACAAAATTGTGCCTGCTTAGATCTGGCAGATCATTCCAAAGAGAAACCATGCACTGAATGTAAATGTTGCACCTCAGCTCCTTCTTAAATCTTTCCTCCTCTTTTTAAACCAGCCATTCTCAACCTTTATTTAGCTCTGCTTCCCCACCCCATTCCCCAGGACTCTGCTCAAAATTTATTGGCCCCTGTCCCTGTGAAGCAGTCAAGTTCACTCCTACCAACTACATGAAAAACAAAACTATTTGTGGTGTGAGGTGAAAAGAAAACAAGGAAGTCATGTTGCAGCAACACAATTTTTTTGTTAAACTGCACTTGATGTGCAATTCTGATCAGCCCCATTACAGGAAGGATGTAGAGGCTTTGGAAATAGAACAGATGAAATTTACCAGGACTTTGCCTGGTTTAGTGGAGTGGATGAACAAATTGGAGGGTTTTTTTCCTGAAGTAGAGGAGGCTGAGGGGAGACCTGGAAGAAGTTTATAAAATTATGAGAGGCATTGATCGGGTGGACAGTCAGAATCTTTTCCCCTCGGTAAAAGGCATCTCACATGAGGGGACATGCATTTAAGATGAGGGGGAAGAAGTTTAAGGGAGATGTAAAGGACAAATATTTAAGAATAGTGGGTACCTGGAACGAACTGCCATGAATAGTGGTGGAAGCAGATACAATAGGACCACTTAAGTGGTTTCTTGATTAAACACAAGAATATGGAGAGATATTTATCAAATGCATGCAGCAGAGTTTTAGTTTGATTTAGATATCCTATTCAGCAAAGATGTGTCGGCTAAAGGGTCAGCTCCATTGTTGTATTGCTCTGTGTAATAGTCCATGAAGACTGGCATCATTAATAACAATGCACAGAGACTCATTGGGAAACAAGGTTGAATGTTGCCACTTGGTATGGAATCACAGTGTCTATCCCTCACTGTCATGCTGGGGCAGATATCTATCTGTGCAGCCCTTCTCCATTTCTATCTGAGGCTAACCACATTTTACATGCAGCAGACTTTTATCGATGTTCATGTTGCACAGATATCCGGAGTTTCCAACCTGAAATACATGCCTTAATGTCAGCTTGTTGATTCCATTACAAGTAGGTTCCTCTTACTTGGACATCTTATTTTTTATGGGAGAGCTGCATCCTGTATCAGCGAATGCCCTCCAATTAGTCTTGCAGTTGATGTAAGAATATTTCCGAGCCTCATTGCCACGTTACTCTCACTCAAGGGTCACTGCTTCTGGGACTATCTTTTGGCAACAGCTCAGCCGAAAGGAAATGTCAGAACCTGTGACTCAAGGAGTTCCTTGCATGGATGGTTTGATTTGTAGATGTCGATTTATTCAGGTTTTAATAGGTGTTTGCTTCACTTGAGAAACTAAGGGGTACACATACCGTTCCCTGAAAGTAGCAACAAAGGTCAACAGAATGGCGAATAAAGTCATCAGTCAGGGCACTGAGAACAGGAGTTGGAGTCACGCTGCAACTATACAACATGTTGGTACGGCCATATTTTAAGTATGTGAGCATTTCTTGTCACCTGCTGAAATGATGTCATTAAACTGAAAAGATTAACACAGAAGTTACTGGGACTAAGGCCTTAAAATGTTATGAAAGGATAGGATGTTGTAACCTGGAGCTGAGGGCTGGCCACGTGAGAGTATATTAAATCATAAGGGGCATGGATAAGGTAAGTCGTACTGTTTTGCCAGGATGGGGGAGTCTAAAAGTAGAAGTGAGAGGGAAATGATTTGAAAGGGATCTGAGGGGCATCTTTTTCACATTGCAGGTGGGTGGATATATAGAACAGACTACTAGAGAAAATGATAGTACAATTACAACATTTAAAACACATTTAGATAGGTGCAATAGAAAAATGGAGAAATATGGGCAGATGCAGGCAAAATGGGACTAGTTCAAATAGGCATGGATGAGTTGGGCTGAAGGGCCTATTTCTGCACTAAATAACTGACTTAATTGGCAAAGATCAAAATATGGGGAACCAGATGCAGGCAACAGGTGTAATTCCATGTGGTGTGTTCAGTTCCTTTCACCTCATCTCATCACGTTATTGAAGCTGCACTAGGCACATGAGTATTTTACCACTCCTGACTTGTACCTTGTGATGGTGGTAATAGTATGGAATGTCAGGTAGTGAATCATTAGGCCACTACCTCTGATTTGCTCTTGTAGCCACAATAATCATCTGATTATCATTAAAATTGTGATCCCAAAGATGTTAAAGGTGGAGGACCTGGCGAGGATAATTCTGAAATGTCAAGGGGTAAAATTAGATAAGGGGGTGCAATTGCCCTCCTGGGAGTCACCGTTGAATCGATGGACTAAATGGTCTTTTCTGTACTATAATAAATAAGTGCTACACAATGTGCTAGTGGGTATATGTGGGCTTCCTTTGATCATTGCCTGGGACATGTTTGACACAAATGTTGTCTACCACTTGCCATCCCAAGCCTGAGTCCATTTTAGTCTTGCTGCAAGCTCTATTTCATAATGCGAGGACTGATGAACAGAAATCAGTATTTTGGATATTTATGGCGGAAGAAAATTGGGTCAAGCTCCTTGTTCAGAGAAAATCCTGAGGTGATGTCTACGATTGAGTTTGAATAATAATGTTATACATCAAGTGGTATGAGAACCCAGCTGGTTGGACTCTTTGATTCTTAATTGATTTTCCTCTTTGTCCTGAAGTTCTGGGGTAGGAGTGGTATCTACACTTTTCATTTGGAATAAAGAAAGCCCACATATACCCACTAGCACATTGTGTAGTACTTATTTATTATATTACAGAAAAGACCATTTAGCCCATTGATTCAACGGTGACTCCCAGCAGGGCAATTGCAGCCCCTTATCTAATTTTTTTTCTCTCTCTCTCTCTCTCTGTTCCCATCAATGTTCCTTTGGTTCTTTTGCCACTTGTATTCAGGGTAATTTAAAATCAGGCACAGGCCAGATGAAACTGCAATTCCTTCCATTCTTATCTGTAAAATGTTTTGTAGACGGCTCACAATTTGGAGAGATGCTCCAAAACGTTTTCCTATACCTAGGAATGACTTGGTTTAAATCCTATTTCTGCAAACATCTGCTTTTCACTTACCATCTCTGAGAAACCTGAAGGACTGGCTTAGTGAAATGCACAATTAGGTTGCCTGGTGCTGAGCCTAACTGACATAGAGGATGGTAAGGGAATAACGTGGAGCAGTCAGTCTGAATCTAGTATTTGCTTACTCTGAATGCTGGGGTGGGGGAATGTATACTCAGGTCATGTGGGAAGGACCACCACATGATCGACTGAAAATACTGGGATGCTATTTGGAGGTTTTGGTGGTAATGGCAAGGACTGCTTTGTGCACAAGCTGTGGTCTCTAGTTTTGAACATGGAGTGCAGTAACTCATTCATATTATTCTTTAGCAATGTCCAACAGAAGAGTTTGAATACTGCTGTTAGCAATGACTGCCATTAAGAACAATTGTATTTCACCACAACCAGCAAGTTCCATGGGGAAAAGATTCTGATTATTCATCAATCTTGCTATTTTTCCTCTTCCATCCCTTGATATTATTATTTTCCTCAACTCCGTTTTGTTTTAGCTGGTCTCCTCCCTCAAGCATTTGTATCCTGAAGCTTGATGAAATGATAATTTGAGAGAGTCTTGCATACAAAGAGAGCATGCAAGTGATGGGGATGATACCACGAGAAAGCAGCATTCTGACTTGCCCTTTTTTGGTTTGAACTGTAATCTGTGCACACTCCGTGAAGGAGCGATGGGTCCAAATGCAAGTGCAGTTGGCTAGAGGCATCAAGCATTAAATCAGTTCCATCCTACAATGAGGAGAGCTCTTGGAGAGCAGCTGACCAAAGGACAATTATCCCATTACTCCCCGTTTCCTGTGCCTTAATGGGACTATCAGTATCTGTGGACATTCTGTTTTAATCTGGAAGTGAGATAACCCTGTGAAATATCCAGAGCTTGGTATGTTCAAACTGGTAATGTAGAGGCCAACAATTTAATGTCCCAACAGCCTTATTCTCCCCAGATGTGCATCGTCCTCTTGCCTAAACAGAACAGTTTGTAACTGGATGAAACTTGAAGCTATGAAGACAATTTGTAAACAACCATGGCAGGCCTCAGATCAAAGGTTGATTGGTTGTGGTTCTTTAGCACATTAGGCCCAAGATCCAATGTGATTTTTAGGGCTGGCTTTGGCTCACTGCCATTACTACTGGTAGCGACAGCTATATTTGTTCCTCTTGTCTAAATAATTGTTACCAATGATCCACTTTATATTTGGAGCATTCAAAAGAGCAAATCTGCAGTAAACAACTATTGTTTATTTATTGTCTCCATTAAAACTGACAGGTAGAGACATTGGAGAAGCAGTCCCATTAGCTGACGTGATCTGAAACTGTTGGGGTAAGTGTGAAAATTTGATTAATGAGTTAAAAATGTGAGATTACAAATGTGCCTGTGCTAAATGTGATGTGTAAATCAGACAAAAACTCTGCTGCTTGCACATGATCAATACCCTTCTATTCTTTTCACATTTATGTGTCTATCCAGAAGTCTCTCGAGCACTTCTGTTGTATCTACTCGTACCTACCACTACTCTCAGCAGGCCATGGCAGGCACTCACTACTCTGTATTTTTTTTAAAGTACCATACACATTTTCCCCTAAATTCTCTCCCCCACACCTGAAATGCATGACCTCAAGTGTATGATTCTTTTATTACAAGGAAAAGATTCGGACTATTCACTCTCTTAATGTCTATCGTGATTTTATAAACTAATGCTTCAGGAAAAAAAACAACCCAAGTTTGTCATCCTCTCCCTACAGAGGTCTTAACTCCAATCCATGCAGAAACGTGGGCATGGTTAGTGCCACGCTGTTACAGTGCCAGCATTCGGGACCAGGATTTGAATCCCGCGCTGTCTGTAAGGAGTTTGTACTGCATGGGTTTTCCCTGGGAGCTTTAGGTTAACTAGATGGCATGGGCTGTTGGGTTGAATGTATGTCTCAACAAAAGAATATGCTGATCATGAATCTTAAGCCAGAATAACATCCTTCCACCATTCCCCTCTTCTATGGGCCAGCCAATTCTGATTCAGACTATCAATTCACTGTGGATCCCTTTTGGATGATCCTGCCATGAGCGACCTTGTCAAATGCCTTACTCACATCCTCTGCCCTATCCTCATCAGCCACCTTGTCTTCTCATGGTTTTATAAATCCTGTCTGATAAAAGCTGAATCTTAAACTACAGCGGTCTTCTGCAGTACATCCCACACTCAATTATGTATATTATCACTGGCCTACCCAAAGTGACATGTGTAGGTCTGTGGTGGGTTGGAAGGCAGGAGTGATTATATGATGGTGCAAGGCAAAAGGAGTTGTATTATTACTATCAAGAAGCACAAAAGGTCTAGAGAAGGTGTGAATATGGAAAACAGAACAATAAGTAAAACTGTTGGGCTGGAAAATAGTACAACCTGTTCTTTGGCTATTTACCTTCCAGTTACAACTGCAGTGCAGACCAAAAGGCATTCCCTTGTAGACATCCCAATTGTGTTTGGTTGACATTTTGGATTGACACCCTGCATCAGTTGTCTTGACCAAAATTTTGACTTTCCCTTTGAATCCATAGATGCTGCTTCACTTGCTAAGTTATCCAACAAATAGGTTTTTGTACCAGATTTCAATAGAGTTTGATGTAAGATCATAAGACACGGGAGCAGAATTAGACCATTTGGCCTATCAAGTCCACTCACCATTCCATAATGGCTGATTTATCTCATTTACTTGCCTTCTCCCCATAATCCTTGATTCTTTTCCTAATGAAGAACTTGTATATCTCTGTTATGGCATGACCTTCACAGCTGTCCGTGGCAACGAATTCCACAGATACATCACCCCCCTGGATACAGAAATTCCTCCTCATCTCTGTTCTGGTGCCCTCTGGTCCAGATACCTTCTGAACCCAGTTACCCCCCCCCCCCCCATAGGAAACGTCCTCTCCATTTCCACTCTATTTAGTCCTTTCAGTATTTGATAAGTTTCAATGAGATCCCCTCTTATTCTAAATTCTGGTGAGTACAGTCCCAGAGCCATCAGAACACTCTTCATATGATAATCCTTTCTTTCTGGGGATCATTCTCCTGAACCTCCTCTGGACCCTCTCTTATGTCAACACATCCTTCCTTACTTGAGCCAAAAACTACTCACAATACTCCGTGTGGTCTGACCACTGCCTTATAAAGAAACCTCAACATTACATCTCTGCTTTTATATTCTGTCCCTCTTGAAATGAATGCTACATTTCAGGAATCTTGCATGAGGACTCTCATGTCCCTCTGATATCTGAACTCATTGCCCATTTAGAAAGTAGTCTATACCTACATTCCTTCCAGCAAAGTGTATGATCATACATTTTTCTACACTGAATTCCATCTGTCATTTCCTTGCCCAATTTCCTAAAAAAGTCCTTCTGTAGACAGTGCTTCCTCAACACTACCTACCCCTCCTTTTATCTATGTATCATCTACAAACTTGGACACAAAGCCATTAATTCTGTTATCTGAACCATTGATATATAATGTGAAAAGAAGCAGTACCAAATCTGAGCCCTGTGGAACACCATTGGTCACCGGTAGCCAACCACAAAAGGTCCTTTTATCCCCACTCTCTGCCTCTGCTAATCAGCCAATACTGTATTTTCTCCATGCTAATACATGAGTTCTTGTTTAGCAGCCTCATGTATGGCACCCTTTCAAAGGGCTTCTGAGAAACCAAATAAGCTGTATTCACTGACTCTTTGTCTGTCATTCTTGTTATCTCCTCAAAGAATTTCATGTTTATCAAGCAAGATTTCCCCTTAAGAAACCATGCTGACTTCTGCCTATTTGACTGTGTTCGTCCCAAATGCATCAAAACCTCATACTGATAATAAATTCTAACATCTTGCCAACCGGAAGGATGTCTTGTCCGACTACTGACCTATAGTTTCCTGTCTTTTGTCTCCCTCCTTTCTTGAAAGAGCGGAGTGGCATTTGCAACTTTCCAGTCCTCCAGAGCCACTCCAGAATCCAGTGATTCTTCAAAAATCATTACTAAAGCCTCCACAATCTCCTCAGCTACCTCTGTAACCTTTGACCTACTACCATCAAGAAGGTGGTGCAGGCCATCAATATCAGAACTGCCAGGCTGGGAAATAGCTATTTCCTGCAGGCTGAGATATTTATGAACAGTATCCTGTAACTGAGGAAATCAATCCAAAATATTTATTTTCAATTATGCCTTTATATATAGATGTGATTATTAATGTGTGCATTGTGTGTGTCTGTACTGTGGTCCAGAGAAATGCTGTTTTTGCTGGTTCTATATACAGTATACAGTCAGGTGCTGATGAACTGCGATGAAGAACCCTATGGTGTAGCCATCTCGCAGTCAAGGTGATTTATCCAGCACCTTCTCGTTAATAATAGTGACTACACATATTTCTGCCTCATGACAGGCTCAATCATTTGGCATATGGTTGGCATCTTCCATAGTGAAAAACAACACAAAATATTGTTCGAGTTCATTTGCCATTTCCTTGTCCCCATTCCTACCAGTGTTGTTTTCCAGCAGTCTGATGTCCACCCTCACCTTTTTTTGCTCTTCGTATATCTGAAAATAATTTTCACATTCTCTTTTATATTACTGGCTAGCTTACCTTTGCATTTCATCTTTTCCCATTGCTTTTTCAGTTTCTTCTGATGGCTTTTAAAAATTTCCCAATCCTCTAACTTCCCACTGTTTTGCTATATTGTACATCCTCTATTTTGCTGTCTTTGCCTTTTAAGTTGAGCTCAAATTCCAGCTACTGCTCCTCTACCATCATCCCTGTTAGTGTCTGCTTCCAATCAACTCTGGCTAGCTCCTCTCTTGTACCTCTATAATCCTCTGTATTCCACTGGTATACTGATGCATCTGATTTTAATTTCTCTCAAACAGCAGGTGAATTCTATCACATTATGATCACTGCCTCCTGAGGGTTCCTCTCTGGTTCATTACTCAACACCAATCCAGAATTGCCTTTTCCCTGGTTGGCTAAATCGCAAATTGCACTAAAAAGCCATCTCGCAGGCATTCTGTGAATTCCTTTTCTAGGGCATTCCAGTCCTCCGTGTCATATCCTTTATTGAAGACCTCATGATGCATCACTTTCTTTGCCCCTTCAGAATTGCAGAGGTTGAAAGTTATTGCTTTGACCCTTGTCGTTTATGATCACAGTATGATGGTGTTGGAGGAAATGGTTAATGTTTTCAGTGGAAGGGCGATTCAATCCAGAGAAAGTACTTTGTTTTGGATAGTGTCCCCCTTGTAGATGAATACCAATATTTTATTCCTATGGATGGAAGGCCTGGAGGTAAGTCGTGTCACAGAACACCCAGATGAAGCATGGGCATATCTGAACTAATGAGGGTACAATAATGTTTGTCTGAAATATGGAAATTTAATTCCATTGATATTGTTGTCTGGGAAAATTGTCACATTTCCTTGATCCTATCCATTTTCCATCTGGTTTCTTGTGTTCTCACCAGGTTTTGTTCCTAATGGATTAGAGTTATGTTGTTTACTTTGGTGAGTTTGGGGAAGTGTCTGAAGGAAGCAGTGGTGACGTGGCGTAGCCTATTTCTTATACGTACTTTAGCATTGTATTGTACGCTTTCTACAACACCCAAAATCCTGCTTTTATCTTCCTCAGGTTCTGTGTGAACTTAATCTCCACTACATTATCAGTATATTTAAGTCATCAGTAAATGATTAATGAGAGCAGTTTACAGTATGCCATGTTCTTGTTCCGATAGTCAGCAGAAGAATTAAGCTTGGAGCAATGCCAGATTCTCCCACTGATGTTAAAACTCAGTCCCAATCAACACCACCTGCAATGCCACCGCCACCGCCAACCATCATACAGGGACCTGCTCGGAACATTTCCTTCTCTCCAACAACCAGTGAGTTATCTCCACCGTCATGTTTTTTTCTAAGCTGTAGTGACATAGGTGTACAATGCAGAGGGAAGCAGCCCAGGTGCAATTGCCATGCAAGGACATAGCCCAGTCTAGGATATTTTGTGAGGATAAGGAGAAAATGAGCTTGACTTTAAGACAAAGGGCGAGTGGGTGTTCCCTCATATGGAATTTAGTAAAAGAAGTGGTTAATGAGGAAAAGGTGTTCTGAGGTAAAACGAGGGGGTGACAAAAATTAATTGATATTGCATAATTTTCATCACAAATAACTGAGGAATTTTGTAAATTGGGAGAACTAGACAAGCCCCAGCATTGGCTCAGAGATGCAATTCTACAAATATGACCTCACAATTTTAAGGGTTTTTGATTTGGAAATATAGTAACATACAGGTGCGTAGAAAACCTCAACATTTGTGTCTATAGAAATGCTGGGCCTCTCCAACATGAGAGGGTCGTACCTCCTACTGCCATTAATGCCATTACCAGACTCTGATGTTCTGAAGGTTAACATGGACCAACAACTCATCTGGATAGCCACATATTTGTTAAGGCTACATATCAAGTTGAAGGTTGGTCACATAAGTGGCTCAACTCCTGAACCCGTTCCACTGTCTACAAGGTGCAGTTCAGGATTGTAGTAGAATACTTTCCATTTGGATGAGTGCAGTTCAAACTCTTGAAAGCTGGACATCATCCATGAGGGACCTGAGGGCCAACTTTTGGACTCAGAGGGTAGTCAGTATCAGGTACAAGTTGTCAGAGAAGTCTATAGGAGTAGGGTATGATTTCAATGTTCAAAACACATTTGGACAGATGCACAGTATGGATCAACTGGACAGTATAGAACTAGTTACCCTGACTTGGAAATGTATTACTTCAGCCTCATTGGGTCAAAGTTCTGGGACTTCCTACTCAATTTTATTGTAGATGTATTTCACCAAAAGGTAGTTCAAGACAGCAGGTCACCATAATTTTTCAAGACTAATTAGGGATGGCCTGTAAATGCTAACTTTAACTGATGATGTGCGCATCCCACCACCAATTGAAAAATAAGTTGGAGTCAGATTTGTAATGGAATCTGCTGGATAAACTCAGTGAGTCAAACAGAATCAGTGGGAGTAAAGAATGGTAGAGATTAAGAGCCAAAACTCTTCACAAGTCTTGATGCTGCTTGACCTGTTTAGTTCGTCCAGCAGAATGTGTTTGTCTTTAAGAATTAGTTCTATGTTCCTGCCCTTGCTCCAGAAAAGATTCACAGCCACACAGCTGTATATAGTAGAGTTGTACATCTGTGGAAGGCATTCTGAGTGTTTCTAGATAATTCAGCGGCTGTTGCTTAACTGGGATTCCAGAGGGACTAGTTGGGCTGATGCTTGATCAGCTTCTCATCACTCTGCAGTGCTCCATTAGAATTCTCACTAAAGAGATGAATTGCTCCTGTACAATATTTAGCACCTAATCATATTGTTGGAGTGGTGTAAAATACGCCAAACATAACAAGAAGTGATTTCTCCTTAAAGCCTGTTAAATAGAGGAACATGACTGAATTTTAAAACAAAGAACAACAGGTCAGGCAGCCATCTAGAAAGTGTGAAAGGAGTGTACAAAGTTTGGTGGGTGGTAACATGATTGTTATGCACTGAATATTGTATATGTGCACCATGGTCTAGAGAAACACTGTTTTGTCAGGTTGTATATGTACAGTCAGATGATAATAAATGTGACCTGAATGTAAATAAGAGGAGTGTTGCATTTATTTTTAAATGTTGATCACAAAAAATGAATTTCTTCCCAGAGAATTCATGTTGAAAATTTCTGTTCAAAACTTGAAGAAATTAGTCTTAATAAGAAAATATCAATATTTAATATTCCTTATTAAGACTTCATAAGTGAGCTGCTGTTCTTAAGGTTCTGATAGAACAGAAAAGGAGAGACTGTGTCCTGTAGCGGGAGGGTCACAGATTGAAGGTGATAAGCAAAAGAATCCGAGTTGAAATTAAATTTTTTAAAATCTAGACTGCACAAAAGGGCAGTGGAAGCAGATTCAACTGGACATTTCAGCGTGACATTACAGAAATTCTTGCTAACTCCGCCAAACAGCCAGTATGGAAGCTCTGAGCTGACAGCTGTGTGGTGTAATTCTGGGTGGTGACAAACTGGAAGCAGGTGCATCATCAGTGAATGGCCTGAGATAGAAGTTGAAATGAGGAGGGCAACACATAATCCTGAAGCACATGTCACCAGGGGCTGGGCACGCGTTTCCAAATAGTGTTGCTAATTTGAGCCTGAAACATGAGCAGAAATAGGGAGACACCTGTTCTCTGTGTGAAAGTTCTTGTGGTAATGCTATTTTTAGCAACAATTGAACTGGTTATACAAATGGTGTTTGTCACACAGGAACCTGCAGCAAAACATTGTTTAATAGGAATGGTTGTTAAACTGATTCTCTCATCTTTCCAGACGATCCATCTCATGCAAGCAGCTTGACAACTTTTCAATATACAGTAGATTTTTTGACAGGGAAAGTAAAATACTGAATTTCTCTGAAGAACAAACACCTCTGTGAATAAAGGATTTTGTGAGGGTAGCCTCCTAATCTACAGTAACGACTGTTTTATTTTTAAGGGATAGGGCAGTAAGGATATGCTCACATTTCAGTTCAGGTATTTACGGTGATCCCTGGAAGTATGTTACTATTTCATAAGGTTGCTGCATTATGTTAATGTTCCATAGAGGAAAGGTCTGGCACTATTTGCAGGCCTTCTTGAGGGCTGAATGGAATACTTCTCATCCTAAAGTTTCTTACATATACCTAATACTGTTCCATAACAATAAAGGAATTTGATGACTCTATTGGCATAGCCAATGGATCTTCAGTCTCCAGGTCTGATGCGAATAGATGTGTACGTTCAGCCAGTATTAATCTCACTCTGCACTGCCACTAAGTCCACCTCTTTCCCTTTCTCTCAGCAGTGATGAATGGGACCAGTCACTTGCCAACTGCAATCAGTGGATCTCCATCAATCCCAAAAGGACTCAGCGATGGTCCCGCCATCTCAACCACAGCTTCTCTTACCAATCAGCAGTTGCCTCCCACTTGTGGTGCCAGACAGCTCAGCAAACTGAAACGCTTCCTGACTACACTGCGGCAGTTTGCAAATGACATCTCTCCAGAAATTGGGGAGCGAGTTAGAAACTTGGTGTTGGGACTCGTGGTAGGTAATTTGCCAGTATTAATAAATTGGTCCTCTAGTCCAAATTGCAGATCAATTCACTGCTCATAGCAAAATACACAGTGATAGATAGAATATGGGTAGTAAGTAACTTTCTACCTTACCTCGACTATTCAAGCAAGGCTTTTCTCTTTGGAGTGAAGAAAGATAACAATAGTCCGTAAATGGTTATATGGTTATGTGTATAAGATTGAGGGGCTCAGACAGAGCAGACAGCCAGCGCCTTTTTCCTGGGGAGACAATAGTAAATATCACAGGACATCTGTTTTAAGTGAATGAAGGAAAATTTAGGGGAGGTGTCAGAAGTAAGTTTTTTTTTCAAAAAACAGAGTTGAATGCTTTTCCGGGTGTGGTGGTGGAGGCTGGTACAATAGGGACATTCAAAAGGGTTTTGGGTAGACACATAGATGTAAGAAAAATAGAGAGTTGTGAGTTTGGGATGGGAAATTTTAGATTGTTATGGAGTAGGTTTACATCGGTCAGCACAACATCATGGATCGAAGGGCCTGGCTGTGCTGTAATATTCTGTTTGATGTGGATGTTGCGCCAACCTATGAACGCTTGCTCTACAACCATCTAACCCTTCCCTACCACACAATCATAACCCTCTATTCTTCATCCAAAATTCTTGTAAATGTTCCTATTATACTACACCACCACCACCCACAGCAATACATACACTCTGTGTTTATAGTTTAAAAAAAACCTTACCTATGACATCTCCCACAAACCTTCCTCCACTGATCTTAAACAGATGTCCTCCACTATTTGCTATTGTCGCCCCTGGTTAAAGGTGCTGGCTGTCCACCCTATCTTTGCCTCTCATAACCCTGTATACCTCTTTTGTCTCCTCTCACCCTGTGTTAGTCCAAAGAGAAAAGTCCTAGCTCAGTCAACCTTGCTTCATAAACCTGTTCCAGGCAACAATTTAGTACATTTCCTCTGCACCCTCTCTAAAGCTTCTACATCCTTCTTGTAATGATGTGACTGGAACTGCACACAATATCCAGCGCTGTCTATAAGAAGTTTGTATGTTCTCCCAATTACATGTTTGTTTTTCCAGGTACTCCAGATTCCTTCCACCTTCCTAAACGTACTGGGTTAGTAGATTAATTGGGTGTAATCGGGTGACATGAGTTTCATGGGCAGGAAGAGCTGTATTGTTAATTTTTTTAAATTAACCAAAGGTTTATGGAGTTTCATCATTTCCTCAGTTCTTGAACTCAATCCCTAAACTAATTGAAGACCACCATGCCATATTTCTTGTGTAACAACTTGTATAGGAAACTTGACAGTTCTTTGGACTTGTACCCCAAGGTCCCTTTCTTCTTGTATACTGTTAAGAATCCTGCCATTGACTTTGAACTCTGCCCTCACATTTGATATCCAAAGTGCATTACCTCACCCTTTTCGGGATTGAACTCCACCTGCCATTTCTCTGCCATCTATGCATTCTATATCCTATTGTAACCTATGACAACTTTCTACACTATCCACAACACCTCCAACTGCCGTGTTGTCTGCAAATTTATTGACCCACCCTTCCATTTCTTCATCCAAGTCATTTTAAAAAAAAAAAAATCACAGAGTTGGTGTCCCAAGTCAGATCCCTGCAGAACATCACTTTGTCACTGACCACCAATCAGAATACATTCCATCTTCAGGGAACCTAAGTTCCACAGATCTCATAATTCATGACTTTTTGAATAAGCCTTCTATGAGGGAGCTTATCAAATGCTTTACTGAAATCTACATCCATCATATTCACTTCCCTGTGTTCATCGATTTCTTTTGTTTCTGCCTCAAAAAAACTCAATTAGGCTCATGAGGCATGACCCCTCCCTTACAAAGCCATGCTAACTATCCCTGAGAAGACCATGCTTCTCTAAATGTTTGTAAATCCTGTCCCTAAGATTCCTCTACAATAGCTTGTCTACCACTGATGCAAGACTCACTGCTCTATAATTCCCAGGCTTCTTCCTCTTGTTTTTCTTAAACAAGGGGACTACATTTGCCATTCTTCAATCTTCCTGCACCTCTACTATGGCCAGAGAGGACGCACAGATCATGGCCAATACCTCAGCAATCCTTTCCCTTGCTTCCTGCAGTAATCTGGGGTATATCCCATCCAGCCCCGGGGATTGTCTAAATGAATGTTTTTTAAGAAGCTCCAGTACCTCATCTTACTCAACCTCTACATGCTCCATCACATTATCCTGTTCTACGCTGACCTCAAATTTGTCAAGGTCTGTCTCCTTGGTGAACACTGAAGAAAAACATTCATTTAGGACCTCCCCTACCTCCTCTGCCACTAGCCACATTTCCCCCTTTTTCCCTTAGACTCCAGTCATTCTTCATTTCTTCATGTAAATGTAGTAAGCCTTAGGTTTTTTTTCTTAATCCTATTTACAAAGCCTTCTTGACCCCCCCACCCAGTGCTCATTAGTCCTTTCTTAAGTTCTTTCCTTGCGACCGTAAAATTCTCATGTTCCCCTTCTTGAATTTTGCTTCCTAAATCTTATGTACATTTCCATCCTTCTTTGTTTTGACCAGCTGTTCCACCTCTCTTGTCATCCATGATTCCTCTATCCTACAATTTTTTGGCCAGTCTCAGTGAAACAAACTTGTCGGAAACCCTGCGCAAGTGGTTCTAAAACATCCTCCACATTTCTGCTAGGAAAATTAGTTATGAGAAAGAATCAGCTAAGTGGAGTTGGTTCACGGCCACATCAGCCATGATCTTAATTGAGTGGTGGAGCAGGCTTGACAGACAGAAGGCAGGAGAATGGAGCTGAGTTGGAGAATGGATCGGCTCATGATGGAATGGTGGATCTGAGGGGCCTTTTTCTGCTCCTATATCTTATGGTTTAAATATTTAATCTTTCACCTTTAAACAATACCCTCTGATTCTTGTCTCACCCAACCTCAGTGCAAAAATTACCCTATTCTTACTCCTCAAACTGTTGCATACCATTATCAAATCTCCCTTCATTCTCCAGTGCTTAGGTGAATAAAGTTCTAACCTTTTCTCTGTAACAGTTCCTCGTGTCTCAGCAACATCCTTGTAAATGTTCTCTGAACTCTTTCAATCTTATTGATAACTTTCCTGTAGGTAGGTGACCAACACTGCACACAATACTCCAAATTTGGTCTAACCTACGGATCACCAATATCATCCACCATCTCCCCCCCCCCATCACCGAGATTCCATGCCTGGGGATTGATAAGGGACCACTTAGTCTCTGATGGAGTTAACAGTCTAAAATGTTTTGGACCCCTGGTCTAACCATTGTATTATACAACTCCTGTACTTGATGTGTTACTCTTGTATTGCTGTGTCCTCTGATCTCAATCTTCTTTGTTCCAAGAATAACCATGGTTTTCTAGTCTAATTTTATAACTTGTATTCCTCATCCCTGTAATCAAACTAGCATTTTTTTTTGCATCTTCTCTTGCAAATGAAGAAGTCAATATTAACAAGTTGGGTTTGAAAGAACATGCAATATAGGAAGAAATTTTTTTTCAATCTTTTTCCATGTTTTCACAACTGCTAAGTTTTGTGTCCTTTACTCACAAGTCTATTATTGATGTAACAAAGGTGGAAGTGTTTCTAGTGCTGTATGCCACTCTTATCTCATTGAAATAACCCAGTTGGATCAAACAAGATTTATTCAACTACTGCTTAATTTGTTTTTCTCCCAAAAGCATCATTGCTGGTAAATTTGTCTAATTTTTAAATTGTATCTTACATTGCTGTCTCCCTCCCTCCCCTTCAGTTAATTTGTAGCTGACCTTTGGTTTGACTTGGATTGTAATTTCAAAGTTAATAGGTTTTAAACACACTGTTGATGTTTAGATATATTATCTCAGCTGGCCCAGGTGTATTTTTGACAGGTTAGCGTTCCTGTTTTCCTGTGTTCAATAAGAAAGTGGCAGACTATTATTGGTATTGTGTATTAGATATGGGGCTAATCACAACTAATTTTTGCTTACTGCAGAATTCTACCCGGACTATTGAGGAGTTTCACACAAAACTTCAGGAGGCAACCAATTTCCCCTTGAGGCCTTTTGTCATTCCTTTTCTGAAGGTAGGGTGGTTGACTGAGAAAGCTGCCTCATTTAATTATACCTCTGGGTCCTGGTTTCTGAAGGAATCGCTATCAGTGGAGTAAGAGAGATCCGGACTAGGTCTAAGGGATTAAGAAGCAGCTGAAGTGCTCTTAAAACATAGAACATAGAATAGTACTGCACAGAAACAGACTATTTGTGCCATCCGATCTAAACAATCAGTCTGCACAAGGGTAAAAATGTCAAATACTAGAGGACAACCATTTAAGGTAATTGGGGTTAAGTTTAAAGAAGCTGTGCAGAGTAAGTAGTGGTAGATAATTGTGTTTTAGAGGTTTTTAGGTAGACACTTGAATATGCAGTGAATTAGAGAGAAATGGATCATGTGCAGACAGCAAATTTGTCGTCATGTTTAGCACAGACATAGTAGGCCAAGATAAACTAAACCTCTGCTGATGTGTCCCTCCATTCACTATATATTCACATGCCTATCTAAAAGCTTCTGAAATACTATTATAATTCCTGCTTTTACCACTATCCACAAACCCATCAACCATCTGGATGATAATATGGTAAATTAGATCAACAAATTTGCAGATTGGGGATGTAGTGGACGGCATGGAAGGTTTTCAAAAGCTTGCAGTTGGATCTGGAAAAATGGGCTGCAAAATGGCAGATAGAATTTAATGCTAGTGTTGCACTTTGGGAAGATGAACCAGGGTAGGACATACACATTCAACAGTAGGAATCTGCAGAGCGCAGTAGATCAGAGTGATCTAGGAAAACAGATATAATAATTCCTTGAAACTGGCATCACCGGTAGACAGTCGTAAAAAGAGTTTTTGGCACGTTGGCCTTCATAAATCAAAATATTTAATATAGGAGTTGGAATGTCATGTTGAAGTTGTATAAGACATCCCATTTGGAGTATTGTGTACAGTCCTGATCACTTGCTTACAGGAAAGATATCAATAAAATTGAAAGATTGCAGAGAAAATTTATAAGGATGTTGCCAGGACTTGAACTGAGTTATAGGGAAATGTTGGTGGTGTAAATACAGAATTCTGTAGGGGGGCGGTTATTTAGTCTTTTCCTTTACATATGCCACTTGTATTTGATTTGTATTATTAATTATGTGAATTTTTGTGGTTTTAAATTTATAAATAACATTTTAAAAAAGGATTGAAGGTTGTCTGCTTAGAACAGAAATGTGGAGGGATTCCTTTTGCCAGAGGGTGGTAAATCTGGAATTTGTTGCCACAGGTGATTGTGGGGGCCAGGTCATTGGGTGTATTTAAGGCAGAGATTGATAGGTTCTTGATTCGCTGGAGCATCAAAGGTTATGGTGAGAAGACCAGGTTGTGGGAAAGTGGTTCAGCTCATGATTAAATGGTGGGGCTGGCTCAGTGTGCTGCATAGCCTATTTCTGTTCCTGTGTCTTATGGACAAGTGTGAACTGTTGCATTTCAGGAGGTCAAATGTAAGGGGAACATGAACAATTAATATCAGGATACTTAAAAGCATTGAAGTGCAGAGGAATCTGGACTGCACATCCACAGCTTATCAAAAGTGGCCACACAGGTAGATGGGGTGGTGAAGAAGGCATATGGGATGCTTACCTTCATTGGGGGGAGGGGGGACATTAAGCATAAAAAATAAGGAATCAGCTGTATAAAACTGGTCAGGCCAAACTTGGAATACTGTGTACAATTTTGGTCACCCCATTAGAAGAAGAATGTGAAGGCTTTGGAAAGGCTTGTACAGAAGAGATTTACCAAGATGTTGCTTGGATTGGAGTTGTGAGCTATGGGAAAAGATTGGACAAATGGGTTGTATTCTCTGGAGCCTGGAAGGCTGAGGGGTGACTTGATGTTTTTATGTCTATGAAAGGCTTTGTCAGAATCTTTTTCCCAAGGTAAAAATGGCACATGGTCAGCACAGACTTCAGCTGGAGGGTCTTTTCCTGTGCCATGGTTTATTAAGACTCACATCTTCTGTCGCTCCAAAGAGCAAAGCCCCAGCTCACTCAGCCTTTCTTCATAAGACGTGTTGTCCAATGCAGGAAAAATCCTGGTAAATCTCCACTGTACCTTCTTCAAAGCTTCCAATAATGAGACAATGAGAACTGAACATTGTAAGGTAAAACATCATGAGATGGGAATGTGTAGGGAGTTACCCTGTACAGGGCAGTAACAAGAAGGGGAGGTGTCCTTGTACTCCTGTTAGGTAAAACATCATGAGATGGGAATGTACAGGGCTGTAACAAGATGTAAATGCATCCTTGTACTTACAAGATAAGAGAGACATTGATGGATTGAGAGGCAGGAAGCTAGCAGGGAAAGGATAGCAACAGTTTTAGTCATTGGACAGGTAATGATATGATGATGTTCTAAGCACATATCCAAGGGTATAAAAAATCACCATTTTGCTGATAACGGCAGAATGCATTCTCCGACTAACATGGTTGGTCGCAAGTGTTACAATCCGGTAATAAAGAACAAAGAACCCTGATTTCGACTCAGCCTGGTGTTTGTCTCACTCATTCATGAACAAAGCAGACCTAACAACATGTGGTTTTATCGAATTGCAACATTAACTCATGGCTCTTGAACTGAATCCCCCAACTAATGAAGGCCAGCACACCATATGCCATATGCCATCTTAACCATCCTATCAACTTGCACAGCAACCTCAAGCAATCTTTGGACTTGAATCCTACACTTCCAAGAATCCTGCCTCCTGCTGAAAAACTCAATTGGCTCATGAGATACAAACTGCCTCTCTCAAAGTCATTCTGATTATCTCTAATAAGACTTCTTCTCCAAATGCTTGTAAACCCTGTCCTTAAGAATCTTCTCCAATAGTTTGCCTACCACTGATGTAAGACTCTATGGCCTTTAATTTCAAGGATTATCCCTTCTACGTTTCTTGAACACGGAAATAACATTTGCTTGGCAGGATGCAAATATCATCAACAACATTCCAGCAATTTCCTCCCTGGTTTCCCATGATAACCTGGGGTATATCCATCCACCCCTAGGATCTTGCGTATCTGACCATTTTTCAGAAGATCTTTTAGTGTCTCTTTCTTATCTTCGACATACTCCAGCATGTTTACCTTTTCTTTGTTGACCTTGCCTGCAAATGGGCAAAGGACTGAAGGGCCTGTATCTGTGCGGTGGAACTTCATGTCTTAATGGTGGTAATGCAATTGAATGTCAAGAGGAGATTGAGATGGAAACTGCTGAGCATTTTTGTAGCATTAGTGTTACCCAGTCGTTAAAGTCTCTCATGGTTATTTTCTTGTTCTTATTAAGAAAAATGGAGGATTATGGGTGTGTGATATGGAAAGATTAAATTGTCATGGTGTAGGTTTACCTAGGTCGGCACAACTCACAGGCCAAAGAAACTTTACTGTGCTGTATGGTTCTAATGTTCTATTACATGGGTTTCTATTTTCTTCATTTATCCCATGATCTTCATGTACCTCTTTATTTTTCTGCTGTTAAATAATCTACCTTGCTATGAATGCAGCTTGTATTCATGTAAAGAGACTTTAAAATGGTCTTTCTTCCACTCTCTTATCCTCTGACTTTAATTAGAAATATTTTTATATGACTTGTATGTTTGTATGTTTTGACCCTTCTCTTAGCACTTAAGCCCTTGCATTTTGCTTCTGTGCACAATCACCATTTTTTAACCAATTTCACTTTCTAAATTTACCCTCAACATAAGGCTCCCTTATTTATTTCAAGACACCTGTTTCTCCACCCAAGATCTGGACCGAACCGCTATTTTTTTCCCTATAGTTTCTCTTTCTTTATTTTATTTGGTATAATTGCAGGCCAATCTACCATTATTACAACGAGAACTCTTCCACTGTGCTCAGCTAGCAAAGCAAACACCAGCCCAATACCTGGCCCAACATGAACAGCTGCTTCTAAATGGCAATAGCAGCTTACCAATGGACTCCTCTGAAATCCTGCTGGAAGTGAAAGAAAATGGTAAACGAAGAACCCCAGACAGGTAGGTGTTGCTCCATCTAAATTAAATTATGACTGTTCTTGGGCCATCTTGAAATTGTATCATCACTTTCTGGACCAAATCTGAAAATGTATTCAGAATACCCAATATTTTAACACTAAGCCAAATCAGGTTCATGTTTATTGTCATGTGTACTGAGGTACAGTGAGACAGTTCATTTTGCGAGCAATGCAATTAGTCTACCCATAGTACAGTAATTAAAAAAAACAGTGCAGAGTTACACAGAGAGCTCAGTTAGAACAGAGCAACGGCAACTTTGTTTTACTAGTGTTCAGGAATCTGATAAAGGCAAGGAAGAAACCGCCCTTTAATCTGGTGATGCATGATCTCACTTGTGGCTGGGTAGGAGTAGTCTCTGTTAGTCTCAAACTTTTAACTTGTCTGTTTATTATGCAGCATGTGTTTATATTGTGTCATAAGTTGTCCCAAAGTGTTCCATATGATTATCAAAAAAAGGTAGTACCGTGCATAGTACTATAAGCAAGATTATCCAAAGTTTGATCAGAGGTAATTTTAAGGAACATCTTAAAAGAGGAAAGAAAAGCAAAGTTTTAAGGGAACTGATTTGAAAGTTTATGATCTTAGTGATGGAGCAAAGAAGCAGGCCCTTCGGCCCAACTCATCCATGTCAACCAAGGTGCCTTCATAAAGTGAGGTCCAGTTTGCCTGTATTTGGCCCATATCTACAAATCTGCTTACATTTGTAAGCACTTTAATTGTACTAACCTCCACTACTTTCTCGGCAGCTTATTCAATATACCTATCTACCACCATCTGTGTATATTTTTTTTAAAAAGCACACACCTCTCAGATCCCCTTTAAATCTTCCCCATCTCACTTTAAACCTTTGCGCCTGTGACCATCCATATTTATGCCCCTCATGTTTTTATAAACCTCTTATGTCACCGCCTTAGCCTTTATGCTCCAGGGAAAACCATCCCAGCCTAACTCGCCTCTCCTTATTGGTCAATCCCACCAGCTCCGGCAACATGCTTTTGAATTTTTCTACACCCTCTTTACCTTAATCATATCTCACTAAAGTCATGTAGAACTGTAACGTGACATCCCAATTCCTGTACCTAAGCCCTTACCGATAAAGGCAAGCGGGCCAAATGTCTTCTTTACCCCCTTGTCTGCCAATATCATCACTTTCTGGAAACTATGTTTTGTATCCCCAAGTCTCTGTTTTGGCCTTGGCAGCTAAAGGATCAGTCACCTGTGCAGGTCAGCAAGTCCAAAAGTGTAAGATTCAGGGACAGAGAGCGATGTTTTAGATTGTATCATTCACAAAAGGAAAACTAAAACAGCAAATCAGGAGTGCATTTGAACATTCCAGGTTGGAGGTAATAAAAGTTGCATTTGAGTGCTTCAGCAACATGAGTTGAGGCAAGGATAGAATTGTCAGTGAAAGTAGATGATCTTAGAGGTCCATAATTCTCTCAAACAATAGTGCTGACTATATCTTTTACTCTAGCTATGGTGCTACACATTTATTCATTAAGATTGCTCAATCTAGGTGCTTGATTCCTGTTTTTATCCTGATCCATGTTTTCTGCACTGCACAAGTCCCTCAACCTCCATCACTCTAAAACATTACAGTCACATCTCCAAATCCCCAGTCTCATAGCCCATCTCTTCACACACTTGGGCCCACAGTGTTATACCCTCTAGCTCCCAGACCACAGGAAGCATCCTTTCACCCTTCCTGAAATAGTCAGGAATGAGCTGATGAACTCCTACTGGGACTGTGTAAGGTAGATGGTGGTATGAAACTATCTTTTGAGAAAGTCAAAGATATGAAAATGTAAAGAGAATATGCACAATGTTGCCTTTATGAAGCACCAAAAATGCTTAGAAAAATTTACAGATGTTGGAATCTTGAGCAAAAACAAATGCTGGAAGAACTTAGCCAGTCAGCAATATCTGCAGAGAAGAAAGCAGTCAATGTGTCGGGCTCAAAGAGCCTTCTTCAGAAGGCAGGGATGGGGAGAGAGAGAGGGGAGCGTATCAATTTTCAAAGCAAAATTGGAGGGGGGGGTGTAAAAAGGGGATCTGAGGAGTAAATTGAAGAGGTTTAAAGGGCATTTTTAAGAGGTATCTGCACAGGTACTTGAATGAGAAAGATGGATGTAATTAATGCATCTCATTCATAATCATCTTCAAGACTAAGTCTCCTTACTACCAGTACATCCATGACGGTGTAGCCAAATACCATTCAAACTTTACCTTTAAATTTGATGACACCACTGTCATAGGCTGGATCTCTTATAAAGAAGAGTCACAGTGCAGAAGGGAGATGGAGGGACAGTATCGAAACAACAGTTTCTCCCTCAATGTCAACAAGACCAAGGAGTTGTGATGGACTTCTGGAAGAGGGGTGGAGCTCACTCCGCATTTGGCATCAACAGTGATGAGGTGTTCCTAGAAATAAACATCTCCAATGACCTTGTCATTGTCTGTCCATAACACTGGCCAAGAAAGTACTCCAGCACTTCGACTTCCTCAGGAGCCTGAGGAAATTTGACACGTCACCTGCATCCCTCAGCAACTTCTACAAATCATTGAAAGGATCCTGGGTTGTATGCAAAAGTGCTGGAGGAACTCAGCATCCATAGGAGGTAAAAGGCCGTTGACATTACGTGCTGATGCCTTCTTCATTTGGGCTCAGGCCCAAAAGCATCTTGTCAGGGTACATCACTGCATGGTACAGGAATTGCTCTGTCTAAGATCACAAGAAACTACAGAAGGATATGAATATGGATCAGGCCGTAAACACATGCACCCTCCTCTCCAACCCCATTTATACCTACCAGCTGCTTTCAAAATACAGCCAACGTATTAATGGTATCAAAAGTAAAACATGAAAATCCAGATACTGTGATTGAAGTAAAAACACAAAGCTGGAAAAACTTAGCAGGTCAAGGAGTGTCCTTTATATAGCAACGGTAAAAATATATAAACGACGTTTTGAGCTAGAGTCCTTCATCAGGAATGGAAAAATGTTTGCAGATGTCTGAACAAAAGAGTAGGGGAAAATGTGGTCAAAGGCTGTAGGTGAAGGGAGGGAGGGGACAGCAGCGATCAAGGGGAGGAGGGGTGGCTAGGTGAATAGAGGAGGAAGGGAGGGAGGAGAACTTGAAATGGGAAGGGAAGGGGGGTGGGGAAGAGGAGAGTAGGTTAGCAGAACCGGAAAAGTTGATGTTAATGCCATCTGGCTGGAGATTGCTCAGACAGAAAATCATGGTTTCTTCCTACACCAGTCACACTCTCTTCACGTCCTCCAGTGAGGAAATAGATTCATAAATGTGAGATCATGCACCAGAAGATTCAAGGACAGTTTTATTCCTGCCATTATTAGACTCTTGAATGAACCTCACAATTTTTAAAAAAAATGACATGATAAACTTCCTCCAGCTCCCCACCCCCTTCCTTCCTCTTATGAGTGGATCTTCCTGAACCTTCAGCCTCTTGCACAATCAGAATTTATTGTCATGAACAGGCCACAAAATGTGTTGATTTGTGGTAGCATCACATTGCAAACATTCATATAAACCACCTTATAACAATAAATACAAATAGTACATGAAAAGTCAAAGTAAGTCTTTGGTTCATTGATCATTCAGGAATCCGATGGCATTGGGGAACAAGCTCCTATCACTGTCAAAGTTCTTACTTTATTTCCTTCCCCCACCCCCCCCCCCATTTTTCCTTCCCTTCTACCTGTATTGACCTTTCACCTGCCAGCCTGTGCTTCTCCCCATCTCCTCCCCCACCATTTTATTCTGGCTTTTTGCCCATTCCTTGTTATTCCTGATAAAGGGAATTTCTGTCGATATTTCCTGACCTGCTGAGTTCCTCCAGCAGTATGTGTGTTGCTGCAATTATAAAATGATGTTCCCTTTGCTCTAGACCAACTGATCTCTCTCTGAAACTATGCAATTCGGTACTGTATCTTACTTCCTTTATTATGCATGAGATGTCTACCTGGACTGCTCGCAGAACAAGCTATCATTGCATCTTGGTATATGTGACAATAAATTTGAACTAATAAAGGCAACCGGGATTACTGTGGAGAGGAATGATGGTAAGTATGGTCACAGTGGGCCAAAGGGCCTGTTCCTGTTGTTATTTAAGTATGAATGGGATTCGTGAATTACATAGACAGTGGGACAGATTGTTAATTAGCAAATTGCCAACAGATGTAGTTCCACTTTGTGCTGAATGACTTAGAGACCTATGTTCTTATGCAACAATAAACTGGCCTTTCCCAAGAATAGAATAAATATTGAATACTAATTTTTGAAACTCATATGGCTGACAATGGACTTTATCTTGGTTTGTTTTGCAGGACCAAAGAGAATGAGTTAGATCCTGACGCATTGCACACAGAACACCTCAGTAAAAGGCCGTGCACACCCAGTCCTGTGCGGAGCTTCAGTCCCAGCAACAGGCTTGGGAACCAGTCTAATGGGCTGTCGCATATGGCACCACCTCGACTACAGCATTACCGGTTGGAGGGCATTGCTGTAGCCCAGCACTACAGAGACCCTTACCGACCGCCTGAACATAAGGAGCTCAGGAATCGGCACTGCCCCACTGGTCAGTTTTAATCCAAGATCACGCTCATCCATCCCACTGCTCACACAAACACTAGGCTTTTGGTTAATCACTAGTTCTCACTTATGATCAGCAACTGCCCACTCTGATACTAATATATCAGTAATAGCCCTTCCCCCAATCACAGTCTAATTCTTACCTGTTGGTCACTTACTGTGATATAATATGAGATATTGGTAGTCATATAATTCCTGTCTAGATTCAGCCAAATATGGTATCCAGTGTGTAGTTGCAATGCATGGTATCAAGTGGCTCTACTTTCTTTGCTCAAGTTAACTTTTGTTATTCCAGCTCCGGGGGTGCATGGAATTGAACAGGATGAAGTAATTGATCATCGTTTAACAGACAGGGAATGGGCAGAGGAATGGAAGCACTTGGATAATGTAAGTGTTGGAACAAAGGATATAATCTTGGGTGGGGGAGAGGAGACCGTTACTGGAGTTCAGTACTATTTACCTTGTATCTGCCTCCCTGTGCCTCTGGAAGGTGCTGATGTAGCAGGATCTAGTCACACAGATGCTAAGTCTGTTGCTTCCACATTCAAATTCACACCTGTCTCTCTTGAGCCAGATTTATCTAAAATCCAGTCATAAAGAAGCTAAAATGCCCATGATGAATTACTGGGAAGACCAGTCTGTCACAAACCACATTCTCTGATTGGTGACTTCTGTACTTTCCCTGTTAACTACTGAGGGTCAGCATCAAATGGGGAGGGGGGGGGGTGGATTTACAGGCCACGACCCCCCAAATGAGTTATTGTGCCCTTTCACCTGAACATGAATGGCAGGAACAGCACACGAAACTGCCATACAAATGGCAGTTTGAGACCCCACCCCTCCAGCCCTCATGGTAACCCTAATGCTCCCCCATTAGATTTGTTCTGACTCTGTAACTACCTCAATTTGCCATTTTTTATGCCATGTTCTTCCTGAGCTGAGCTTTTGAATCTCCATCTTAAAGACTGCCTGCTTCTACTTCCCTACCATCACACCCTATTCTTGCTTCTATATCTCAGTTAACTTCCACTCTGTGCTGTGTTAACACTATGCTGTGTGACATTACACTTCACAGTAATTATTTGGTGCTTTGTGACAAACTGCACATAAAAAAGGACCATATCATCAGTCTTTGTTCAGTTGCATTTAGTTTTAGTGTTGCTGTACCACACTTTGCTTTCACTAAAGCAATTTCTACATTAAACCCCACAGCTACTTAACTGTATCATGGATATGGTGGAGAAGACTCGCCGCTCATTAACTGTTCTGAGGCGCTGCCAAGAAGCAGACAGAGAAGAACTTAATCAATGGATCCGTCGCTTTAATGATGCTGAAGATCTGAAAAAAGGTAGGAATGAGATCCAACCACTCAGAACTCCTCCAACCCAGAACTAGTTACAGCATTTGCATTGTATGACTGAGCCAGGTAATGTCCAGCAGAGGAGACTGGTGGCACCAGGGCTGAAATCTTCTGAATAAGACAAACTTGGAAGCTAGAGTGCTGATCCTGCGGAATTAGGAAAGGTTTTAGCAGCAGTTTCTATTTATCAACTTTGACCTGGAAAAAGCATTTTCGTTCCACTGATTCCATCTATGGTTCCTCTTTATGAATTGTGAATAGCTGCCACCACTGAACCAACTCTGCCCCTCGTCTCTCCTCTTAATAACCCCACTGCCAAGACCCCCTCAAAATCCTTTCAGGCACTTCACCTGTACCCCAACTCTTTCTTCTTCTGCTGCCTATCCTATTCTCCATGCATTGTCCTCCTTGTCCAATCATTAGACCTGACAGCCACCATCCTGCCGTTATCTCGCAATCTTATACTCACCAGCCCTGACCTTTCCTCCCTCCTTGTCACTTAATGATCTCCACCATACACTGAACCAATCCCATCTCTGCCCCCTCTCTGAAATCGCCCCCTCCACCCTCTATCCTGACTCAACCAAACTAGATCCTGATCTGATTCATTTTAATCTCTACACCTTGATACGACCAGACCTTAACATAGCATTGTCACAGCCATT
Organism: Narcine bancroftii; assembly: GCF_036971445.1. Classification (NCBI taxonomy): domain Eukaryota; kingdom Metazoa; phylum Chordata; class Chondrichthyes; order Torpediniformes; family Narcinidae; genus Narcine; species Narcine bancroftii. The sequence continues at coordinate 94,152,313 of NC_091478.1, forward strand.
TTCCCTGATCTGACCCAATCCACATTCTATCCTTGCCCCAAACTGAACATCACACTCTTACCATGACCCTCGTTGAAATTAAATAACCCAAGGGTGATAATCATTCATATCAGTTAATCACACTGTGGAGTTCATTAACTTTTATTATTTTTTTAAATGAATTCCTAATCCTATTGCTTGTGATTACCATTCCCTTTCTCCTGAATATTGTCATTTGTTCATCCTTCCCTCTCCTTCCTCTGATCCCTCTTCACTTTACTAGGCATTAAAACAAGCTTGAAAGACTGACAATCTTCTTGTTTCTTTCATAATGAATTGCATTTATCTGAATCCACCTCTTGTGCCATGATTCAGACCAGATGAGTTTTTTTGATTCTTACTAATCAAGAAGTGAGCATCACCAGCAGGCAATGAAAAGCTTCCTTGAATGGTGAAGATGATCTAACAGTACTTTTGGGAAAGAAGTTCCTGATATTTGACCACAGCCATGTAGAATGAACTGGGATATATTTCCAACAAATGATATGGAAACCGTGGAAAGGGTAGAGAAGAAATTTGCCAGCACGTGGCCTGGATTAGGAGAGAGTTTAACAATCTTGGGTTTGCTCTGGATCATGGCAGTGGGAGGGTGACCCAATAGAAATTTATTAAATTATGAGAGGCATTGATATGGTGGACAGTCAGAATCTTTCTTCCTGGATAAAAGCATTTCATGCTGGAGGAGGGGCTATATTGGGTTGGAGGAGTTTAAAGTAGATGTATGGGGCAATTTATTTTACACAGAGTGGTGGGTGTCTGGAACAGGCTGCCAGGATTAGTGGTGGAAGCAGATCCATTAATAGGATTTACAGGGCTTCGAGATAAGACACATGAATGAAGGGGATGAAGGCATATCTATCTAGTGCAAGCAGTTTGATTGGACATTGTGTTCATTACTGACATGTGGGTTCAAGGGCCTGTTCCTGTCCTATGTTAATCTATGTTTTAAGTCAGGGTAGTATGTGACTTGGATTCATTGATTCATGGAGTTGTACAGCACAGAAAGAGGCCCTTGTCCCAATTTGATTATGTCAACAATGATGCAATGATGTATATGTACTCTAATCCCATTTGCCTTTGTTTGGCCCATATTCCTCTAAACCTATCCTGTTGATGTACTCTCCTAATGACTTTTAAATGTTGTAATTGTGCCTGCCTCTACCATTTCCTCTGGTAGTTTGTTCCATATACCCATCACTCTCTGTGTGGAAAAATTTGGCCCTGAGATCCCCTTTAAATCTCCCGCCTTAATCTGATGGGAAAAAAAGCTGTAACTATCTACCCCATCTTTGGCCTTCATAATTTTACTCCTTGGCCTCCTTTGCTGCTGGGAAACCAGTCCCAGCCTTTCCAATCTCTTCTTACACTTCAAATCTTTCATCCCAGAGCATCAATCCTGCCACTATTTTCTACACCTTTCCTCTAGTTTAATTATATCCTTCCTGTAGCCCTGTGACTCAAATGACACACAATACTCAAGTGAAACCTAACCAAGCATTTGTCCAACTGTAATGTGACAAACCAACTGTTATTCACTATGATTCAGCCAATGAAGGGAAGCATGCCATATGCCTTCACTTCTCTTTTTCTCTCTCTCTCTCTCTCTCTCTCTCTTTCTCTCTCTCTCTATACCTCAGTCATCATTTACAGGGAACTATGCATTTGTACCCTAAGGTCTTACTGTTCAGTAATGCTCTCCAGGGCCCTGCCATTAATTGGGTATTCCCTAGCCTGGTTTAATTTCCTAAAATGCATCTCTTCACACTTTTGGAATTAAATTCCATCTGCCATTCTGTTGTTCACTTTCCCAGTTAATCAATATCCTGTTGTAATCTTAGATTACTGTCTTCACTGTCCACCAATTTTTGGTATTATCTACAAACGTTAGTGATCATGCCTCCTATATTTCATTTACTATATATCACTACATCAACAAAGTTCCTGGCATCAATCTCCACGGGACATCACAGGTCTCCAATCTGAAATAACAGTCCTTCACTACCGTCTTTTGCTTCCTACATTGTATCCAATTTGTTATATCACCCTGGATTGTATGTTTTTTAAGCTTCTAGACCAGCCTATCATGTGGGTTCTTGTCAAAAGCTTTAGTACAGTTCATGTAAATGTCAACTCCCTGCCTTCATCAATTGTCTTGGTCACCACCTCGAAAAGATTAAATTTGTGAGATGTGATTTCCCACACACAAAACCATGATTGTCCTTAATCGGTCCTTTCCAAATGCAAGTAAATCCTGTCTCTCAGAATCCCCTACAGTAGCTTTCTCATCACTGATGTTAAGCTCACCAGCCCGTAGTTCTCTGACTTGTTCTTGTTCCCATTCATAAATAAAGGCACAACATTCGCCATCCTCTAGTCTTCCAATAGCTCTCCAATTGGCTAACAAAGATACAAAATCCCTGCTAGTGTCCCAGCAATCTACTCCCTTGATACTCATGGAGGGGACCCTGTCAGTGATCATATGACCTAATACCTAGATGTACCCTCGTACATCTAGTTATTAGAGGGCATAGAGGTAATCTTGGTGAGTAACTGCAGTGCATGCAATTGGCACATTTCAGTCATTGTAACTACTCTTTGAGGAAGTGAGTGTTTAAGATGGAGTGGACAGGCTTCCAATCAAATGGACACTTTAGGCCAGGACAGTGAGAGTTACTGAAGCTGCACTATCCAGGTTATTCGTGAGTATTCAGTCATCCTAGTCACTTGTGCCTTGCAGATCATAGAAAAGGTTCAATTTGCCACAAGATATCTAGACTCTGACCTGCTTTTGTAGCTACAGTATTTGTGTAGCTGTTCCAGTTGAGTTCCTGGTTAGTGTTGTTCTTGCAATGTTGATGGTTAGTGTATTGATATAGGTATTATCTTGAATGTCAAGGGTAATCTATCTTATAAGGATGACCATAGCTTGGCATTAATGTAGTGTGAATGTTGCTTACTACCCTGGGCTGTTTTTTGTCTAGCTCCTACTGCCCAGAGTGAAGCCTTTAGCCACTGAATTTGGGCAGGGTGTGGCTACTGAACCTCATCAATCCTGACTGTTTGACAAAGATCTTGACAATGAACAGGGACTGATGTTTGCAGATATTAGTGTGAGAATTACTGATGATGGGAACAGACTTTTCACAGCACTCATAAAAGAATTTTGCTTTGTGTTTTCAGAAATGGCTGGTGAGACTCTGCACAGACTGACACAGGGATACACACGGGAAGAGATCTGGAAAAAAGCTGGTAGGCTAAAGAGTAACAGGATACTATATCATTGAGGCAAGAATTTACAGAAATAAATTTGAGAAGGACCTGCAATTTTTAAAGCATATTTTGCAGCATTAGCTTGTCTTAGAAACAGTTTTGCTCACTGAAGTAGGGGGATTGTAGGTTAATTGGGGTATTTGGGCAGCATGGGCTTGTAGGCAGAAGGGTTGTGACTATACTGTAAGTTTAAATTTAATGTTCTTAAGTGTTGTCAATTCTGTACTCTAGGATATGTGGCTGTCACGATGGCTAGGTTATCTGTTTGCTAATGTTGATTCTATCTGAATATTTTTTCGGGAGCTCAGAGCAAACTCCCTGATTCTTTTTGAATAACTGCCTTGAGATATTTACACTCCAATAAATGTGTAAAATCTCTTCTGAAAAACAGAACTTGTGCAGCATTGCCTCAACGTGGACTGGAGTTTTGCGCCCAAGTAAGCGACAGGGTGAATTACGATAGTGTCATACTTCAAAGCACTGGACCACTTGCTCAGTTTGGACAATAAACTGGAAATCTAATAAACTGGTTTGCAGCATGGCCTGATAGGTTGAGAAGGGATTAATTGACAGGGTGGCATTTGAAGGTTCAAATCCTTTAAATGTACTAATCAGAAATTCTTTACACTGGATCATTCTGCTGATTTTCTTCTTCTGAATGAAGGGATGTTTTACTGTTAGCCTGATCATCTGCTGCTGGATGTCTGTGTTCTGGATCATACCTGACATGAAACTTTCCACATAAAACACAAAGTCGAGTACTGTTCCATTCTTGCCCTAATGCTACTTCTTGTCTGCCATCCTGTTTTCTCTCCCAGAAGAGGCGGTGAATGAAGTGAAGCGCCAGGCCATGACAGAGTTGAAGAAAGCTGTGACAGAGGCAGAGCGCAAGGCCCATGAGATGATCACAGCTGAACGAGCAAAAATGGAGCATGCATTGAGCGAGGCCAAGCGGCAAGCTTCTGAAGATCTACAGTCTGCCATCAACCAACAGGACGACTCCACTGAGGTGAGTTCTTGGCACCAATCTCCAGAGTAGGGAGGGACTGAGGGTCCCCAACAAAACCATGGATTTGGAAGGAAACTTTTCTGCTTAGTTTATCAATGTCATCCTCATTGATTAGATCGAATTTTTCACTTGGGTGAAAGAGCTAAACACTTTAGTTAGGCTCTTCCTGCATTGACCCATCAAATATTCCCAGGCAGGGACAAGACACGTTAGATATAGAATAGGGTCCCTCTACATTGTCCCTTCAAACACTCTCAGGCTGGGACAACACAGGTTAGACACAGAGTAAAGCTCCTTTCTATACCATTCTATAATCGCAATTGCAGGGCTGGAGTAGCAGAAGTTAGCATAATGCTGTTACAGCGCCAGCGAGATTGGGACCAGGGTTTGAATCCCATACTGTCTATAAGGAGTTTCTATGTTCTCCCTGTATCTGTGTGGCTTCCTCCGGGTGTTCCAGTTTCCTCCCACCATTCAAAAATGTACCAGGGGTTATAAGTCAATTGGGTGGCATTGGCTCGTGGGGTGAAATAGTCTATTACCATGCTGTATGTCTAAATTTAAAAAAAATTAAACTGTTCCATCACAAACTCCTAGGGTAGGTGGAGCAATTTCTCAACCCCAAATTGATTCTTCTCACTTCACCCTTTGGTTTATTTCATTCGTAGTGGATTTGCATGCAAACTTTTTATTAAATCGTAGGTAGGATTAATGAGAATGATGATGAGGCACTGGTTAACTTGCTACATGGTTAACCCACTGGTTAACCTGCTACACTGGTTAACCCACTGGTTAACTTGCTACACTGGTTAACCCACTGGTTAACTTGCTACAGTCCAGAAGCTGATGTTGAGATTGCACAATGGCAAATTTGAAATTTAAATTCAAATAACATTATGAATTTTTTTTTAAAGTATTAATAAAGGTGACCACAAAACTACTGAAATATTGTAAAACATGTCTGGTTCATTAATGCTCATCCAAAAAGGATATATTTCAAGCTTGGCTGGGTCTTTATAAGAAATATCCAATTATTGGGCAGCGCTATTGGCGTAGCTGTTAGTGCAACACAATTACAGCTCCAGCAACCCAGGTTCAAATGAGGTACTGCCTGTCAGGAGTTTGTATGCTCTCGCTGTGTCTGCATGGGTTTCTTCTGGGTGCTCTGGTTTCCTCCCACCCTTCAAAACGTAAGGGGGTTGTAAGTTAATTGAGGTATTTGGATGGCATGGGCTTGTGGGCCAGAAGGGCCACTGTGCTCTATGTCTAAATTAAAAGAAACAAGTGATATTCTCATTCTTATGAGAAATTTCTATATTTATAAAATTACCTATAGTTGGGCGTATCAGGCTATCAAATTTTTCCAGTGAAATAATCAAATGACAAAAATAAAGAATGTTAAGTCTCCAGGACCAGTACCTTGATTTTAAAGAATGTGAATCAGAACATTCTGATTCCTTGTTAAAATTTCACAAAGTTCTCTTGATTTATTAACCTTGTCATTAAAATAGAATAGCAAGCATTTATATATTCAAGAAAAGTGATTGAAACCAGGGAATTATAGATCAGTTTAAACACCTATTGTTGGAAATAAATAGGTAACTGAACATCTTGAAACTCTCAACTGATCAGAGTGAACCACTGATAAAGTCCAGTTGTCATATTGTGTGGCATTACCAGCAGGCTAAATGAAACAGATTGTGAGCAGATCTAGCAGCTCAGGACTGGATACAAAATGGCCAGAGACCAAAGGGTTAAGGGTGATGTCTGGGACATATATTTTACACAGAGATGAAGCAAATTCAAGTTCATTGTCACCTGCTTGTGTCAACCCAATGAAATAGTGTATATCTAGACCATAGTGCACACACAGGTAAACAGTACACTCTACACACATATACATGCACAGCAGATACAATCATAACATTGAAGAGGCTTCCAGATGGACACAGGAATATAAAATGGAGAAAGGGGTATCTATCAGGTGCAAGCAGCAGAGATGTAGTTTAATTTGAACATCATGTTTGGCACAGACATGTTGCTTGAAGGGCTTGTTCCTGAATTGAATTGTTCCATTTCTATTATATTATGTAATTTGGATAAATGCAAGATGTTCAGTTGGTAAATCAAACCAGGTGCTGGGGTCTAATGCAGAACGCAACAGTACTGGAGAAATTCAGCAGGTCACACAGCATCCCTAGGAAGTAAAAAAGCAGTTGATGTTTCAGGTCTGAGCTCTTTATCAGGAGTGTATAAAAACAGGTAGATGTCTGAATTAAAAGGAGGGGAAGGGGGAAGATGCACATTTTAACAGGCAATCCAGAGCAGGACTTGCACAGTAAATGGTGGAGCCTGGGGAATATAGCAAGAGATCTGAGACAACGGGTACATAGTTCCCTGAAAGGGTGATACAGGTGGACAAGGTGATGAAGTGAGCATTTGCCCTGCATGCCCTCATTAGTCAAGGTATTGAGTATAGGAGATGGGACGTCGTGTTACAATTGTACAAGTATTTGATACGGCCACATTTGGAATGCCTGTGTACAATTTTGGTTGCCGTGCTACAGGAAAAATGTAATTAAATTGGAAAGGATCTCTAGGATGATATTGGGATTAGAGGGCTTGAATTATATGGCGGGTCTGGATAGGCTAGAACTTTATTACCTGGAGCGCAAGAGACTGAAGGATCACCTTACAGAGGATTATAAAATCACAATGGTTATAGATACGGTGAATCCTCATAGTCTTTTCCCAGGGTAGGAGAGGCAGGTACTATAACATTTAAAAGACATTTGGACAGGTATATGGATAGGAAAAAATTTACAGTGGTTCTCAACCTTTTTCTTTCCACTCACATCCCTGTGCCATTGGTGCTCTGTGATTAGTAAGGGATTGCTTAAAGTGGAATGTGAGTGGGAAGGGAAGGTTGAAAATCCCTGCTCTCAACCCAATTGTTACTGAAATATTTTGCTTGAGAAAAATTGTCATTGACCCATTTCCTTTGGAGTTATGACAAGTCAATTAGGTACAATTAAAACAGTGATTTTTCAAACTTTTTCTTCTCACTCACATACCACCTTAAGCAATCCCTTACTAATCACAGAGCTCCTATGGCATAGGGAATATTTAAAGTGGTATGTGAGTGGAAAGAAAAAAATTGAGAACCACTGATTTAGAAGGATGTGGGCCGGATGCAAGGAAAAGGGACTGTTTTAGATATGATCAGCATGGATGTTGGGCAAAAGGGCCTGTTTCTGTGCTGTGAAATTATGACTGCTTCTATTGCTTGTGTTCTTATTTCAAGCAAAATCTCAGTGAATGTTGGTAGGGGCACAAGGGACTAGATTGAAACCTAATAGTCTGCAGACACTGTGATTTTGGAGGAACTCAGCCAGTTTTGCAGCGTCCAAAGGAGATAAATATGTATTACTGATGGATGATTTAGCCCTGAGCTCTTCTTCAAGGTGTGGGAAGAAGCAGACCACTCCTGAATAAAAGAAAAGGCCTGCAGCATCCTGGTCAAATGCCTGCAGCGTCCTGGTCAATTAAGTACAGACCAACAGACAAAAGGAGATAATTAGATATGGAGAAGAGGCCAGGAGAAAGGAAATGTAAGAATTGATAAAGTAGGGGGGGGGGCGGGTCTCTATTAATATAGAGCTGGGGTACAGATGATGGGGAAAAGGGAAGAGAAAGACAGAGGTACAGGAAAGGAGACATGGGGTGGGGTGGGGGGGAGCTGGCCAACAGAAACCAAGAAGTCTATGTTAATGCCAACCAATTGGAGGGTGCCCAGATGGATAGGAAGTGTTGTTCCTCCAATTTACAGGGGGTTTCAACCTGGCAGTGCGTGAGACTATAGACTGACATGTCAGCAAGGGAATAATGCGTGGGACTGAAATAGGTGGTTACTGGGTGATCCACACCATTGTGGCAGAAAGAACTGAGGTGCTCAGTGAAGTGATCTCCCGGTCTGCATCCAGTCTCACTGATGTAGAGGAGACCACAACGGAATGGCCCTTGCAGATTCACAAGTGAGGTGCTGCTTCACCTGGAAGGACTATTTGGGGTCCAAATAGTGGTGAGGGAGGTATTGTAGGTGCAAGTTGAATATCTCCTGTAGTCACAGAGGTAGATGCCAAGAGGGCAATTTATCTCCTGTAAATTGTTTTCTCCTGAATTTGTTTGGCTTCCATATCTTTTCCAGTTTCTAGTTTCAGTCCCAGATCCATCACCACAAACTGAATCACTTCTTCCAGGAATCTTTGAGATCATGAATTAATCCTGTCTCATAGCGCAATTGATATAAAATAGCCTCCTTTCTGTCTGGTTCTTCAATGTACTGCTGTAAGAAACCACCTCCAATTGCTAATTTAATGTTATCAACTATGTCACAATTGAAGAAGCTGGGAGGTAGGGTGTGGTCTTGAAGACCAGGAGCATGCTGAATCCTGTTATTTATTCATAAATACATGATTCTGTTAGATTCGATTGAAGTCCTCAGAATGAATTTGGATTATTTTCAAAGACTCAGCGATAGGACAAAGGAATGGGAACTTTTGGATTTTTCTTGTGCAGAACTGATATGGAGTCAATGGCCCATTCCGTCTGTGACCATTCAGTGTTTTTCACCACTTCATTTGCTCTCTGTTTCCTTTCTCTCAAGGCCTCCCCCATCCATACAGCCTCCTGGAGTCGGGAGAGCAAGGCAGACGAGCCTTCAGACATACCTACCATGGCCAGGGACACTCGGTGTTCATCCAACAGGAGCCACACTCACTGTGGGGTCAGGCAGATGGCCTCAGTTGCTCCTCCCTCGGAGGTGAGACACTTTGCTCCTTGAAACTCATCCTATGAATCATGGCCAATTTCAAAGCTATCCAAATATCTGCAGCGTCCTGGTCAATTAAGCCCAGACATGGAGCCCTGCTGGTCAACTGGCTGCAGTTCTACCCGAGAGTGTGATGCTGGGTCAGTCCATACAATATGTGGGAATGACTTGGTTAATTCCACAGTGTGTAAGTACATGTGTGTCCTGCAGTACAGTAAACCTCCATTGATCAGTTATCTAATCGTTTAAAAATCCTGATGGTTCAGCACCTGGCTAACTCATTCGTCTAGAATGTGAGCCAGGGGATCCGAATGCAAGCAGATGTGAATCAAGAACCAGAGTCCATAATGAAGATGGAGGCAGGAGTCTGGTGTGTGGCTAAGGTCCAGACCACCAGGGTCTGGAATTGAAGGTTTATAGCCAGAGTATTCCCTTTAAATGCACCTGGTTGACTGAAAAATGTATTATACTGCTGCATAGGATGTTTTAAATTTAAAAAAAAAGTAAATATTAGCATCCAATAGTCTGTAAAATCCGGACTGGTACTACCAAGCCCCCTATCTGAATTACTAGAGTTTCACTATGTGTGTGTTTGAGTGACTCTGGTGCAGTGAATAACTAGTTTAGGCCTTTGTGTGTTTTGAACAAAATGTAAAATGGGATATTAATAACATAAGGGATGAAGAGGGAGAGGGGTTTAATTAGTGCATTCAAGGGAACTTGGTCAGTGTGTTTCTGTCTGGATGAGGAAGTTTGCATTAATGGACTTTTTTTTTGGGAAATGAGCAGGACAGTGGAGCAGTTACTAGTGGAGGTACAGCTGTCATATCATAAGGTTTAGAATAGCTATGGCAAAGGACAAAATGTACTCCAAGGAAAAAAAAGCAGCCAGTGAGAGAAAGGTTGGATGAATTGAAATCTAAGCTTTGCAGCATGTTGCCTGGAATGGAATGTTTCAGTGATGGGGAGAGACTGGACAGGCTGAGTTTGTTTTTCTTGGAGCAGAGAAAACTAGGTAGAGACTTGGTAGAGAGGAATGGATGGCGTGATAGTAGGAAACATTTTCCCATGGCAGAGTTGTCAGACCAGAGGACACAAATTTTTACAATGAAGAGTTAAAGGTAGAGGGAATCTGAGAAATAATTTCTTCACTTGCAGAATGGTTGCAATCTGAAATTAATTATTTAAACAAAGATTGGGCCAAGAAAATTAGACACATGGGACTACCGTGGATGGGATTCAAAAATGGTTTGGCCATAGAAGACAGGGTAGTAGTGGAGTGTTTCTCTGATCGGAGATCTGTGACCAGGATGGATTCTGGGGCCTTTATTTGGAGACAACACAAAAACTGGTGGAGTTAGAAATAAGCAGCACACAAATTGACCTTTCAGCCCAACTTGTCCATGGATTAGATCCATATCCCTCAAAATCTTTCCTATCTTTGAATCTATCTAAAGGTGTTTTAAATGTTGTCATTGTCCACCAATTTATCTGACGTTCATTCTGTAGATATTCCACCCTTTGTTGAGGGGATAAAGCTGTTTTTCAAATCTTTCTCCTATCACTTTAAATCTATGTTCTCTAGTAATAGAATCCCCTATCTGAGGGTGAGTATTTACCATATCTCATTATTTTATAGTTCTATTGCTCCAGGAGAAATAGTCTCCAGTCCATCCAGTCTCTCCATATAACTCAAGCCCTATGGTTCCTTTAAAGCTGGTGTCTGTATGAGTTTGAGGGATTTCCAAACGAAAGTAGTTTTGGGGAGTGTGGGCAGGTCAGAATTGTGGGTAGCTTTTTGCTTGGATAAAAATGTTCATGTGTTTATGTATTTTGTTTCTGAATGGCTTGGCATATTGCCTTTTGGACTGGAGAATTGCCTTTAGAGATTATCTTTGAATAGCACAGACCTTAAGGACAACAAAGCTTGGGTATCAGGAAATCTTTTTTTTCACCTGATTAATACAATGTCATAAGAACATAAAGACTAGGAGAAGGAGTCGGCATTCTGACCTGTCGAGCCTGCTCTGCCATTCAACCAGATCAGGGCTGATCTGGCCACGGACTCAGCTCCACTTACCCATCTATTCCACGTAACTCTTAATTCCCCTACTCTGCAAAAGTCTATCTATATGTGCCTTAATATATATTTAATGAAGCTGCCTGTATGGGCAGAGAATTCCACTGATTCACTACTATCTGGAAGAAGCAGTTCCTCTTCATCTCCTGTCCTAATTCTTCTCTGCTGAATCTTGATGCTCAGTCCCCTAGTTCTATACTCACTTGTCAGTTAAAACAACCTCCCTGCTTCTATCTTAACTATTCTTTTCATAATTTTACGTTTCTATAAGATTCCCCTTTGTCCTTTTAAATTCAAGTAAATATAGCCCCAAGCAACTTGATCTCTCTTCATAAGCTAACCACCCCCTTGTAAAACAAATACAGCACAGGAATAGACCCACCACCCCACATGTCTATGATGTACAAATCAAACTGAAAATCTACTGATTGCTCCTGCCTGATAGCTACCCCTCCATTCATATTCGTATCTATCTTTAAGTCTCTTAAACACTACTATTATCCATGCCTCCACCACGTACCTGGAAGCTGGCTGCAGGCACCCGCCCCACTCCCTGGGTAAAATATTTGCCATGCACATTTCCCTTAAACGTCCTCCCCTCACCTTAAACACCTTGTCTAGTGTGAGACACTTTTGCCCTGCGAAAAACATTCTGACTGTCCACCCTATCAATACCTCTTGATTTTATATACTTTAATCAGGTTACCCCTCACCCACCTATGCTCCAGAGAAAACAAGTTTGTCCAATCAGTCCTCTAACTCATATTCTCTGAAGGAGGCAACATCCTAGTACCAGTTCCAAAGCCTTCCTGTAATGAGGCAACCTGAATTAGCACAGTATTCCAAGTGCTGCCTAACCAAATTTTTATAGTGCTGCCACATGACCTTCTTTAAACTCATGTTCCGCCCAATGAAGGCAAGCATAACATACACCACCTTTTCCGTCATATCTACTTGCACAGCCACTTTTAGTGAGTTATGGACCTGGAATCCCAGATCCCTCTGGATATCAGTGATCGTTGGTGGATCAGAAGTGGAGAGGGTGAACAAATTTAGGTTCTTGGGAGTCACTATCTCGGAGTATCTTTCCTGGACCCAACACACCAATGGCATTTTGAGGCACATCAGCACCTCTACTTCCTCAGGAGTTTGTGGAGGTTTGGTATGACACCAGAAACACTGGCAAAGTTTGACAGAGGTGTGGTGGAAAGTGCTGACTGGCTGCATCACAGTCTGGTATAGGAACACCAATACCCCTGAGTGTAAATCCCTCCAAAATGTAGTGGATGCAGCCCAGGACATCACAGGCAAAACTCTTCCCAATATCGAGAACATCTACAGGGAACGTTACCATTGGAGGGCATCAGCAATCATCAAAGACCCACAACACCCAACACCCAGACTGTTCTCACTCCTGTCATCAGGAAAGAGGTGTAGGTGCCACAAGACTCGCGCCACCAGATTCAGAAACAGCTGCTACCCCTCCACCATCAGACTTTTTTTTAAATTTTTTTATTTTTCGCACTATAAACCATATTGACCAAGATACATAGACATTTTTCTTCTTAAATATATACAGTGTCATTTTCTCCCCCTTTCCCCCCCCTCCCTTCCCTCCCTCCCTCCCTCCCTTCCCCATTTATTTAAAGTTCAATCTATAAGATACATTAAACCCGTTAAACAATGTTGTCACTTAATAAAAATAAACAAGAAATTTTACTGAGTCAGTTCTTTTCGTAATCTTCTCCTTCTGTCATTTTAGGTGGTGGAAGTCCACAGTAGGATTTCTCTAATCTGTTTCATGTATGGCTCCCATATTTGTTTGAATATTGTAATGTTATTTCTTAAATTATATGTTATTTTTTCTAATGGAATACATTTATTCATTTCTATATACCATTGTTGTATTCTCAAGTTGTCTTCTAATTTCCAGGTTGACATAATAAATTTTTTTGCTACAGCTAGGGCTATCATAACGAATCTTTTTTGTGCTCCATCCAAATCGAGTCCAAATTCTTTGTTTCTTATATTACCTAGGAGGAAGATCTCTGGGTTTTTTGGTATATTGCTTTTTGTGATTTTATTTAATATCTGGTTTAGATCTTCCCAAAATTTTTCCACTTTCTCACATATCCAAATTGCATGAATTGTTGTTCCCGTTTCCTTTTTACAGCGAAAACATCTGTCTGATACTGTTGGGTCCCATTTATTTAACTTTTGAGGTGTGATGTATAGCCTGTGTATCCAGTTATATTGTATCATGCGTAACCTCGTGTTTATTGTATTTCTCATAGTTCCGGACCATAGCTTCTCCCATGTTTCATTCTTTATATTTAGATCTTGTTCCCATTTTTGTTTAGGTTTACCGTTTGTTTCCTCGTTCTCCTTTTCTTGCAGTTTGATGTACATGTTTTTTACAAATTTTTTAATTATCCATTGTGTCTGTAATCACATATTCGAAATTGCTTCCTTCTGGTAACCTCAGACTGTTTCCCAATTTGTCCTTCAAGTAGGATTTCAGTTGGTAGTATGCAAACATTGTATCGTGAGTTATATTTATCCTTCATTTGTTCAAAGGATAATAATTTGTTTACCGAAAAACAATTTTCTATTATTTTGATCCCTTTCTCTCCCATTCTCCAAAGGAAAGGTTATCTATTGTGAAAGGGATTAGTTGATTTTGTGTCAATATTAATTTTGGTAATTGATAATTTATTTTATTCCTTTCTACATGAATCTTCTTCCAAATGTTGAGCAGATGATGCAATACCGGTGAATTCCTACGTTGCACCAATTTTTCATCCCATTTATATAATATATGTTCAGGTATCTTCTCCCTTATTTTATCTAGTTCTAATCTGGTCCAATCTGGTTTTTCCCTTGTCTGATAAAAATCTGATAGGTATCTAATTGTGCGGCTCTGTAATAATTCTTAAAGTTTGGTAATTGTAAGCCTCCTTGTTTGTACCATTCTGTTAATTTATCTAGTGCTATCCTCGGTTTCCCCCCTTTCCATAAGAATTTCCTTATTATTTTCTTTAACTCCTTGAAGAATTTCTCTGTTAGGTGTATTGGTAATGACTGAAATAGGTATTGTATCCTTGGGAAAATATTCATTTTAATACAGTTTATCCTTCCTATCAGTGTTGGTGGTAAATCTTTCCAATGCTCTAAGTCGTCTTGTAATTTTTTCATTAATGGATGGTAATTGAGTTTATATAGATGGCCGAGGTTTTTATCTAGTTGTCTACCTAGGTATCGCATTGCCTGTGTTTGCCATCTAAATGGCCATTCTTAAACTTTGTGAAATCCGCATTATTCATTGGCATTGCTTCACTTTTATTTGTGTTGATCTTGTACCCTGATACTTCTCCATATTCCTTCAATTTCCTTTGTAATTCTTTTATTGATATTTCTGGTTCTGTTAAGTATATTATAACGTCATCTGCAAATAGACTGATTTTATATTCCTTCTTTTATTTTTATCCCTTTTATTTTATTTTCTGTTCTTATCAGTTCTGCTAGTGGTACTATAGCTAACGCAAACAGTGAGGGAGATAGTGGACATCCCTGCCTTGTTGATCTGTTTAAGTTAAATTGTTTTGATATATATCCATTTACTCTCACTTTCTTCAATGGCCCCTTATATAATGCTTTAATCCAATTAATATATTTCTCTGGTAGGCTGAATTTTTGTAGTACTTTGAATAAATAATTCCCTTCTACTCTGTCAAAGGCCTTCTTTGCGTCTAAAGCAACCGCTACTGTTGGAGTTTTATTTCCTTCTACTGCATGAATTAAGTTAATAAATTTACAGATATTGTCTGTTGTTCATCTTTTTTTAATAAATCCAGTTTGGTCTATATTTACTATTTTTGGCACATAATCGGCCAATCTGTTTGCTAATAGTTTAGCTATTATCTTATAATCTGTGTTAAGTAAAGATATTGGTCTATATGACGCTGGTGCAAGTGGATCTTTCCCTGTCTTTGGTATTACTGTAATTATTGCTGTTTTGCATGAATCTGGTATGCTTTGTGTTTTATCAATCTGGTTGATTACTTCCAGAAGGGGAGGAATTAATAAGACTTTAAATGTTTTATAGAATTCTATTGGGAATCCATCCTCTCCTGGTGTTTTATTGTTCGGTAGTTTTTTTAATATCTCCTGTAATTCTTCTATTTCAAATGGTTTTATTAATTTATTTTGCTCCTCTGTTTGTAATTTTGGTAGTTCAATTTTAATTAGAAATTCATCTATTTTGTCTTCTTTCCCTTCATTTTCAGTTTGATATAATTGCTCATAGAATTCCCTGAAGTTTTCATTGATCTCCGTTGGATTATATGTAATTTGTTTGTCCTTTTTCCTTAATGCCAATACCATTCTTTTAGTTCGTTCTGTCTTAAGCTGCCACGCTAGAATTTTGTGCGTTTTTTCTCCTAGCTCATAATATTTCTGTTTTGTCTTCATTATGTTCTTCTCCACCTTATATGTTTGTAGTGTTTCATATTTTATTTTTTTATCTGCCAATTCTCTTCTTTTAGTTGTATCTTCCTTTATTGCTAATTCTTTTTCTATATTTGTTATTTCCCTTTCCAACTCTTCTGTTTCCCGATTCTAGTCCTTCTTCATCTTAGTTACATAACTTATTATTTGCCCTCTGATGAACGCTTTCATTGCGTCCCATAGTATAAACTTATCTTTCACTGATTCCGTATTTATTTCAAAGTACATTTTAATTTGTCGTTCAATGAATTCTCTAAAATCCTGTCTTTTAAGTAGCATGGAGTTTAATCTCCATCTATACATTCTTGGTGGGATGTCCTCTAGCTCTATTGCCAATAACAGGGGTGAGTGGTCCGATAATAGTCTAGCTTTATATTCCGTTTTCCTAACTTTCCCTTGAATGTGGGCTGATAACAGGAATAGGTCTATCCTTGAGTATGTTTTATGTCTACCTGAATAGTATGAATAATCCTTTTCCTTTGGGTGTTCTTTCCTCCATATATCCAAAAGTTGCATTTCTTGCATCGATTTAATTATAAATTTGGTTACTTTGTTCTTTCTGTTAGTTTTTTTTTCCAGTTTTATCCATGTTTGAGTCCAAATTAAGGTTAAAATTCCCTCCTCTTAGTATGTTCCCTTGCGTATCTGCTATCTTCAAAAAGATATCTTGCATAAATTTTTGATCTTCTTCATTAGGTGAGTATACATTGAGTAAATTCCAAAATTCTGAATATATCTGACATTTTATCATTACATATCTCCCTGCTGGATCTATTATTTCCTCTTCTATTTTGATTGGTACATTTTTATTGATTAATATAGCTACTCCTCTGGCTTTTGAATTATATGATGCTGCTGTTACATGTCCTATCCAATCTCTCTTTAATTTCTTGTGTTCCACTTCAGTTAGATGTGTTTCTTGTACGAATGCTATATCAATTTTTTTTCTTTTTTCAGTAAATTTAAGTTTCTTCCTTTTGATTTGGTTATGTATTCCATTAATATTTAAAGTCATATAGTTCAACATAGCCATTTCATACTTTGTTTATCTTTCCTTTCCGTTTCCTCATCACCACCTTCCCTTCTTATCCATTTCTGTTTTCTTTCTTTGAACACATTATTAGACAACATTTCTAAAACATAAAATTTTTCCACTATTCTCATATCTAAAATTGCTTTAACCCCAATAGTCCCTCCCCTTTCTGAGTTGCCCTTTGTCCCTTGTTGGGCAACCACATCTCCCCTTGCCATTTGGATTAGCGAATCCGCTCACAAGTGTCAACTGATTTCGCAGTGACTGTAATTCCTCCCCACCCAGCCCCCCCCCCCGGAAAAGATTTTAATCTTCATATATAACAAAGGTCACTCTCTTAATTCCCTCCTTACTTCCTTTCTTCCCTTTCTTTCCCTTCTTAGTTCTTACCTATACTCTATTTTTTATATATTTTTTATATATGAACATATACCTACATACACACATACATATAGTTTGTTGTCATTTTTGTTCTTGTTACATCTCTTCATCTCTGTCTGTTTTGTAGTTGTTCTGCAAATTTTCATGCTTCTTCCGGATCCAAGAATAGTTTGTTTTGCTGCCCCGGAATAACTATTTTAAGTACCGCTGGGTATTTTAACATAAATTTATATCCTTTTTTCCATAGGGTCATTTTTGCTGCATTGAATTCCTTTCTCTTCTTCAGGAGTTCAAAATTTATATCTGGATAGAAAAAAAATTTTTGACCCTTGTATTCCATTGGTTTTTTGTCTTCTCTTATTTTTTCCATTGCCTTCTCCAATATATTTTCTCTTGTATATCTTAGGAATTTTACTAGAATAGATCTCGGTTTTTGTTGTGGTTTGGTTTAGGGGCTAATGTTCTGTGTGCCCTTTCTATTTCCATTTCTTCCTGTAATTCTGGTCTTCCTAGGACCCTGGGGATCCATTCTTTTATAAATTCTCTCATATTCTTGCCTTCTTCATCTTCCTTAAGGCCCACTATCTTTATATTGTTTCTTCTATTATAATTTTCCATTATATCTATCTTCTGAGCTAACAGCTCCTGTGTCTCTTTAACTTTTTTATCAGATTCTTCTAATTTCTTTTTTGTCATCTACTTCCATTTTTATGTCTGTTTCTCACTCTTCCACCTTGTCTACTCTTTTTCCTATATCTGTCATGATCATCTCTAATCTATTCACTTTTTCTTCTGTACTATTTATTCTTTTTATTTCACTGA
The DNA here is from genome assembly GCF_036971445.1 of Narcine bancroftii. NCBI lineage: Eukaryota > Metazoa > Chordata > Chondrichthyes > Torpediniformes > Narcinidae > Narcine > Narcine bancroftii. The sequence goes on from NC_091478.1 coordinate 94,170,284, forward strand.
ATTCTTGTGACTGCCATTCTTTTTCTGTTTCCATATATTCTTTAAAAAAAATATATCCATGTACTTGCCCTTACTTTCATCTTCCATTTCTCTGTTCTTCCTCCTCATCTTCTGAGTCAACTCCAAGATCTGTGTCCTTTACCTCTGTCTCTTCTGGTTTTCTTGTTGGGTTGTTTTATTTTGTTGGGTATTTTTGGTCTTCTTATTTTTATTAGAAGTGTCTTGGTGTTGCTCTTCTTCCTCTGGGTTGATCATCTGTTGTTTCTTTGATTTCTTATTTTTATTCTCTTCCTTGTTCTCGTTATTTTCTATATTTTCCTCTTGCTGTTGCGTTGTAGTTGCTTGTTTCAGCTGTGGAGATCTACTCCTCAGCTGGTCCCCCCTCCCATCAGTGTTATTTTTGTCTTGCGCATCGGAATCCTCGCGCATGCGCGGTTGCGCACTTTTGTTTGGCTCCGTGAGCCATTTTTGTAGTCCCGAGTTCGGGGCTTCAACTGACCTCAGGGAGCGGGCTTCTCTCTCCACGGCAGGCCTCCTCAGACAGGTAAGGCCTTCACCTTTTTCCGACGTCTTTCCTTCTTCTTTTCTTCCCGTTGTTTTTGGTTTTTCTTTCTTCGCTGCCATTTTCTCCACACTTTCACTTTCACTTTATTATAGTTTTTATCTTCGTGCCTTTGTTTTTTCTCTATCTTTTTTTTAACTTTTCTGGAGAGGGCTGGAGTTCCCCTACCGGCCACTACTCCATCACGTGACTCCAAATCCACCATCAGACTCTTCAACGACAAACTCACTCAGAGACTCACTGAAGGACTCTTATTTGTGCACTTTATTGAGTTTTCTTTTGTTCTTTCTGTATTGTAATCAGTTTGTTTACATTTTGTTATCTGTTTACAGTTCTTTTATATGTTGACATATTTTACGCTGGGAACAGTTTATATTTTGCCCTACCTATCAGTGGTAATTCTGCAGCGCCCGCAGGAAAAAGGAATCTCAGGGTTGTATGTAATGTCATGTATGTATTCTGACAATAAATCTGAAATCTGTCAATACTTTTAAGACTCCTGCCATTAACTGCATACATTCCCTTTACATTTCACATCCCAAAATGGAACACCTCACAAAGGAACTATCTGGTCTCCTAGGTTGGTTGCAAAATATCATGGCACTAATTATAGTTCTACTTGACATCCTCACCATTACTAATCAGGAAAATGCACAGCAGAAATGTGGAGCTGGTTTAGGGATCACTTATATGGGTTTCTGGGAGAGGATGGGAGGGTAAAGGTAAAAAGCATAAAGGTATATGAAGCAAAAATCAGTCCTATTGACAATTATAGGGCAGCCAGGGACTTCAGAAACCTAAAAAGGGACATTAGATTTTGGATAAAGGAAATCCCTGAGGCATTCTACACAGACTTAAAGAACAGAAGGATGAAGTGAAACACTGTATGATCAAATTTGAAGTACATGGTTAATGGCAGGATTGTTAGCAGTGAGGAGGAACAATTTGATTTTGAGATCCTCGTCCATAGATCTCTAAGTTGTGAGAAAGTGGTTAAAAAGGCATATGGGGGTGATATTTTGATCCGATTTGGGTCTGAATCAAGTGTGCACTGTACATGTTGTTGCTCAAACCATACACATAAAACATACTAAATCTTTTGTTTTCAATCCAATTTCTCGACTTGAGTGTTTGGAGTAATCAGTAAGTTTAGAATTAAGAGGGCAACAGATTAAATGCAAGACTTTTATTTCAAACAACAGCTGAAACTGTTTTGTCAGAAGAATATACATGTAGAATAGGTAACTGAAGTGGAATCACGTCAACGTTGAAATTCTGTTCGATTGGAAGTAGAGGAGAGGATAAATATGTTTGGAATGGGGTGTACAATTATAAAGTACAACTGGATGAAATGGCCTTCTTTGCTTGTGTAAAAACATGCAAACACCTAAAGACAGCACACGTTTACAAGTGATTTATATGCAATAGATATATAAAAATATTGTTAAATAATAGATTCTCAGAGGGATCCAGTCTCACTGCCTGTGGGAAGAATCTGTTTCTCAGCTTGGTTTTGTCTCTGAAACTTCTGGATCTTTCCTGACAGGAGTAGCTGGAAGATGCTGTGTGCGGGGTGAGCCCTCTTAAGACAATTGTATGTAGGATAATCATCAACTGAAGCATGGTGGCCACATCGTTTATTGTAATTTCTATAATTCTGGGTGTATAATAGAATTGACACTCATCCTAAATCACAGATGTGAGAGTATGTGCCAGCTAGGTCTGAAAAAAATGGGACAGTATAGAGAGAACTTTGTTTCTACTCTGGAAGAGTTTGATAGGATGATTTAACCTGTGCTGTCCTGCCCTGGGAGTATACTCAAGCCTGAGTTTTCCATCCATCACATACTAACCATGAAAAGCTGCAACCATGGTTTTTAATCTAGTGTTTGATATTTGCATAAGTGATGGTTGGAGTTTGTGTCTTTCAGAGTTGCTGGAATTGTGGTCGGAAAGCCAATGAAACTTGCAGTGGTTGCAACACAGCCCGTTACTGTGGCTCCTTCTGCCAGCACAAGGATTGGGAGAAGCATCACCACATCTGTGGTGTAAACAACCAAGGCCCACAGTCTACCAGCACAGCTACCAGATCACCATCTGCTGGCTCTGGGTGCCAGCTTCAACCAGAGGTTCCCAGCAGTGGGACTGAAAGCCCCAGAAAGACTGAAACAATAATCTCCTCTCATTGCATCTCTCCACCCAACCCAATCTGAAACTGCCTCCCACTAATCAACCATGCAAATTCTCAACTACCTAATGACTTCATTAAAATGACCTCTGAATTACCTCTCTTTACTTGGTAATCCTGGGAGTTTCAACAGCTTCACTCAACCTAGATGAGACAAAGAAATCTATCTTTTCTTTTAAATACATTTTGGTTGTTTACTAAATGTTGGCAGCATCAGATTCTGAATGTTATCTGGAGATTTACCACTGGGCTGCAGCCTGCAATGAACTGTGGACAGAGACTCAAAGTTCAGCATTATCCACATTGGAAAAGTATGCTGCTTTAAAAATTCCAAAAAAACTGCCCACACTCCCACCAACCCTTTCCTTCCTTCACACACTGACTGCATGCCCTTTAACTTCCTCAGAGGTTTCTTTCCTTTGGACATCCTCCCATCCCCCCATTTTCCTTGCCCTGGGAAACCCACCCCTTCACATTCCTTGTGCTCAGACCACCTTGGCCTTGGATTCACCATACCGCCAATCCTTTGTGCCCTTGAATACAGCCCACCACACCTCCCCCCTTAAATGCCTCCCTCTCCCTGAATCTGCTCATGCCTGACTTACCCTTAAAAATCCCTACCCACATGCCCTTTCCCTCAGACCTCACGCTGTTGCACTGCATTCTAGAAATTCACACTTGCATCTCTAACATATACTGGGTACACGGTAACAAATTTTTCAAAACATAGTGTCAGACAATTCTTAACATTCACACATGAAAGACCACTCTCTATTCCACCTTACCAGTCAGCCAAGAAAATACCAAATGCACCTCAGCTCCACAGCAAACCCAAAGTCTCAATGCCCAAAGCACTGCCAGTTCCTCATGGAAGAGGAGCAGTGGTTTGAAGCTCACTGAGCAAATAAGCCATGGTATGCCTGCCAAAGGCACCAGCCCTAGAGGGGACAGCTTTTCAGTGGGTTTACAGATTTTACTAGTTACATTTGTGATTGTCAAACAATTGCAAAGGGATGAAGTTACAACGGAGTGGGGAAAAAGAAATGTGAAGAACTCGGCTTCAGTGACCTTGCTGGACAGATTATGATGAAGTATTAATAAATGACACTCATTTATTTTAAATGTCCTTTAAAACATGAATGAAGTTTTGAGTTGCTGCATTTTGATTTTCTCTTTTTCCTTACCCCCCCCCCCCCAATTTTTGGTGGGGATCGATTCACTGAGAACATTTTGATGTACAATACCCCTTGCTTGTGATCTTTCATTGTGGTCCTTCGTGTTGTCCAGATGTTTAATGCATGAACTGATTTCTCCTCCTACCCTCAGCCCATCCTTTCTCTTCCTCTTACTTCTCCCAATGGGGCACTACTACTTCCCTACTCTTTCCCTTTGCGTGTTCTTCCTCTGTTCCCATATCACTTTGATCATCTTCCTCTGGTGAATAATGGAGGGGGTCCAGCAGCCAGCATGTAATTGAGAACCACCCTCAGACTCAAGCAACCTAGTTCACAAGTGTGATCACCCAGAAGATGAGCTGATTAACTTTTCAGTTTCAACTCATTATAGAATCACAGCCAAGCTTTGGTGTCAAGATCGAGAAACCAACTGCTGGAGCAAGTCAGCGGGTTGGGTAGCATCTAAGGATGCAGAGGGACGGTTGGTTTTGTGCTGAGACCAAAATGTTAACCATCCCTCTGACCTGTAGATTTCCTCCAGTAGTTTTTCTTTTGCTTGAGGTTCCAGTGTTTGCATTCTCATGTTTGGTATCAAGATGTTGGTGACACTTGAAAAAGTAGCAGGATCATTCTTGTTGACAATTGTAGGCATTTTTCTTTGAACTGGCGATTTCCTTGAGAATCATACCTTTTGAGCAGCACAGGAGTTAATAACCAGGGGTTAGATCTGCATTCAATAATTAGCAAGAACACCTAGACACTGTAGTTCACTTTGACCCACTGCAGTGATGGATGAAGCATGTTACAAGATCTGAGTCCGTATCAGACAAGAGTGAACTTTCTCCAGATTTTTTCATTTCCCAATTGACCATTGTGGCTTTGAATGCACCATCTGTATAGCTGCACGTCTAATTGTTTGTCTTACCTGCACTGATACAAGAGCAGTGATTCTGGATAATGGCTAATGTTTTAAAGACCTATATCCTCAAATCTAATATTTATTTCCTCTATAGCAGAACACCATACTATAGATCTTGAATACTTTGAACTGGCCACTTGCTGTCCTGTGAAGTCAGTGTTTGTGTGGATGCAGGGGTTCATGGACTATCAGCTACGGTGGCAGTCTATGCTGAGGAGCAGAGCCCATTGTTTTCCAGTACCGATTCCTCAGAATACAATGCTGTAGAAAGCAGGGAGATTACCACTGGAGTGAAACAGTTGTTAGTCTATTTATTGTGTAATATGGATAATTTTATTTTTTATAAATATCAGAGATAATATATAACTTTCTGATTTTTGCAAAATGGCCATTTTCTGTTTCCAGCTTTTACTATTACCCAGTTTTTTTCCCATGCGACTTACACTTTAAAGTTCAACAATTACTGCACAAAGCTATTAGTCTCATTTTGACAGAAATTGGACCCATTCTCCTTGAATGCAAGATTCTCGAAGGAGCTGTGCTTGGAACTGCTCATTCTGACTTTCAGATGAAGTGCCAGCTAGATTTTTATGTTCAAGTTTCCAGAAAGGGCCATGCTCTAAGCTGAGGGATATATGGTGCCCTCCATCCAGTCCTGGGTTAAGTCCCATGCCTGATTTAATGCAGACTTTGTTGTCTAATGAATCTGTCTAAGATACTGAGAAATGGGCAACACGAGATACCAAATATCTGTCCCACGCCTCTGGTACTACATTGGTAGGTCTAGTGCAAAGCTGACAAGTTGAGAAAGTGGCTGTGGAAGAGTGGGAGCAAGTCGATACCTGCTCAGCTGTGGCTAAAGACTGAAATACTCAGAGCTGGACTGTGGCCAGTGGAGTCTGGATTAGCTCCACTCTTGACTTTGGAATGCCCCATTGATCCAGCTTGGCCTTAGCTCCACATAGCAAGTTGTGATCTGGGATGTTCTGCCTGCAAGGGCAGTAAAAGCAGATTCAGTAGAAATTTTCAAAAGGGATTTCCTGCTCTGAGCTGGCATGAGCTCAATGGGACAATTACTTCCTATGTTTACTTTTCTACAGTTCAGGCTGACCTTGATCCTCCCTGGCCTGCAGTCCAATATTTGAGTGCATTCTCCAAAAAGTGTATTATAAACCACAGAAATGAGAAATAAAGCAAAATAATTTGTCCGTACTCTGATTTGGTCATTTCCATGAAAACCCACAGACTATTGAATCCACCTTCTAGTCAACCAAAAATAGCACTTTATAAGATGTTCTATTTCCTTATGCAGTCTCATTACCATTCCTGCTCCAGTATTCCATGGAATCCTTGTCTGCCTCTTAAACCACTGTCGTTTCATCTAGTACTGCTCCAGACCTGCAGCATATATAATTACTGGTGCTCAGTTCCTGCAACTGTGCAACGTTGAAAACGTTGGTCATCAGTCCAGTGCCTCCTTAGAGGTAAAACATTTCTTAAGGGTTCACTGTTTACAATAGTCCAGTTTATCCCAATCTGTGCATTTCATTTCCCCCAATTATCCTGGTCAGTCCAGTCAGTCTGACTGCTCTCTCTAGCTGCTGCTGCTCTGTTCAGGTAGTTGGAGGCGAGAGATATGATGGAAGTATTGGTAGAATAGGTAGACAAAGTTGAAACTTCAGAAGTGAGCCTACCTCAAGGCAAACATTTGTTTCTCGTATCATTTGAGAAAGGTATCAGCAGCTGCTCAGAGTGGATAAATCTAATGTATTGAACATTTACTGTGCAATAATTCAAAGAACAGAAAACTGTACTTCCACTCGTAAGAGTTCTGTAGCCATTCCAGTGACATATTTGGGCATGCTCTTCCCCCTGATTTGGGCTTTGTGTGTACTGTTATATTCAGCTGTGATTGTAAAATTGAAACAGGTCTGTATTTATTCTGTACCTGTGTAATAAAAGGTTTTAATATCAGATTTAAGTTGCATTTATAGCAAACCTCAAGGGTTACAAAAGCAACTACACTGTTGTGCATATGCGGGTTCTTCGTGCACCAACCACTTCAGCATTTTCAAAGATCCATGCATTTACCTACCCAGATCAATGAAAAAGCAAACTCACTACAACCCCTTGTACCCACATTATTTCTGTGCTGCACTTAATGTACTCTACTGGCAAAGAAATGACTGCTTAATGAAGACATAGATGTGATTGTCACAGCATGAGAACCGGTTGTGCCCCAGAGTTTGCACCAACCATCACATTTACTTGATCCTTTTTTTTCACTTTCCCAAAAAATTCTACCAGCTACCCTTGCGGCAGCAGTCAATTAACCTGCCACCATACATTCTTGTGGTGATGGGGCGCGGGGGGGGGGGGGGGGAACCCATGCAGTCACAGAGAGAACATTCAAACATCACATGGACGGAACCTGAAATCAAGACAGTCCAGAACTCTGGTGCTGGGGCTGAATGAAATGGTCTAGCAACATTTTTAAATTGAGACTTCAGCAGAACCTTTCAGCTTGTATAATGTCAAGAGTGCAAAGAAATATTTGCACAGCAAGACATACAAGCAAATGTGACAGATTATCTTTTCACTGATACTGAGCAACATTATCAGGACCAAAAAAATGGAATGTCAATCTTCAGGCCATTTAATCGAGGACAGATGTTGCCCACCAAAGTGGAGCTGACATAATAGAAACTGCTCAAGAAAACTAACTGGAGGGATACTGCATTCTTTGTAATAATTAAATCCTTCTGCCTGTATTGTGATGGCAAGCTGAAAGTGTACAATTTGAGTTATCAGACTTGTAAATTGGAATACTGAAAAGCACAATTGGGAGAATCGAGAAAAGGCATAAATCACCAATGTATGACACCAGAATGTTGAGGACGAAATTATATTTACAATTCAACCAAAAATGGCAAAGAATACAGTCAAATGAGTCCATTATGCATGCACTAACTAGAAGCCTCAATTCCCTTACGAGAGATAGATGCAGAAATGTCACTGGCCCCTGAATTAATGCAACAGACCAGCAAAAGAGGAAATTAAGTTAACAAAATTATCCTTACGATTGGTGAAATTGGACCTTAGTCTTGCTTTGGATATGAGGTTTTGTTGGTGGTGATATAACGGGTTCAGCTTTGGGGATCAGGTAATTAAATGGCTCATTGATCTCAGAGTGGAGTCCTTGTGTGATTATTTCTGTGAAGCTCATGGAAATTGGGCATTATGTACACTTGAATGATAATCCTTGAGGAATTGAAGTTTTAAAAATGTCATCTGAATCAGTCTAAGTTTAGGACGCCAGTGAACAGCACAGGCATAGAGAGCAGGAACTCCAAGTTAAAGCCTCAGCACACCTGGACCATCATGCCTGAAACCATGTTGTCAAAGACCCTGAAACACACAGCAGAAGACCACCAGTTACTGGGAGCTCCTAAAAAACGGGATAATCACACACATTGTACCTATGCACCAAAATTCTTTCTTCCTGCAGCCGAACTTCTAAAGAAAATACAAAATTGTGAACTAATTAATTTAAGACTATAAATACACAAGATAATAAACATTCACAGTAATCCTGGTGCACAAAGAGACTTGCAATAGTGGAGATGCTGGGGTCTAGGGCAGTACACAAAGAGCTGGAGAATCTCAGCAGGTCACGCAGCATCCATAGAAAGCTAAAGGCAGTCGGAGGAGGAGGTATAGATGCAAGTATAGCACTTCTTGTGGTCACGGATAGGTACGGAGAGGGCCATTCAAGTGAAGGGTTGAATGAACGAGGGAGTCGTAGAGGGAGTGATCTCTACGGAAAGCAGAGAGGAATGGGGAATTTGTATCTAGATGGGGATCCCATTGCAAGTGGCAGAAATGACGGAGAATGCGGAGGCTGGTGGGGTGGTAGATAAGGATGAAGGGAACCCTGTCCTTGTTATGTCTACAAGGAAAGGGGCCAAGGCAAATGTGGAGGAAATAGAGGAGATGGGAATGATCCAGTTGAGGAGAAGCCTCATTTTCATCTCAGATGTCCTAGAATGGAAAGCTTCATCTTGTGAAACTGGAGGAGGACACCCCTGGCCTCACATACACTTGGTCCATCTCTGGTATTGCTTTTCCTCAAGCTCACTGCCTCCCATTTGGGAGACAAACTATCTTCAGACATTTTCTATAAATCTAGTGATTCACAGTTACATTGACTTACACCTCTTCCACTCGGTCTCCTGTAAGTATTTTATTTCTTTATCTCAATTCCTCCCTCCACCACTTATACATTCCAGTTGCTCTAATTATTTTGAGTCATTTGCCTGTTTAATTCACCTGGCAGAATGGAAGGAGGGCAGGAGTGGAGTTAACATGCAGCCATTTTCCCCTCCTACTTGTAGAAATGATCTTTGCTTGTTTCCAACTGAACAAATTTCCATCACCGTGGGGAGAAATTTACAGGCGAATTGATGGGTAAGTTGTTCTCACAGAGGTGGTGGGTACATGTACTGGACTGCCAGAGGAAGTGATAGAAGCAAGCAAGTACCATTACAATATTTGAAAGGTATTTGGACAGGTACATGGATAGGAAATATTTAGAGAGCTAAGTCCCAAACACCGGCAAATGTTATGTGTGGATAGGTCTCATAGGCTGAAGGACCATTTCGGTGCTGTAGAACTAACTAAGTCCAAATCTTGAAAAGCTGCAATACAGAACCACATGCATGTTAAATCGCAAGGTAGCATGCAACAGAGCTCAGTGACCCCATTGCTGACAATTAAATCAAACTCTGCCAGAGCTGGCATACCTAGTTCTAGACAAATAATAGGAATAGGCAATTCCAAAAACAGCACACCCTTAATCATAATTGGACCTAGACTGTGCTTGTTAAAGGTTGAAGCATTCAAACATCTTCAGTCAGAAGTGCTCATTGGATAATCCATCTTCCTCCTGAGGGCCCCATTACCACACATTTCAACTCCTCCATGTGGTATTCAGAAAAGGCTGAAAGGCCACAGGACCACCTAACGTCCCAGTGCAGTGTCCCCAGCATGAGCTGCACCTCTAGCCAAGCAGTTCCAGTACAGTTACAGAATGGACATCTACCGACAGGGTGAAAAATTGCCCAATTTGTCCCATCTACAAAAAAGCAGGACAAATCCATTTCCATTATTTATCATCTAGTCTGCTACTAACCTTAAAAAATATAAGATTCCATCAGCAGTGCTTTCTAGCGGCACTTATTTACCAATACCCTGCTCACTAACATTCAGTTTAAGTATTGTTAAGACTACCTGGGTCCAGGCTTACCAAAGCCTTGGACTAAAGAGAAGAGTATTACTCCCAACATGAGGTGAGAGTATCTGCCCACGGCACTGAGGCTGTGTTTGAAAACAATGGCATATCAAGGAATCATGGTAGAACTAATATCCATGGGCACTGAAGGCAAAATTCTTCATCAAATAAAGTCTAGAACAAAGAAAATGGCACTGTTCCCCTAGCATCTGTAGACCTCTTTGTTTAACTGGCTTTGTTCAACGACCTTAAACGAATTGAGAATTCTGGAAATACTCAGATGAAGCACCTTAACCCAACAGAAACCTGTCAACCCAATTCACAGATACCAACAGCCTTCACGGCTTCTGGCTAGGCTTTTTCATCATGAAAGACCCGAATTATTGCAAGCCCAAGTTTTGCATTGGACATCCCTTACTTGGACTGAATCACTTCTCCTGGATTGTAGAATGGATTACACATCACATCAGTGTAGGAATTGTGCAGTTTCCTGAACATCTGTGCAGGAAAAAACATAAAAGTAATAATGATAGTGTTACTCCAGCTCTCCATCAACAGAGATACAGGATGGAACCAGTCCCTTCCGCCCACCAGGTTCACGCTGATCATCCACTCACACATAAATCCCACTTTTCAACCTTCGCATAATCTTATCAATTTCACCCAGATTCCACCACTAAAGGTAATTAGAACCATCACGTCTTTAGGAAGTGGGAGTAAACCAGAACACTGAGGGAAACCCATGGGGTCACTGGAGAATGTGCAAACTCCACAGACAGCACTAATGGTCAGGATCCAACCTGGGTCTTGTGTACTGTGAGGCAGGAGGACTACTTGCACTACTGGGCCTCCCCATTAGTACACAAGTATTCTGCAGAGGGAACCAGATGAAAATCCAACAGGACATTCACTTGAGTTTGGAATTTCCTGAGACATTCCTGCACTGATGTTCTGAAGAGTAGCAGAGTGCCTCCTTACTTCTCTTGCCCTATCTTTTTTTTCCCCAAATATTATATTTTTAACTCTCCGATTTCTTTACAAAAAAAAACAGAAGTTCCCCCCCCCACCCTGCCCCTCTGTTCCACACACCATCAAGGCTCATATTTATGTTGATCATGAAAAATTCTACATGGGGAAGTCACCTGCGTTCATACTATAGCAGCATTTATTATCCTTTTTATTATTGTATTTATAATTACAACTGTGCCCCTATATGATCCAAATATGGCTGCCATATCTTAATAAATATGTCATATTTCTTCTTTAAGTTATATGTAATTTTTCCATAGGGATGCAACTATTCATCTCAGCAGTCCATTGTGCAATATGTAGAGGGGAGTCAGATTTCCATTTTTAGCCACTGCCAAGACTATTTTAACAAATGAAATTTGGAATTTGGTTAGTTTATTACTTATTTCAATAAAATTGCCCAAAAGATAAAGCTCTAGGTCGCCTGTGAAGGTCACCCATTATCCTTGTTAATATTTCAGTAATATCCTGCCAGAAAGGTCTCACCTTCACACATGGCCATGTTGAATGCAAGAACATTCCTATTTCTATCCCACACCTCAAACACATTTCCGATATTTCAGATTTTGATTTATGCAACTTCTGTGGTGTGAGATATAATTGGTTTAGGAAATAATGATGCACTAATCCAAATCTTGCATTTATAATTGATGTAATGCTATCCAAACACCAATCAGACCAACATATTTCCATTATTGCAATTCCTAAATCTGACTCCCATCTCTCTCTCTCTTGATCTCTGTAAACCTGTTTTGCACTTTTATTCTGGAGAGCATAGTACACCTTAGTTATAAATTTAGGTGTATTTCCCAACCAAATCGTTCATTCCATTTCACTAATTTCACATGGCGCCAGACCTGGCCCCCATTTTTTTCTAAGGAACAATCTTAGCTGGATAAAACAAAAGAAAGTCCCATATTTATTTCTTAAGACATGAGATCCCTTCATATAACAATCATTAATATATCCCTTTATCATACCATGAATTCAATACTTTGTTAGACAGATTCATCCACAGCAATACATTTTTACATAATAGTATTCTTAATGATAATACCTGCTTTTTTTCCCAATACACTCATTAATTTCTTGCCATATTCTAATCATATGTATTAATAAAGTGTTATTCATCTTTTTTTGTTATTTACAACTTCCCTTTATAAATAAAATCCTTCACTATTTCTTCTATTGAAATCAATCCCATTAAAAGGGGGATTGTCTTTTTCAAAAAAGTATGATAAAAATCTTGCTTGTGCAGATAAATAATATTTCTTAAAGTCCGGAAGTCTAAGTCCTCCCAACCTATAATCCCATGCTAGCTTTTCCAATGAAGTTCTCAGCTTGTATACCCTGGAGCCAGCTATACAATCCACAGGCTGTGTGCTACTGTGGCAGGGATGAGCTGCTCTGGTTGTGGTCTCAGCCAGTCTGATGCCAGCACTTAAGGACAGGTGTTGACTGCACTGCAACGCAAGTCTTGGCCTGCACCCTGGCTACCATACAGTATGCAGATGTTGTTACAGACCCACAGCACCCACGTTTTGGCAGGCTGCCAGATCTTGTCACCTCTCATCAGATCTTGCAGACCGTGTCTCCCTCTGCTTTTCTACACAGCTCTCCCAGCAGTGACGATTCCTTCTGGTGTCAGACTCTGCCCTGCAGGCCCACTTCATCCACTCTGTTGCTGCAGGTGCACCAGTACCTCTGCTGAACTGTCATGGCAGTGCAGACGGTAGGGGTTTGTATCAGCTTCCTGGTACAGCCCCAACATCAGTATCTCAACGTACACCACTGTACAGAGATCCTCCCTGATTCCATCAGCGCTTTTGCTCCTGGGAGCTGATTGAGGCTAATGTAAATGTACATTAAAATTAAACATTTATCAACAATTTATATTTTTTGAATAAAATCATGAGAAAAGGCTTAGACAATTGAATATTCAATTTCAAAACAATGTATTGTGCTGAAGCTTGTGTTTCTCCCAGGCAACAATTGGAATAATGAGTTGGTGAAAATGAGCAACCAATATTTGCTGCAAATATGGTTACCAGGAACCACAACAGGGTCCACCAGCTCCTACTTTATGCAACTACACACATCTCCTGATTCTGCATGCATACTTTATTTAATTAGCTGTAATTTGGTGACTTTTATATAACCACTAAAAAAAGAGCCTTACCTGCTATTCGCCTGTGCCTCCTTGCTGAAGACTCAAGCCAAAGCCTTAAGTTCCCATTCCCACACTGTCCACTCACACAATGGCTGCTCTGCTCTGTCCCTGTTTTACTTTTATTTCCTTCTGCTCCTGTGTAGCTCTCTCGCTCTGCCAATTGATTGGTCTGCCGCTAATGCACCAAGACCCAAGAATCAATCCTTTTTAAACTCTTCTCCCTGACATGAGAATAGCTCTCTCACTTTGCGAATCAATTGATCTGATGCCCTGCGACTGGGTTTCTCTTGGGTGCTCCAGTTTCCTCCTACTTCCTAAACGTGCAGGTTGGTGAGATAAATGACCAGTGTAACTTTCAACTAGTGTTGGTGGATAGTGGAATCTGGAAGAGTGATGGAATTTTAGAAAGAATTTAAAAGGAGTCAGTGCAGAATGGGTGCAAGTGAAGCAATGCATGTTGAAGGGACCTTTTCAGGGCTGTAAGAGTCCCAGTTACAATCACACTGGGATTTTTCTCCAGCTAAAGTCAGGGTTGGATTCTGCACGTGCACCTGACTTTGTGCACCACTGATCTGCATTGTCCCATCCAAGGGTCTCAGGGCAGAGATTGCATGGTGTAGATGCACTATGCATCACTCTCTACATTACCCAATCATACCCTCCAGGACAGCACTGTATTGTTCAGGTACTGAATGAATCTCTCTATACACTGTCCAGTCATGTAGTCCATATTCTGAGATTTAAGGTTTAAACAAAGAGAGAATTGGCCCATCACACATTTCCAAGGCAAGAGCAACAGAGGTTAGACAATAAATTTCCAAGTTCCACCACAAATTAACAAAATTGTTTGATAAAAGAATTATCAAAATTCTGTTGAATCACTTTGAATTCACATGTTCAGATGTGACTAAAAGATGGTTGTGGCTCATGGGTCAACCCTGATTCAGAGTGAGAGGGAGTCACGTGATGGACTAGTGGCTGGTCGTGTGGAAACAGCCCTCTCCAGAGAAAAGAAAAAAAAATGTGAAAAAGCAGAGCTCAATAAACATAAAATACAAGAGAAAGATAAAGTTACAGAGAAGAGTCAGAAGATGGCACCCAAAAGAGAAAAAGTAAGAATAACAGAGAAAAGTGAAGAAAGAAAATCACTGGAGAAGAAAGAAAAAGGCCTTACCTGCACATTGGAGCAGAGAGCCACCGTGGAGAGGAGCGGCTGATATCCAGTGTTGGTGAGTCCCCAGAGGAGCGGTGTCCTCCTGACTGGCGGACTCCAAAAATGGCTCTCAGAGCCAAGAAGAGGTGCACAACTGCGTATGCGCGAAAAGTTGCCCTTGCACAGTGCGCAAGTAAAAGAAAAGGTTAACGCCGGCGGGAGGGGGACTCAGCTGAGGAGCGGCCAGCTGAGAGACACCCTGTATCGGGGCGTTCGGCTGGGGGAAGTAAACAAGAAAGAAGTAGAATGGTGAGAAAGAGAATGAAAGGCTGGAAGAGGGTGAGTGACAACAGGGCGACCAACAGGGGGATGACCTGCAGCAGGAGACCCAGCAGAGGGTTGACCAGCAGCGGGTCGACCTGCAGCGGGGGCCCCAGCAGCAGGTCGACCTGCAGCAGGGGGCCCAACAACAGGAGACACAGCAGCTGGAGGCCCAGCAAGGATACAGAAGCAGCTCACCAGAGAAGGATGAAGATACAAAGATACAGAGAAGAAGATGACACAGATATAGATACAGACACAGAAGAAGAGGAGGAAGACCAAGAATTTCGAAGGAAAGAATGTAAAATAGAAGGACAAAGTTTAGATAAAGCCTTTTTCAAAGAACAAATTAGGTCATTAAAAGAATGGCCATCATTAGAATTTAGTTCAATCAAAGGAAAAATGAAAAGAGCTGAAGACAGAATGCAAAGCTTAGAGTTGGTCATGACTGAAATAGGAAAAAGAGTAGAAAATGTGGAGGAACGAGAAGCTGCTGTAGAAATGGAGATAAATGATTTAAGAGGGAAGTTGGAAGAGCGGGAATAAAATTAAAGAGACACAAGATTTATTGTCACAAAAAATTGACGTATTGGAAAACTACAGTAGGCGAAACAACAAAAATAGTTAGTCTGAAAGAAGGCAAAGAAGGGTCAGATATGAAAGAATTTATAAAAGGATGGATTCCGAAGGTGCTGGGAACAACAGATTCACATGAACAAATAGAAATCGAAAGGGTGCATAGGGCACTAGTACCGAAACCGTCGCCACATCAAAAACCAAGATCCATATTGGTAAAATTTCTAAGATATTTGACAAGAGAAAACATACTGGAACAGGCAAGAAAGAAGGTGAGAGAAGACAATAAGCCGTTGGAATATAAGGGACAAAAAATATTTTTTTACCCAGACATAAGCTTCGAACTTTTAAAGAGGAAGGAATTCAACACGGCGAAAACAATCTTATGGAAGAAAGGATGTAACTTTATATTAAGACATCCAGCAGTACTCAAAGTATTCATTCCTGGGGAATGGAATAGACTGTTCTCAGACCCAAAGAAAGCCCAAGGATTTGCTGAACATTTGCAGGACGGGAGGAGAGGAGGATGAGTGGCAAGAAGGATGACCGGCAAGAAAATATACAAAAATATGTAAAAATATAAAGTAAAGATCATGTATATATAAAGATTTAAAGATGGATAAGAGAAAGGGAAGAAGGAAAAGAAAGAGAGAGCTTTGTTATAAGTATAGGAAAATAGTGTTCTCTGGGGGTGGGGCGAAGAATGGTCACTGCGAAATCGGTTGACACTTGCGAGTGAGTTCGCAAACCGAATGGAAAGGGGAGTTGTGGTTGCTGTCAAGGGACAGGAGGCAATCCAAGGAGAGGAGGTTCATTTGGGGTTAAAGGGTTATTGCTTGTGGGGATTGTGGGGTATTTCATGTCTTAAATGTGTTGTCATATATTGAGATTAAAAAGGAAAACTTAAAAAACAGTAATGGAAAAAAGGGATGGAGGTGGTGAAGAGGCGGAAAGGAAGTGAAAATAAAGATATAAGATGGCCACGTTGGACCATATGAATATAAACATTAATGGAAATATATATCCAAGTTTAAGTGTATCCCATTGGAAAAAAAAATCACATATAATTTAAAAGACAAAGTTACAATGTTTGAAAAAACCTGGGAACCACATATAGAAAATAACAGAGACGGCCAAGGACCACCACCACCTAAAATGGTAAGAAGATAAACACGATCAGATTTATTCCTTTTGTATAAAGATATTGTTTTATTGTATTTTATATGTCCAATATTTACTGTTTTTGGTGGGGGGTGCGAAGGGGGGAAGGGAGGGATGGGGGAAAAAAAAAGAGAAAATGTCACTGTGAATATTTAAAAGATGCATCTGTAAATATATTGGTTGATATGGTTCATAGTGCGATAAATAGAGAATTTTTTTAAAACCCTGATTCAGAGTAATCTTCCTGTCAATTACTGCCACACTTCATCCATAGACAAGAGTAACTTACACTACGAATTTCATTGTCCCTCAGAGCTATATTGGAAGAATCCACGACGATGACAAATTTCACTTTAGTATTGGTGACGTAACCGTATCTGGAGACAGAGATTAAGGTTGAAACTTGAACAGCAGTGGCTCCCCAGAGACCAACTGTCCCTCCTGGCAGCATAGGCACATCATGAATTTTACATGCAATCCCCCTCCCCACCACTCAGCCCACCCTGGGAGCCATGACATATCATGAGGTTTCATTGCAATCGCCCTCCCCAGCACCATGCTCCACACCACCATCACCAGTGCAGTCACCCTCCCCAACACCATGTACCTCGCTCGCTCCTGGCAGAGTCAGAAGTAGAAACCCTTTAGTAAACAACTCTGTCAAAGGGCAGGGCTCTCTCCATTACTGTGCCTTTACTTCACTCCCCAAACCCTTTCCCAGAAACAACCTCCTCCCACCCTGTCCCAAAACCCAACAATCCTTGTCCCAATATCTAGCCTACGTTCTCTGTGTTTAAGAAGGATACACTTTGTAATCCTCAGTGGGGTAAAGCAGCCCCAAGTACAACTCCCTTTGATCCACCAACGCCTTCCCTACTGCTGAAATCTTCTCCTCCACAACATCCAGCGAAGTGTGCACTGTGTAGTGAAACTTCAGCTCATTCTCCGTTGGAACCGTCTTTATGTACAGGGGATAATTCTGCACAAGAACAGCAGATAGTATCAGCATAAGATGACACCAGGAAAAACAAAGGCCACAATCAGGTCATCCTAGATTCTGTACTTTAAATGAATGGGAGTGGAGGTAGGGAGGGTGGGATGGGAAGGGGGGGGTGGGGGGGAGAAAACGACACTGTATATATTTGAAAAGGAAAATGTATGTATCTTGATCAATGTGGTTTATGGTGTGAAAAATAAAAAAAAATTTTTTAAAAATCAGGTCATCCTTCTAGCATTAACAATGATGCTACAAGGTACGTCACAGGAGAGGTATCAAAGAAACACTGTTCCCAAGCCACAGAGAATTATCAGAGCAAATGATGAAAAAGTTCAGGTTGAGAGAATGAAGCTGGGCAGTTGGATGATGAAGAAGGACAGACCATCCTGGAGGAAAAATTCTCTATTATCATGGTAAGTGTCAGTTGGCAGGGATGCAATTGAACAAAACTGGGCTAAAAGCAGGTTGAACCACTGCCTCACAGCTCAGATGCTCCTGTTCAATCCTGGCTCCTCCAACTATCTGAGCTGAGTTTGCACATTCTCCCAGTGACCATGTGTTTCCCCTGGGTGCTCCAGTTTCCTCCCACATCCACAAGCTATGTGTGGGTTGGTGGGTTAACTAGCCACTGTAAATTCACCCTAATGTGTAGGTGGGGGGAGCTGATGAGAACATGGAGACAACAGGAAAATGAGACAAGGTTGGTGCAGACTGATGGGCTTTCATTTATGTTGTAAATGTAGCTGGAGAAATTTCAGGGTAAGTATGCTCTCACTTTTAAGAGACTATTATTTAGTTACATGGAACTGAGAAAAAAATGGAGGGTTAGGCAGCAGGAAATTTCGAGGTAGTGTAAAAACACAAAAAGCTGGAGAAACTCCTAATCTGTGACTGGAGTCTTCACCATAGAGAAGGCCACAAAGGGAGCTCTGGATGCAGTAAATCAGTCCTGTGAATATAAAAGTTAGACCCCGGCCTGTGATGAGGGAGGAGGTATTGGCACAAGTGTACACATCCTATGGTCACAGGGGAAGGTCCTGGGGGTGGGGAGGGGAAGGAGGCGATAGGTTGGGAGGGATGAGTACAAGGGAATCACGGAGAGTGGAGGAGAAGGAAAAATGTGATGGGATCCTGTAGTAAGAGCTGGAAATTCTAACAGATAATGTGTTGCATATGGAGGGTGGTGGGGTGGTAGGTGACGATGAGGGGGATTCTATGTTTGTGGTTCCCCGCTCTCCACTGCACTCATTATATCCTCAAATAATTCCAATAAATTGGTCAAAGATGACATTCATTTTCTGAATCCATACTGCATCTGTCTAATGGAACTATTTCTCATCCTCCCCTCCTACTACCCTTCTCCCCTCCCCTCCTAACTAGCCTTCTCCCTCCCTCCCTTTTCCCTCCTTCCCTGCTTTCCCCTTCCCCCTCCCCTCCTACTACCCCCCTCCTCCCCTCCCTTCCCCCCTCCCTTCCCCCCTCCCTTCCCCCCCTCCCTTCCCCCTCCCTTCCCCCCTCCCTTCCCCCCTCCCTTCCCCCCTCCTCCCCCTCCCTTCCCCCCTCCTCCCCCTCCCTTCCCCCCTCCTCCCCCTCCCTTCCCCCCTCCTCCCCCTCCCTTCCCCCCTCCTCCCCCTCCCTTCCCCCCTCCTCCCCCTCCCTTCCCCCCTTCCCCCTCTTCTCCATCATCTCCATCCATCCTCCTCTCTTCCCCACTCCATCTGAACAACAGTCGCAACACTGGGCCGAACCCAGCCGCCGCAATTTCTACTCAGTTTCACCTCCTTGGCGATCACCGCCACGCACACCGCCATCTTCCGTCGCCTCACGTGATCGTCAGCATCATGTGTCAGCGAGTCACATGACGCGAGCATTCACCGATATGGCTGCAATGAGGACCGTCCTTTGGCTACTGCTGGCGGCGGCGAGCGAGGGTGGGAGCGCGCCCAACTTCATCATTCTCCTCATGGATGACGTGAGTCAGCGAGGCGCGTTCACATCACTTCGCAATCCCGCTTGCAGCCCTTCCCCCGTGGGGACAATCCCCTTCCCCACCCTCGCTCCCCCTTCCCCACCCTCGCTCCCCCTTCCCCACCCTCGCTCCCCCTTCCCCACCCTCGCTCCCCCTTCCCCACCCTCGCTCCCCCTTCCCCACCCTCGCTCCCCCTTCCCCACCCTCGCTCCCCCTTCCCCACCCTCGCTCCCCCTTCCCCACCCTCGCTCCCCCTTCCCCACCCTCGCTCCCCCTTCCCCACCCTCGCTCCCCCTTCCCCACCCTCGCTCCCCCTTCCCCACCCTCGCTCCCCCTTCCCCACCCTCGCTCCCCCTTCCCCACCCTCGCTCCCCCTTCCCCACCCTCGCTCCCCCTTCCCCACCCTCGCTCCCCCTTCCCCACCCTCGCTCCCCCTTCCCCACCCTCGCTCCCCCTTCCCCACCCTCGCTCCCCCTTCCCCACCCTCGCTCCCCCTTCCCCACCCTCGCTCCCCCTTCCCCACCCTCGCTCCCCCTTCCCCACCCTCGCTCCCCCTTCCCCACCCTCGCTCCCCCTTCCCCACCCTCGCTCCCCCTTCCCCACCCTCGCTCCCCCTTCCCCACCCTCGCTCCCCCTTCCCCACCCTCGCTCCCCCTTCCCCACCCTCGCTCCCCCTTCCCCACCCTCGCTCCCCCTTCCCCACCCTCGCTCCCCCTTCCCCACCCTCGCTCCCCCTTCCCCACCCTCGCTCCCCCTTCCCCACCCTCGCTCCCCCTTCCCCACCCTCGCTCCCCCTTCCCCACCCTCGCTCCCCCTTCCCCACCCTCGCTCCCCCTTCCCCACCCTCGCTCCCCCTTCCCCACCCTCGCTCCCCCTTCCCCACCCTCGCTCCCCCTTCCCCACCCTCGCTCCCCCTTCCCCACCCTCGCTCCCCCTTCCCCACCCTCGCTCCCCCTTCCCCACCCTCGCTCCCCCTTCCCCACCCTCGCTCCCCCTTCCCCACCCTCGCTCCCCCTTCCCCACCCTCGCTCCCCCTTCCCCACCCTCGCTCCCCCTTCCCCACCCTCGCTCCCCCTTCCCCACCCTCGCTCCCCCTTCCCCACCCTCGCTCCCCCTTCCCCACCCTCGCTCCCCCTTCCCCACCCTCGCTCCCCCTTCCCCACCCTCGCTCCCCCTTCCCCACCCTCGCTCCCCCTTCCCCACCCTCGCTCCCCCTTCCCCACCCTCGCTCCCCCTTCCCCACCCTCGCTCCCCCTTCCCCACCCTCGCTCCCCCTTCCCCACCCTCGCTCCCCCTTCCCCACCCTCGCTCCCCCTTCCCCACCCTCGCTCCCCCTTCCCCACCCTCGCTCCCCCTTCCCCACCCTCGCTCCCCCTTCCCCACCCTCGCTCCCCCTTCCCCACCCTCGCTCCCCCTTCCCCACCCTCGCTCCCCCTTCCCCACCCTCGCTCCCCCTTCCCCACCCTCGCTCCCCCTTCCCCACCCTCGCTCCCCCTTCCCCACCCTCGCTCCCCCTTCCCCACCCTCGCTCCCCCTTCCCCACCCTCGCTCCCCCTTCCCCACCCTCGCTCCCCCTTCCCCACCCTCGCTCCCCCTTCCCCACCCTCGCTCCCCCTTCCCCACCCTCGCTCCCCCTTCCCCACCCTCGCTCCCCCTTCCCCACCCTCGCTCCCCCTTCCCCACCCTCGCTCCCCCTTCCCCACCCTCGCTCCCCCTTCCCCACCCTCGCTCCCCCCTTCCCCACCCTCGCTCCCCCCTTCCCCACCCTCGCTCCCCCCTTCCCCACCCTCGCTCCCCCCTTCCCCACCCTCGCTCCCCCCTTCCCCACCCTCGCTCCCCCCTTCCCCACCCTCGCTCCCCCCTTCCCCACCCTCGCTCCCCCCTTCCCCACCCTCGCTCCCCCCTTCCCCACCCTCGCTCCCCCCTTCCCCACCCTCGCTCCCCCCTTCCCCACCCTCGCTCCCCCCTTCCCCACCCTCGCTCCCCCCTTCCCCACCCTCGCTCCCCCCTTCCCCACCCTCGCTCCCCCCTTCCCCACCCTCGCTCCCCCCTTCCCCACCCTCGCTCCCCCCTTCCCCACCCTCGCTCCCCCCTTCCCCACCCTCGCTCCCCCCTTCCCCACCCTCGCTCCCCCCTTCCCCACCCTCGCTCCCCCCTTCCCCACCCTCGCTCCCCCTTCCCCACCCTCGCTCCCCCCTTCCCCACCCTCGCTCCCCCCTTCCCCACCCTCGCTCCCCCCTTCCCCACCCTCGCTCCCCCCTTCCCCACCCTCGCTCCCCCCTTCCCCACCCTCGCTCCCCCCTTCCCCACCCTCGCTCCCCCCTTCCCCACCCTCGCTCCCCCCTTCCCCACCCTCGCTCCCCCCTTCCCCACCCTCGCTCCCCCCTTCCCCACCCTCGCTCCCCCCTTCCCCACCCTCGCTCCCCCCTTCCCCACCCTCGCTCCCCCCTTCCCCACCCTCGCTCCCCCCTTCCCCACCCTCGCTCCCCCCTTCCCCACCCTCGCTCCCCCCTTCCCCACCCTCGCTCCCCCCTTCCCCACCCTCGCTCCCCCCTTCCCCACCCTCGCTCCCCCCTTCCCCACCCTCGCTCCCCCCTTCCCCACCCTCGCTCCCCCCTTCCCCACCCTCGCTCCCCCCTTCCCCACCCTCGCTCCCCCCTTCCCCACCCTCGCTCCCCCCTTCCCCACCCTCGCTCCCCCCTTCCCCACCCTCGCTCCCCCCTTCCCCACCCTCGCTCCCCCCTTCCCCACCCTCGCTCCCCCCTTCCCCACCCTCGCTCCCCCCTTCCCCACCCTCGCTCCCCCCTTCCCCACCCTCGCTCCCCCCTTCCCCACCCTCGCTCCCCCCTTCCCCACCCTCGCTCCCCCCTTCCCCACCCTCGCTCCCCCCTTCCCCACCCTCGCTCCCCCTTCCCCACCCTCGCTCCCCCTTCCCCACCCTCGCTCCCCCTTCCCCACCCTCGCTCCAGGTTCGTACAGATCAGCAACGGGTCTTCCACATTACCATTCACCCCATTCCCAATGGCCACATCCAGTCCATATCCCTCCAAACCTATCCTATACATGCAAAAATACAGGAGGTTACTCAGCACCCCTAGGAGGTAGCTGTGTTCCAATGTTTCGGGCCTGAGCCCTTCTTCAAGGAATAAGCTGAATTAACAGAAAAAGAGGGGGGTGGAGACAAGAACAACAGAAAGTGTTAATTGGATTTGGTAAGGGGAGAGGTGAGAATTGATTATGTCCATGTGATAAGAGACAGGAAAATAGGAGAGAGGCAAGCTGGGAGAAGACAACAGGGGAAGAAGTGGGGTGGTGGGGGTTAAAGAAAAGCCATCTGGTTGGAAGGTACCTTGTCAAAATATGAGGTATCGTCCCCTTGGTACCTACCCCTGTGACTACAATAGATGCTCCACTTAGGCTACACCTCCTCCCTCACCACCTTTCAAGGCCCAAATAGTTCTTTCAAGTGAGACACTTACACGTGAATCTTCATGGGTCATCTACTGCATCCAATGCTCCTGTTGTGGTCTCCTCTACATCAGAGACTGGACACAGACTGGGAGATCGCTTTGTTGAGCACCCTTGCTCTGTACATCCCAACAGCATGGATCTCCCAGTAGCCACCCTTTTCAATTCCCTTGCAACATATCTATCCATGGTCTCATGCACTGCCAGACTGAGACCAACTGCAAATTAGAGGAACAACACCCCCAACCGGATGACATTAATGTCAACTTCTCTGGCTTTTGTTTAAAACCCCCCACCCCACCCCATTTCTTGCCCTGTTGCCTACCCCCAGTTCTGTCTCTCTCCTTTGTTCATGTCTCCTTTCACACAGATGTAATCAGTTCTCATGTCGCCCCTTATTCTATCCAATTAACACCTTTTGTTGGTCTGGATTCCTCCCCCAGCCGGCATTGTCTGTATTCTGAGATTTCCTGCTCTTTGCTCATTCTGCTTATTCCTTTAAAAAGGCTCAGGCCTGAAATGTCACTAATATATCTTTGTCTACTGTGGGCATTGAAAAATGGGCTGATTTTCTCCAGCATTTCAGAGAGTTTTACACCAACCTGTGCTCACATGTCCTGCGGTTGTGGGGGCGGGGGGTGGAAACGACTGTCAACTGATATCCCATCTTGAACTCGATGCCTCAGTTTATGAAGGCAAATATACCAAATGCCTTCTTATTGCCATTTGTCTTGCCATTCTCAGGGAGCTGTGGACTTGAACCCCAAGGTCTCTTTATGTCAACGATTGCTGAGTTCCTGCCATTTTCCCTGTGTGTCTGACCAGAATGTCACTTGCCCGCCCTTATTCTCCCTCTTCCTTTCCCCACTCACCTGTCCTTCCCTCACCCTGTATTTTTCCCTCCCATCTGTTCATGCAACCAGACTCCTGTTCCTCAAATGAGTA
The DNA here is from genome assembly GCF_036971445.1 of Narcine bancroftii. NCBI lineage: Eukaryota > Metazoa > Chordata > Chondrichthyes > Torpediniformes > Narcinidae > Narcine > Narcine bancroftii. The sequence goes on from NC_091478.1 coordinate 94,194,207, forward strand.
CTCTGAGCTCCTGGTAAGGTCACCTCTTTCTCCATGGCTTCCTGCAGATGGGATGGGGTGATCTTGCTGTCTTCGGGGAACCTTCAAGAGAGACTCCCAATCTGGACCGAATGGCAGCCGAAGGGATGCTGTTCCCCAATTTCTACACTGCCAGTCCACTCTGCTCCCCATGTAAGTGTGTATAACTGACCAACACTCAACTTTTTTCATGCCTCCATATTAGTGCTCTGGGGCAGGAAGTAAAAGGTATTGGTGTGCCGAGACGGTAATGGAGCAGCGGGTTGGTGGGGGGGGGGTGCATGTTGGGGTATTGGAGCTTCCTACCTCTAAATTACACCCTCACCTCACCTAAATTTATTTGCAGCAGCCAGTTAACCCACTCTTACAGACATTTGGAAAGGTATGGTCAGATTAGCGACTATCAACATGGCTTTGTGCAGGGCAGGTCACATCTTACAAATGAGTTTTTTGAGGAGGTGATAAAGGTAGTTGATGAGGGAGGGCAGTGGATGTTTTCAACATGGCCTTTAATAAAGCATTTGACAAGGTCCATTGTGGTTTGCATTTAGAATTGGCTGGCTCTTAGAAGATAAAAGGCTGGAGGCCTGTAACCAATTTTTAAAAATTTAGACATTCAGTACATTAGATATTAAGCCCTTGTAATACTGTAACTTTGGTTACCCCTTGCAGGAAGGGTGTGGGGTCTTTGAAGAGAGAGAGTACAGAAGAGATTCACCAGGATGTTGTCTATTTAGGGGGCGTGTGTTATGGGGAGAGTTTGGACAAATTTTTTTTTTATGGAGCATCTGAGGCTGAGGGGAGACCTGAGAGATGTATGATGCATTGATAGGGTGGACAGTTAGAACCCCAGCATTTAAGGTGACACGGAGTGTCGTTTAAAGGAGATGTACAGGAACGTTCCTTACACAGAGTGAAGGAATGGGCTGCCAGGATGTTCGTGCCAGAATTCTATGGGTTGTTGTGCATGATGTGGATTGGCTTGTCTGAATTTCTCTAATTGTGGTGCTTAGTATTGATTGGAGTGACTGAATTCCTTCCTTTTCTCCCCCTGCAGCTCGTGCAGCACTGTTGACTGGGCGTCTTCCCATCAGAAATGGTTTTTATACAACAAATGCTCATGCCCGGAATGGTAAGGAACCCCCTTTGGTCACCTCCAAGTGCTGAAATTAATGTCTTGATGAAACTGCTTTGCACAGGAGTGCCAAGCTGGAGAAGAGTTGGTACTGGGGGAGCACCACACTGAGGGCACTGGGTTGCGTGTAGGGGTGGGGGATGGGGTCTATGGAAAGATATTGACAGGTGAGCTGCTGTGCACCTAATCAGCACTGGGAGAAACTGATGATGGACTGGAGACATGCTGGTAGTTTGGAAGAGGTTTGGAATATTAAAGGCAAATGGAGCTCTGAGGCTTTGGAGTATGCGGGAAATAAGCACCACCTTCCTTGCACCAATCGTAGAAATATTTGTCACCATGTTTAGCCAGCAGTGCGTGAGCTTCCATCTGAGACCCACATCAGCACAGAAGGAAACCTTCAACTGATTCATGGTATTAAGAAACACGGGGAGCACTGGCTAATCATTTTGAACCAGACTAGAACTCTTGTTATAAAGCTCATTACAACAGTCCAGAACGAGCTGTTCAGTTATAACACAGGTTTTCACCTGGAAAATTGGCCAGTTGTGTCCTGGTCCTAATACTGGCTGGATCTAATGTGGATCACCACCCCATCAGTTTTCATTCAATTATCAGGAATGTGGTCACCAGTACAGTCAGAGATCGGGCACTCTTCAAAAAATTTCTTCCTCAACTCCTGATCTCATCATGGCCTTAGTGTGGGCAGGAATAACAGAGTGATTGCCTTCGTGTTTGACTGCTGTTGGCATCAGGGAACCATGCTAGAACTAATCAGTGGTGTTCATTGGCTGAAGACATGTCTTGTGCAAAAAAAAAGATGATTCTGAGCAAATATTCCATCCCAGGACATTATTGCAAGAGTTCCTCTGCAGATGGTCCTCAGATCTGAAGTAGGAGTGAACCATTCACCCCTTCATCCCTGCTCCACCATTCTGTACCTTACATCATGTTCCTGCTCTGATCCCATGTTCCATATTTCCTTTAGTAACCAAAGAAGCAACAATCTCAGGCTTGAAAACAATCCACCTGAGGCTCTACAACTCTTGTAGAAAATTCAAAGATTCACCTCCCCCTGACTGAAGAGTGTTTGTTTCAGATCAGTCCTGGTTCTAGTGATGTTGTACAACTCCACATCCAGCTCAAGGCCAAGACTTTCAAGGTCACCATTTCTCTACTTAATCTTTTCTCTCCAACAAACCATCTTCAGCTGCTTCATTGTTAAGTTTCCATCCATCATAGGGCCAGAATATCTGCTGACTGACCTCACAGCTTTCTCTGAAACTTCTCAGAAGATGAAGTAGCTGATGTCAGCTACCCCAGAGTTTATGATGGATGGCTAAATGGCAAATGACTTTCATGCAAATACCAAGGAGGAACAATCTCCAATGAGAGAGAACATGACTGTTTCTGTCATCAATGAGTTCCCAATCATCACCATTGATGGGAAACTCAACTGCACCAGGCACATGAATACAGCATTTCCAGAACAGGCTAGAGGAAGGGTCTCAGGCTCACTCCTAACACTGGGAAATCTTTCCTCCATCGATGAGAGTGGGAGTGCGATGGAAAGTTTTCTGTTTACCTGGAAATGACAGCAGTTCCAACAATACTTGAAACTTGACAACATCCAGGACAAAGAAGACTGCTTCACAGGCAATAACACTGGACTATCCTCCCTCCATGGCAATGCACAGTGGTTGCAGAAAGCACAGAACAAACCGCATAGAACACCGCCCAGGCCAAACTATGCACCACCCAGGCTGCACTGATCACTGCCCAGACCACAAGAAACATGCACGCCATACAGAGCACTGCTCACACTGAATAGAGCCCTATCCAGACTACTCCCACAGCAGCTCTCAAATCTTCAGCCTCTATCTCTAAGGGAGGGCAGGAAATAGAGTCCTCCCCCTTTCCTGCATGTCTGAGTTGGAAATGCATCGTTTTCCTCCCCAGGAGCACTGTGGGGTTACCTGCAGGAATTGGGAAGCAGCTCACCACTGCCTGCTCGAAGACCTTCAACCACAAGCATCCTCTTAACACTTGCTTTGAGACCTCCTTCCCTGACCAAAGTTTTGAGTGGCTTGATGGCAGATATTATTGGTTAATGTTCCTGTGAACATTTTGCTTTGTTAAAGATATGATGTTAGTACATTTGTTGTGTGTCTCCCGCCCCCGCCCCCCCCCCCCCCCCCCCACCCAGGCCTGACTGGTGAAAGAAGATTGAATAAATGAAAGTGTTCATTCTTGCTACCTCTGTTTACCCTCCAAGTGACAGTGCTGCCTCTTTCTCTCCAGGGTACACACCACAGGAAATTGTGGGAGGAATTCCTGCCTCTGAGATTCTGTTGCCAGAACTCCTGAAGAAGACAGGATATTCCAGCAAAATCATTGGGAAATGGTTGGTCAACAAAAGTCTTCACAAAATGTTTGGTGTAACATATACTCAAGATCAGTGTGTGATTTTGCTCATTAGCAGATTAGTAGCAGGCCATGATAAATTACTGCTTCAAATACCTATTCCTTTCTTCTCTTTAGTTCATCCTCGACGACTCCCACAGTGTGGAAATGGGCAAGCTCAGCTTGTCCATGCCCAACAATGTGCCTTCCTGCTTTATCCCCCACATTAGGCCCACATCCCACCAAATCCCCTACCATCCGTGTAGTTATTCAGGTGTTTCTTACAAGAAGCTAATGAACCTACCTCCACCACTTTTACAACTCATTCCATGTTCCCACCACTCTCTGAGTGAAGAACTAACCCTTCATCCCTTCTAAATCCCTCATTCCTCACTTTATGGATTTGCAACAGGATCTTGATCAGCCCCCTTGTCTTAGATTCTCCTACTCTGTCACTGTTCATCTTATCCATGCCCCTCATGATTTTATAGACCTCAATAAGATCACCTCTCAACCTCCTATAATCTAAGGAAAACGAGCCTAGTTTTTCCAGACTCTTACCACAACTCAACTTCCCTAAATGTAAACCTCTTCTGAACCCTTTCCAACTTTATATCCTTCCTATAGCTGGGCAACCGAAATTGCACACAATATTCCAAGTGTGACCTCACCACAACTTGTATAACTTCAACTTTATATCTTGGCAGTTGTATTCTGTTTCCTGACTGATGAAGGTAAGGTTCCCAAGTGCTCTCTTCACTTCTCTGTCTACTTGTATTGCCTCCTTTAAAGAGCTGTGTAATTACACCCTTGGGTCCCTCTGTTCCATAACACTCTTTAGGAGACTACTATTAATAGAGGGAGTCCTGCCCTGGTTTGATTTACCCAAATGCATCACCTTGCACTTCATTGAGTTAAACTGCAGGAGCCATACCTTATCTGATCAAGATCCTGTTGCAAATCCTGGTAACCTTAGTCATAAACATCTTTGTCCAAATCATTTACGTATATTACAAAGAGCAAGGATCCCTGTATCAGTGAGGAACTCCACTGTCATGGTACTCCAGTCTGAAAAACTGCCTTCTACACCACTGACTCCAATAACTGAGTCAATTTTTTATCGAGTTGGCCTCCTGTCCCATGTGCTTTTATCTTCCATGTCAACCTATACCCCTGTGGGGCCTTCTCAGATACTTTTCTTTGTAACCACTTCAAACAATTCTATCAATTTTGTGAAATACAATTTCCAACACACAAATCCATGTTGGCTCTCCTTAATTTTCCCCTAGTATCCAAATGTTGATTAATTCTGTCTCTCAGTATCCTTTCCTTCAGCTTGGGCAAGATATTGCCAGGCAGAAAGAATATCTGTTGTTGTTCTTCTGACCGCAATGGCTGTACCGAGTTCTTGGTTGCTGCCATTTGCCACTTCCATTCCCACACCCACCTGTCTGACTTGTGCTTTCTCCACTGTGAGATTGAGGCCCAATGAAAACGAGAGGAATACTTCTCGTATTTGACATGGGCAGTTGACAGCCCAGTGGTACAAGCTTAGAATTTTCCAATTTCAGGTAACGAGTCCTTTTTTTTTACTGTATCCTTTTGCTCTCCTTCACCCCCATATTTTCCAAGGTTCCATCTGGTCTCTCTTTATACCACAATTGACCCCTATTCTACATAAGATTCCAGCACTGGCATTCCTCTTCTTCTAATCACCCACTCCCTCATGGCTCATCTTTCTCCACCTGACACCTTGGTTTTTCTTGCATTTCAGGCTGGTATCTGCCAATCTACTACTTCTATCTGTCATGCTTCACCTAAGCCTGGTTTACCAATCCCACACAAGGTCCCCTGTCGCACTGCTCCCACCCTCTTTACACTGGCTTCTCTCTATGTTTAATGTCTTGATAAAACGTTTCAGCCCAAAATATCGACCATTGGTGGTGCTCGCCCTGCTGTTCCACCAGCAGATTCTGTTTACTATTTGCCCTACCCTATCAGAGATATTCCCTGAATCCTATTTTTCCCTCCCCCTACAAGCTCTTCACAACTGAACCAATTTATTTTCTCTCTTTATCAGTTATGACTGAGAGTTTTGGACCAGAAATCCTGTTGTTTGTTTCTTCTACAGATGATACCTGATCTGCTCAGTTTCTAGGATTTCTTTAAAATTTTGCTTGTACAGGCTGTTTGCTGGAGCTGTATTAATGCTTTGTTCACTAGATTGGAGAAAGCAGGGTTAGCAACATGCACTGGAGAGTGTTACCTCTTGCCAGCAAATTACCAGCTGACCAATATCCACCTTTGGGCAGTGTTCTGAGAGGGTGAGAATTAAGTACTGAACATCCCCGAGATTTTTCTCTCAGTTCTGAGGTCAGTACAACTAGAGCAGAGCATCTTTGATTTGTTTTGTCTTTGGATCATACTCATCCCGAACCTACAAATATTTTCATGCTGACTTTCCTGTCCATTTCTTCAGGCACTTGGGGCATCAAGACCAGTTTCATCCCCTGAGGCACGGCTTCGACGAGTGGTTTGGATCTCCAAACTGTCACTTTGGCCCATACAACAACAAAGATAGACCCAACATTCCTGTCTACAACAACTCTGAGATGGTGGGCAGGTAATGCTGACACAAAGTGGGGATCGGGTGGGGGGAAGGAGAGCAATTGGAAGTGCAAATCTGTTGTCTGACCAAATGTCTGAGGGAATAGCTGTGGTTATCGTAAAAGTACAAAGTTCTTGACCATGCAGAGAGCAGAGGCTGAGTTGAATAGCCTCAGGCCCCCAATACCCAATGATGGCTCTGACTTCTGGAATCCCCACCCCAGTAGCTCTGCGAACACGTTCTCCAGAAGCAGCTTCTCAACAGGCTAGATACTATTCAAGGCAAAACATGGGGGACAAAAGCAGCTCCCAACCCTCACCCTCATCATTCCCTCCCATGACCATGGCACACACCCGGGATATTCCCAAAGTGTCTGCCAACACACAGGCCATTCCCGCCCACCTTCCCCACCTCCCATCTGCTTCTTCCACTCCCCGAGAGGCACAGTAAGATTCAGCAGGTGACTGACAGTGATTCCATGTCTTCAATTCATAGGTATTACGAAGAATTTCAGATTAATAAAAAAACAGGGGAGTCCAACCTCACACAGATCTACCTGCAGGTAAGGCAACTCAGTCACAGACATACCTGACCCCATCTCTGACCCTGACTTCAACCCAACCCCATCTCTAACCTGACCCACAACCTAACCCGCTCCGACCTTGACCATAACCCAATCCCATCTCTGACCTCACCCAAACCTCAACCCAATCCCATCTCTGACCTAACCCTGACCCAGCTGGCCTGACCTTAACCCAATCCCGCTCTGACCTGACCCCAACCCAAAACTAACCCCATCTCTGACAAACCCATACCCACATTAACATCACCTCTGACCCTGACCCCAATCCCAAACTAATGCAATCTCTGACTTGATCCCAACCCTAAATTAACCCCACCTTTGACCCCAATCTAACCCATCTCTGACCCTGACCCCAATCTAACCCCATCTCTGACCCCAGCCCTAATCAAACCCCAACTCTGACCCCACCTAACCCCCTCTGATACCAACCTCCACTCCTTCTTTGAATTGACTCTGATCACAATCTAACCCCCAACTCTGACCCCGATCGCAACCTGACCCCTGTTCTGACCTGGATCACATCCTAACCCCAACTTTGACCGTGACCCAAATCTGACCCTGACCCCAACCTAATCCTAACCCGACCTGACCCCCAAACCTAACAACATAACCCTGCTGCCACCTCTGCCCAAACTTAACTCCAGCCCAACCTGTGACCCTAACCTATCCCCAACCTTGAACTTGCCCTACAGGACCCAATGGGACTGTTAGACAAAGAGGCAGAAGTAAGCCTTGCAAGGGGCTGTGGGAAGGATGGGGTGATAAAAATTCCTATAATTGAGCAACCAGAATTGCATACACTATTCCAACTGTGGCCAAACCAAAGTCTTGTAGTGCTGCAACATAACCTCCTTGGACTCAGGACCCACCCAATAAAGCTAAGCATACCATACTCCTTCTTTACCACACTATCTATGTGTGTGGCCATTTTCAATGAGCCATGGACCTGGACTCCCAGATCCCTTTGTATAGCAATGTTTTTAAAAGTCTTGCCATTAACTGTATACATTCCCCTTGCTTTACACTTGCCCAGATTCAATTTTATCTACCACTTCACTGCCCATATCTATAACTGATCCATATCCTTCAATAGCCCTCTGCACTGTCCACAACTCCACTAATCTTCAAACGGCCTAATCCACCACCTACATGTTTAGCCAAGTTATTTTTATATTATCACTAACAACAAGGTCTCAACCTTGATCCCTGCAGAACACCACTAGTTACAGGCCTCCAGCTAGTTCCTTCCATATCTTTCATGGGCCAGTTAATTCTACAATCATGAATCTGTATATTCTGGTTCAGCATACCAGTGAGGGACCTCAACAAATGCCTCACTAAGGTCCATGTAATATGGTCCCTACATCCAAGGTGACTATTAAGTTTGGGAGAGTGAGTGGGGTCAGTCCCCACTGACTGTGGACAGATTGGGAGAGGTGGGTGGGGTCATTCCTGACTGGGGCAGCTGGGTGAGGTCAGGCCTCTGACTGTGGACAGATTGGGGCAGCTGGTTGGGGTCAGTCTAAGAACTGCTATGAACAGGGCCACAGAGTTTCTGGGCTAATGTGGTAGTCAGTTCTCTTGCTCTGTTGACTATTCATTCAGACACATGGGTCTCCCTGGCAAGGCGATCATTTGTTTCCCCCTTCTCTAAGCTCAGAGGTCCTTGGGAAAGGTGAATAGCCTGTAGATGGTAACCCAGTGGGGATGAGGGGTGAGGAATGCTGTGCAACCTGAACTGGTGCCTGGGCTGCCCTCATACCTGGGTTGGAGTTCTCTCGGCAACTGCATGCTGGTTTGGAAAAGGTGCTGTGCCCTGTGTACTGGCTCTGGATTGGGAAACAGTCAAGCCAACTGTTTTTTCCCAGTTAGCAATGAACTTTTGAAATGTTGGAACTGCACTCAGCTCAATGAGTGGAGAGTATTCCATCGCACTCCTGACCTGTGCCTTTTAACAGGTAGGAAAAATGTGGAATCAGTCCCCTCTTGTGCAGGTGTGTCTAAGAGGGCAGACTGCTGATTTGAAGCACAGGGACACGGTTGGTTTTCTGATTACATGATTCCGGCTGCAGGAGGGGATCGATTTTATCCGGAGACAGGTTGCACAACGTAAGAGCTTCTTCCTTTACTGGGCTGTTGATGCTACACACGCTCCTGTCTATGCGTCGAAGGAGTACCTGGGAACAAGTAAGAGAGGCTTGTAAGTATTAGTCTGTACTGTCCTAAAGCACGGTAATGAGAAGCTGCAGGATATAAGTGGTTAGACGCAGTGGGAGCCCCAGCATTACTCAACGTTGGGCACAGTGCTCTGGGACCAGGGCCACCCAGTGCTGGGCAGGGTGCTGATAGACCTGGACCACCCAACACTGGGCATGGTGCTCTGGGACCTGAACTGTGTTTACACAGAGGATGGTTGATCCACACTCCAGCTCTATCACACTGAGTCTGTTGTGTTCTGAGAGGGCTGGAGCCAAGGATATCTCTTCAGACGGAAAGCTCTGAAATTAGGCCCATGGTCTCAGGATCGTGAGTCATCCATGCTGCAATGGTGAGAAGAAATTGCATGCGAGTCTCTGACTTTCCTCACCTAGTGGACTATTGGTCTCTGTGTTACTGCAAGACTAAGATTATTGGCAGGGCAGAGTGTGGACTAGGTGTGAGCATGTAGATGGCATGTAGATGGATCAGTCCCCAGGCACTGATCTGCTCATGCACTAAATTCCTGACATCCTTGGAGCTTGGGTTGGACTGGGCCGATCCCACCATGGCAATGCCCAATCAATGGTGGCAGACAGCCAGTCCAAACAGCTGAAAGCAGAGTGGTACAGCAGGTAGTGCCAGAGGTCAAGGTTCAGTCCTGACCTCCAGTGCTGTCTTTGTGGAGTTTGTACATTGTCCCTTTGATGGCATAGATTTCCCTGTTGCTCCAGTTTCATCTCACATTCTAAAACCATGCAGGTCAGTGGGTTAGTTGGCTGCTGTATTGTTCCCAGTGCGTAGGTGGGAAGTAGAAGCTGGGGGAGCTGGGGAGAATAAAATGGGACTTGTGTGGATAATGATTAGTACAAAAGCAGTGGGCTGAAGGGCAGCTTCTGTCTTGTCTTGTCCATGTACAGGTCTAATGTAGGCACATGGGATCACAGTTGGCATTGGTGTGATGGGCCAAAGGGCCAAAGCAGTATAATTCTATGACATTCCTTAGATGAGGCTTGGTGAGGAATAACCCAGGGAGAGAGTAGATTGGACTTGGTTTGGTTTGGTGCAGTGGGTGCGGCTGGGCAAAGGGATCTGAGGTGGGAGAGTGTGCTGATCTGTCAAGCAGTGACCAAGGTGTCTGTGAAATAGATGATCCTGGCGGACATCGAAACGATAACGTGAGCGTGTTCTTCACCAGATACGGCGATGCAGTGCGCGAGATCGATGACAGCATTGGGAAAATCCTCAGGGAGCTGCATGCACAGGCCATCGCCAACAACACCCTCGTGTTCTTCACGTCAGACAATGGGGCAGCACTCATCTCCGCCCCCAACCAAGGTGGGTTCAGCTGGTGACAGACAGTCAATCTGAGTGGGGCACAAGGGCTTCCTTCTTAGCCTCTTCCTGTTGCAGATTAGGAAGGGAGTCGAGCGATGCAGCCCTTCAGGCCAACCCTTGCGCCGGTTAATCACACTCTCGGCTGTTCCCAGAATTCCTGCTGCATCTGACTTTGTTCCTCACCTCCTCTCTCACAACTGTGTTTGATTCCCACCCAAAGCATTGTTCACTCCCAGAGTAAAGCAAACATGAAGATTATCTTTTAGATGATTTATAGCAGGAAGCCACTTCAGCAGCAAACCAGCTTCGTGCTGTTGGTGATGTACATGTGCCTCACTTTCCTCATCTCCTGTTCTCCCCTCTCACAGCAACGCAACTGCCCCATTCTCCCTTGTGCTCACTGCTTTAAGTACATCTGTTCCACTGTCACTCCCATGGGTCCAAGTTCCAGACTCCCACTTTTCTGTGTGGTTTTCAATATTTACCAGCCTTTTGAGTGAAAATGTCTCGACAACATCCTCCTAAATCCTTTATAATATTAATACCTCAATTAGTCCATTCCTCATTCCTTTTATTGAGAATAGAGCCTAACCAGTCTAACATTTCCTCACCATTAACCATCATTCGATAAACTGTTCCAGTGCTTTATTAGATGTGGAGACAAGGACTGTTCTTAGTGCTTTAATGTAAGCTAACCAAGCTCAAGCTCTCTGTCCTCCACCTGGGAAAAGGACCTTGTGGATAAAATCTCGGACACAGAGGAATGCTGCATACAGAAAGCCTTTATTTTAAATTGTGATACCACGGAGAGAGTCTGTCTTAAAAGTGGAGCTCTGAGTCTCTCTTGAGTAAAAGATACATAGAAATTTATAATCCCAAAACAAAAAACAGTTGAAGGTAAAGGATAAAGGAGGCATTACACTGTGCCCCAAGTGGTAAGCAATTAGCAGATCGTTTCCCCTTATCACCCTAACAAGGTGACAACAGTCCCATTTCCCAATTGGCATCAGTAGCCTCACACTTTATCCCAGTCTGCCTGAAACAATGGCTACCTGAGCTTACACCCTCAGCTATTTGTTAATAAAAGTCTGTGAACCCATCCTGCCAGGAAAAATGTTTTAAATGTCAGCAATCTACGATGGAAGATATGGAAGGCATGATTTTTCCTCCACACAGTTTGAGCTGCTACTTTAGTGATCTGTAACCCATGACTCAGATTCTTTCACTACTTGGACTATTCTCTGGCTCGTGTTTCATCTCCTCAACCTTGCTGTGATCTCATTGAATAGTGGAGCAGGCTCGATGGGCCGGATAGCCTACTCCTGCTCCTATTTCTTCCCTCAAACCAACCCATTTGCCAATATGGGTTAGTGACAGTAAAACAAAACCCACAGTGCCTCTCCTACCATCATTCACATCATTCCACTCAGTGTACCGCCCAACAGTCAACATTTTGGATCAGGACCCTTTATTGAAACAGAATTATTCAGACCCAACTCCCAGATGCCTTTGGAAGTGAGTGCACGTCGTGAAACAATGCAGCACAGAAACAGGCCCTTCAGCCCAACTCATCCATGCCGAGCAGGTTGCCTAACAGCCAATCCCATTTGCCTGCACTTGGCTGATGCTCCTCTTCAATCATTTTTGTCCATGTAGCTGTTCAAATATCTTCTAAATGCAATTGTTCCTGTCTCTGCCATTTCCTCAACTTGTCCACACACTCACCACCCTCTGTGTGGAGAAGGTGCCCCTCAGGTCCCCTTTAAATCTTTTCCCCTTCACCTTAAATCTGTGCCAGAAGAAGCAAGAAGATGGCACAATTACAATGTTCAGAAAACATTTGGACAGATTTCTGGACAGGAAGGATACAGTCCAAATGCAGACAAATGGGACTAGCCCAGATTGGCTGGCAAGGATGAGTTGAGCAGAAGGGCATGTTCTATGTTGTATGACTCTGACTCCCCTATCCGAGGGGGAAAAAGACAGTCTATCTATGTCCTTAAATTTCCCCTCAACTCGGGGGCTGGGGGGGGGGGGGGGGTGGAAAGACCAGCCTATCAAGTTTATCCATACAACGAGCCCACGGTCCCTATAACTTGCTCTCATGAATCTTTTTTGCTCCCCTTCCAGCTTTATGGCATCATTCTGATAACTGGTTGATGAGAACAGGGCACAGTGTTCCAAATATGATCTCACCAACATCTTGTACAGTTGTAACATGACATTTATGCTCCTGAACTCAATGCCCTGACCAGTGAAGTGTTATAAATGCCTTCTTCACCAACCTGTCTATGTGTTGCCTCTTTCATCAATGTATCTGCCTGTATCCATAAATCTCTGTGTTCTACGACACTCTCCAAAGCCCTAACTGTTTATTTTCTGTCCTTCCCTGGTATAACCTACCAAACTGCCACACTTCGTACTTGTCAGCATTATAGAATCATAGAGTTCTACAGCACAGAAACAAGCCCTTAGGTCCATCTTATCCATGCTGGCCAAGCTAGTCCCATTCGTCTAGTTTTGGCACATATCCCTCTAACCCAGTGGTTTTCAAACTGCCCCCTAAACTCGCATTCCACCTTAAGCAATCCCTATGCCGTAAGTGTTCTGTGATTAGTAAGGGATGTGAGTGGATAGAAAGTTTGAAAACCACTGTTTTAATCGTACCTAATTGATCATTTCATAACTCCAAAGGAAATGGACCAATGACAATTTTTCTCAAGCAAAATATTTCAGGAACAATTGGGTCTAGAGCAGTGATTCTCAACCTTCCCTTCCCACTCACATCCCACCTTAAGCAATCCCTTACTAATCCCAGAGCACTTACGGCATAGCAATTACTTAAGGTGGGGTGTGAGTTTAGGGGGACAGTTTGTAAACCATTGCTCTAGCCCTTTCCAATTCATGTACATATCTAAATAGAACCATAGAATACTACAGCACAGAAACATGCCCTTTGGCCTAGCTAATCCATGTGACTAGTCTTTTAAACCCTGCATTTGTCCCTGTGTGTTCCACATACTCACCATTCTCTGCATGAAGCAGTTGTTCTGTAATATAAACAGGCTGGAAATCTTCAGCAGGTTACACAACATCCTTGGTCAGAGAAACCATCAAGGTCATCAGAATGCTATTCTTCATATCTGGGCAAATGACCAACTGCCCTACCCTCCCAGGTGCCCATCTTCACAGATCACCTGCTTGCCCCCACCCCACATCCCTTCTACACATATTCTCACCAACCCTCTCCCACTCTTCTTAGCCCCACTCACCAACTCTCATAACACCAGTGTTATCCCACATTTTGTTGCACAATATGATGGAGCTCACTGTGGGTGTGACCAGGGAGTGTAGGAATACAGCAGTGACTGGTGGAGTTACTGGGGTCTTGTTTCAGGGGGCAGTAATAGTCCATTTCTATGTGGAAAGGAGACTACGTTTGAAGGAGGAATGCGAGAGCCTGCAATCGCCTGGTGGCCTGGACACATTCCTGCTGGACAGGTGAGTACTAGTGGGGGGTGGGGGAAGGGGGGCAATGGGCACAGTTGTTTCTATAATGTTAACTTTATCATCGTAGCACAAGTTTGGGGGGAGGAGTGGTCAAAGGGAGAAAGGGAGAGTAGAAAGACAGAGGGGGTATTGGATGGGTGTAAAGAGATGGATGAAGGACCAGACAATTTAGGGAGGAATGGTGGTGTCAATTGTTTGAGTTGTCTAATTTGGAATTTAAGATGCAAGTGTATCCGCTTTGTCCCAGGACAGGCTATCTGAGATTAAGAAATCAGTAACCTTTTAAATACTGGAAACACTCAGCAGGTCAGACAGCCTCTGTCAAAATGCTTCAGCTCAGTGCTTCATGAAAATTGTTAATCAGCACCGGAATCAGTCCACTAACTAGGTCCACAAATTGCACAGCCTCACTCACATTGGGTGAGTCATTGGGTTCCACACGTACGTATATAACATGAACCAGGTACCAGACACGCACACACATGCCATGTAGAGATGATGCACACGTACACATGCACGCGCACCTAGAGAAATACATATGCAAGCACACCCACCCAGAGGCATGCACCCACACGTGCAGAGATGAGGTGTGTACACACACATGCACTCCCAGAGACACACTTGCACACACCCCCCCCCCCCCCGAGACAAGCACGCACCCTGCTTATACGATTCACTTGTCCTTTTCAGCTCTGTCATACGTTTCCAAACAAAATGATGAATGCACACACCCACACGTGGTTCGATCATCCCTCTGCCTACAGAGATGCTGCTCGATGAGTCCCAAAGGCTGTTTGTTTTCTGCTGCAGATTCCAGCATCTGCAGTCTCATGTCTCTCCCCCTCCCCACCCACTCAACCACACAAGTCATATACATATTGAGAGAGAGTTACAAGCCAGATGTTCTGATTTGTATTACAGGTCAGTTATCAACTGGGCACTGTCATGGACCTGTTCACCACCAGCCTGAATCTGGCTGGGCTCCAGCCCCCCAATGACCGTCAGTTGGATGGCATTGATCTTTCCCCGGTGCTCCTGCAGAACAAGGTTATCAACAGGTACTCCTGGGTCCAGACTTGGGAAGGAGCTGTTACCTTCCAAAGATGGTGGTGACTGAGACATTAGTGACCAAAGATAGAGAGAACATTTTTCAGTGCAAGTAGTCGTTCAGAATCAAATATTACCAGAGCACAGACTCCATCTTTCTTCACAGTCCCAGGGTCGTACATGGAGTGAAGCTCCCTCTGCACCATCCCATCTCAAACTCAGAGTCAGACACAGAACGAAGATTCCTCTCTGCCGTCCCATCTCTCATATAACATAAACAGACATATACACACCGGTCTGAGTGAGGCTAAACAGGAAAGTCTGCAGATGCTGTGATTGTAGTGCAATACACAAAAGTACTGGAGAAACTCAGTAGGTCATGCAGCGTCTATAGGAAGCAAAAGGATAGAAACCAACAATTCAGGCCTGACCCCTTTGTCAAGCAGCAGTTTGGCCCCTGAATAAAGAGGTGAGGAGAGGAGAAAAGAAGGGGTGGGGGGAGGAGCACAAGCCAACAGGAAAGAGGTCATAGGTGGATATGGGTGGAAGGCAAAAGAAAAAAGTCAAGTTTATTCCCATCTGATTGTATAAGTATAACCCAACGAAACAGAATTCTATGGTCTGGTGCAAAACACACAAACACACAACCACGCATACAGACAGACAATATACATGCAGGACAAGTATTCATATATATATATATATAAAGTTTTGTGCATGCAAGAGTCTCAGATGGTTAGTGTGAGCAGTTTAGTTTCTTTATATAGCACATTTAAAACAATTCAAATTGGCCAAAGGGCTGTATAGATCATAAAATGCATCTTTCGGTCATTCAGCATTCTCAGTGCCTATGGGAAGAAGCTGTTCCCCAGCCTGTCGGGTGCTGGCTCTGATTCTCCTGTATCTCTTTCCCTGATGGGTGCAACTGAAAGTTGCTGTGGGCAGGGTGCAAGAGGTCCTCAGTGATATTGCGCGCCCTCTTCAGGCAATGATCCTGGAAGATCATGTTGATGGGAGGTGGTGGGGGGAGGCTGAGAAGTGATGAGTGAGGGGTTAGCTTTCTGAATGGAGAGGGAAGGGGGCGGGAAGCTGGAGGAATGAAGTCAGAGGAATAGGAAAAAAGAGCAAGACAAAGGAGGAGCCTAACAGAAAATGGAGAAGTCAATGTTAATGCCATCTGTTTGGAAGGTGTCCAGACAGAATGAGGTGCTGTTCCTCCAATTTGCAGATGGCCTCAGTTTGGCAGTGTATGAGGTCATGGACAGAGAAGTCGGTGAGGGAATACATTGTGCAACTAGAATAGTTGAACACTGCAAAGTTCCTGTTATTCCATGGACAGAGCAAAAGTGCGCAACAAAATGATTTCCCAATCTGCGTCCACTCTCACTAATGTAGAGCAGGCTACAGTGGGGCACTAGATTGAGTACATGACCCCTGCAGATTCACAAGTGAAGTGTTGCTGCACTTGGAAGGATTGTTTGAGGCCCTGAACGGTAGTGAGGTAGGAGGTCTGGGCACATTTCCTGCAGTCATGGGGGTAGGTACTGAGGGGGCAATTAGTGGGAAGTCTGAGTGGACAAGGGAGAAATGGAGGGAGCAGCCTCTGTGGAAAGCAGAGAGGATAGAGCAAGATGTGACTGGTGGTGGGTTCACCTTGTGGGTGGCGGAAATTACTCCTACTTTGAAGGCCTCAGGCTCGAAATGTTGGTTATATATCTTTGCTTCTCTATAGACGCTGTGTGACCTGCTGAGTTTCTTCAGAACTTTTGTGTATTGCACAGAGTGAAACTCCCTCTATACCATCCTGTCTCAAACTCACACTCTCCTGGGGTCAGATGCAGAGTATAATTTCCTCTACTCCACCCCATCATACCTCACAGAGGCAGACACAGAATGAAGATCCCTCAGCACTGTCCTGACACACACTTCAGGGACATACTGTGTCAATATTTTTAAAGAAGGTTGGTAATCAATTCTGATGTAGTACACCCCTGTGTACCCAACACTTAGTTTGTTTTAATTTTGGGCTTGTGTTGACATGATGTAACACGTACAATGGGCACTAAGGGGAACACTGAGCTGTGTTAAATGCTTCTGGTCACTTGTTCCTTGCTTTCCTCTGTAGGCCAGTGTTTTACTACCGAGGCAATGAGTTGATGGCTGTGCGGCTTGGAGAATACAAGGCACATTACTGGACCTGGAGCAACTCTTGGGAGGAACTGCAACAAGTGAGTCAAACACAGGGACCTCAGGGCTGGGAAAGATCACACTGAAGATGGACAGGGAGGAGAATGGACAAAGGTTCAGTGGATGTGGAGAGGAGGTGGACACAGAAGCCTGCTACAATGAACACTACATCCTGGGTAGGTGCTGATTCTAAATCACTACAGGATGCCAAAGTCAAGGGGGTGGAATAATTTGTATGGGAAGTCACTGGCAAATTCAGCTCAGATTGTGATCTTTCATTGGGTCCAGAGGTGAGGGAATGCTGAATTGTTTAAGAACACAGGAGACACACGTCAAAAGTCTGGAGACACATGCTGGGATATTCTACCAAATGATCCAGCTCTCTGTGTCCTTGGACAATCTTCTATACTTTCTAGAACTCCAATTTTAGTGCTATGTATATATAAACAACAAAGGTGTCAGCACAGATCCCTGCAATACACCATGGGATAGAGTCTACACACTTTGAGCTATTAAAAAACTTTGGTCTGACTGCTCTTGGATTATTGTGTACAATGCTAGTCCCCCCATTACAGGAAAGATGTGGAGACTTTGGAAAGGATGCAGATGGATTATCTGGACTAGAGTATATGAGCTATGGGGACAGAATGGACAAACTTGGGTTGTTTTCTCTAGAGCATCAGAGGTGAGGGGAAATCTGATAGAAGCTTATAAAGTTAGGGGTGGACTGGAAGCAGCAGGCTGGTGAACGTTGCAGCCATAGAAGGAAGTTGTGGAAGGTTCTGAGGAACAGGATTTATGTTCTCTTGGAAAGTCAGGGACTGATTAGAAGGAATCAGCGTAGTTTTGTGGAGAGAGATCAGGTCTCACAAATCTGAAGGAGCTTTTTTGAGGAGGTAACTGAAAAATTAATGAAGATGAAGTTTGCAGGGACTTTAGTAAACTTTTTGACCAAGTCCCCCATCATAGGCTGATCAGAAGGTTAAGGCACAAGCTATCTGAAGCATATTGGCAAAACTGATCCAAAACTGGTCAGGTGATGAATGTCAGTTTCCTAAGTAAACAAGGATGCAAAAATTCCATTTAAGATCTTCCCTTTCTCTTCTGGCTCCATAAATTTCTCTCTTTATAATATTTTTATTGAATTTTACAAGAATAAATAGAGAAAATTTGTAGAGTACACAACAGAGATGTCAAAAATTAAATAACACAACAAAATTGTCAAACTTCTAGAGCACATCTATGTTATAAAAGCACAACTAGTAATTTTATCCCAAAAAGCCCTCACCTCTTTATCCCGGTCTATAAACCAGAATTCTATATTTAATTTGTTCGTGGAGTAATGCAGTGAGTTGCTGAAGTTGGATTTTATATTTCGAGAAGAGAAAAAAATAAGTCAAAAAATGAGTGAAGAAAATAGTTCTTAGTTTAACTAAGGTTCTGAAAATAATTCAGGAAGGGTCCCCACACCATTTGAAACATTTTGTGTATATTACTAACTTAATAGGGAATCTTTTCTAGATTTAAACAATACATATCTCTCAGCCACTTAGCATGGGTAGGTGGGGCAGCATCCCTCCATCTTACTTAATACTGCCCATCTAGCCAAAAGAGAGGTGAGGGACAGAGTGTGATATTTGATTGGAGTCTTCTCTAATGGTTACAAAAAGGACAACCGAAGGGTTGGGTTCTAGATTTAAATTGAGGAGTAGGGACAAGGTTTGGAAAACATCCCTCCAGTAGGTTTCAAGGTTAGGACACGTCCAGAATGTGAATAAGGGAAGCCTCACCTCTCCTACATTTGTCACAACTGGAATCCACATTTGAGTATATACGAGATCATTTGACTTTGGACGTATGAGCCCTATGCACGACTTTACATTGCAACAGATAGTGACTGGCATAGAGGGAAGAAGAATTAACCAATTTAAAAATTGAATCACAAACCTCATCTGACAGTGAAAGGTTTAAGTCCTGCTCCCAGGCAGTTTTGATTTTTATCAAGAGGGGTGCATCTTAAACCTGACAACTTATCATAAATATTGGATATTAAACCTTTGTATGTGGGTTGTAAACTAAGAAACACATCAACAGCATTCGTACCAGGTATCCTGATCTTAAATTTAAATCTATTTTATAATTTTAAATTTAGACATACAAGCACGGTACAGGTCATTTCAGCCCATAAGTCTGTGCCGCCCAATTTACACCCAATTAACCTACACCCCTGTACGTTTTGAATGGTGGAGGAAAGTGGAAATCCCCCCCCCCGGGAAATCCACGCAGACACGGGAAGAATGTACAAACTTCTTACAGTGCAGGATTTGATTTGAACCCTGGTCCCAATCGCTGACGCGGTAAAGGCGTTGCTCTAACCACTGTCACCATGCTGCCCAAGAGGACCAATTTTGACCCTTACTACCCTTTTTCTCTTAACATGCGTGTAGAAGCCCTTAGGATTTTCCCTCACCTTGTCTGCCAAAGCAACCTCGTGCCTTCTCTTAGCCCACCTGTTTTTCTTCCTGTTTTTCTTGCATTTATTAAACTCCCCAAGTACTTCATTTTTTCCTTGTTGCCTATACCTGCTATACAGCTCTCTCAACCAGATCCCCAATCTCCTTCAAAAACCCAGGTTTCTTACACCTCTTAACCTTGCCTTTAATCCTGACTGAACATACAAACTCTGTACTCTTAAAATTTCACCTTTGAAGACCTTCCACTTTCTTCGCACATCCTTGCTAGAAACCAACTTATCACAATCCATGCTTTCTAGATCCTTTCTCATTTCCTCAAAATAGGCAATTTAGAATCTCAACCCAAGGACAAGACCTATCCATAATTATCTTGAAACTTTGCAAGACCTCATCTCCCTTCCTACCCACAACTTTAGAACCCCACATCAGGCTGCTCACCCTCCCTCTTGAGAATGCTGTGAACTTGATTTGAGACATCCCAGACCTTGGCAGCAGGCAGGCAATTAACATCCGGGATCCTCGATCTCTTCCATAGAACCTCTTATCTGTTCCCCTTTCGAATCCCCAATCACTGCTACTTGCCTTTGCTCCTCCTTTCTCTTCTTAGCATAAAGGTAGATTCCATGCCAGAGACTTGATCACCATGGTGAGTTGTCCCCTCAACAGTATCCAAAAGAGTTCAAGTATTATTGAAGGGAATGGCCACAGGGGTACCTTGTACTAACTGTCTGTTCCCTTTTTCTGCCCATCACCCAGCTACCTTCCTCCTGCCTCCTAGGTGTGACTACTTCCCTATAACTTGCCTCCTGAATGATCCAGACTTCATCCAGCTTCAGGTCCCTAACATGGTTTATGTGGAGTTTCAGCTGGATGCACTTCTCCCAGATTAAGTCATCAAGAATACTCTTGGCTTCCCTGACAATCCACATACTGCAAGAGAAGCGTATCTCTGCCCTGGCTATGATTCCCACTGTTTATGAGATATGGAAAATAAACCTGCCCTTACTTATGCCTTCTTACCTCAACTCCTTCACCATCACTTCAGCATCTGCTCACTGAAGCCTCACAAACCTCTAAGTCCCACTCTTAAACAGGCCACTCACAGAGGGTTGCTCCACTTAAGCTGCCCTTCCTTTTTTTTGGTTACAAATACTTAAGCCAATTGAGGAAATTAACAAGCACCTACCATTACGTGTGTTTTTTAAATATACCTGCTCACGTTCAAATTCTGCCCTTGAGCTCCTGAAGGAAAATTAACTTTAATTTCAGGGATTTAACTTCTTTAATTTCAGGGAATTAACTTCTGTCCAGGTCAGAACGTAACGGATGTGACCACTCACGATCAGAGAAATTATTCTGTCCAGCCACTACTGTTCCACCTTGGCCGGGACCCGGGAGAGAAGTACCGCATCAGGTAAGGAGAAGAGAAGGGGTACCCCTGAGATTAGACATGACTTAGGAGGCTGGTGTAGTTGGTGTGGGAGCAAGGCCTCCACGGGAGGTCCATGCTGGGATATGACCGACCATGAGCCACACCTGTATCTGGGCAGCATGTTAGGGTGATGTCACCCTGATGCTGGGACTCTGCAGCTTTGGAACCTGTCATTGCAGTGGGGGAGGGGTGGGGGAACCCGACCCCAACCCCCCCCCATCGCACCTCACCTCAGCTCCACCCCACCCACACCCAATCAGTCCCAAACTCTTAACTCCAACTCATCCCCAACCCACCCCACATACTCCACTTCCCTCACACCAACTTCAACCCCTCATCGCCCCCAAACCCCACACGTCAATCTCACTCCAAAATCCTGCACCTTAACCTTACCTCCACCCACCTCAAACTCAACCACAAATCCCATCACCTCCATCCCTCCACATTCCACCCCTACACACCTCCTCCCCACTCAGAACCCATTGAAAACTAGCAAGGACCCAGCGAAGATGAGTGAAGACCAAGAGCTCACCAGCTGTCTGAAGACCCAGTGGGAACTCATTGACGCTTCAGCAAATTCCCAGCGAAGACTGGAATTCGACACCAGAGATCCATCCAAGGGAGGGAAGATAGCACCAACACCAGCCAAGACTGGAGACCAGCCTGGTGAAGACCAGGGAACCCCACTGGGACTTTGGGAGTGCAGTGAAGACACCTACAACCAGCTACATGTGTGATGAATAGTGAGTGGGACAGACAGAGTTGGTGGCACACTGGAAACTGAGCAATGGAATCTGAAGCTAAATATACTCTGCTGGAGAAAGTGAATAGTGTTTTAAGCCAAACCCTTCAGCAAGACGTAAATAGAGCCTCAGTTAAGTGTTGCAGACTAACTGTATGTTTTCCTCTTTTCCACCCCCATCCCACTACAGGTTCTCCCATGAAGAGTACGAGGAGGAGATGAGAAAATTCTCGACTGTTGTGCAGAATCACAGAGCATCCCTGGTACCGGGGGAGCCGCAGTTGAACATCTGTGACCGGGCAGTCATGGTGAGTCCCTGTGCTTGTGTACAGCCATTGGCACTGTCCCTCAACTGGTTCACCTCCTGAGATGGTGGGGAGAATGGAACAGTGAACAGGGCCCCAGTGACCCATGGCCCCCAATGATCGTGGGGTGGGGCAGGTGGTCTGCATGTAGAGGATGAGGAAAAATCTGCATTGCGCTGTCGATAATTGGGGTTTCCTTCTCTCCAACAGAATTGGAGTCCTCTGGGCTGTGAAAAACTTGGCAAATGTCTGAACATCCCCAAGTCTAAACCGTGGAAATGTAACTGGCCACATTGAAGCTGCAGTCAGTGTCTTGTGAACAGACCCTCAACCACTTCCTTCAGCAACTCCCGCTTCACTGCTGTAAACACTGGCCTGCTCGGTGAATTGGAACTGAACCAGACCTGTGTGAAAGGAGTGTCTGGCAGACTGCAGCTTGACAGCAGCACAGGAAGGCATTCAGACAAGATTTTGGAATGGCAAAATTAAAAGCATTTTATTCTTAAACTCACAGTAGTTGCAATGAAACAGGCGAATCGCAGGCAGTGACAGAGCAGAGTGCATATGATCTTATTGAAATTATGGATGTGTATTACAGGTACTACAGCTGGAGGTGAGTGTTCAAGAGCTGTTATAATTTAAGGAAAAGCTTGTGGTGTCAGGAGGGGAGGAATCTGAATTTTGTCATGAACAAGTCATAAAATTCAGTGTTTTGCGGCAGCGTCATAAACTTTTAAAAAATGGAAGTGCATCAAGTCTTTGATTATTGACTATTCAGGATTCTTGTGTCAGCGGGGAAGAAGCTGTCCTTGTGCCACTGAGTGCTCATCTTTAGGCTCCTGTACCTTTTTCTCTGGTAGCAGAGTGAAGAGGGCATGGCCTGAGTGGTGAGGATCTTTGAGGATAGAGACTACTTTTTTTTAAAAGACACAGCCTCATGTAGATGTCCTCAGTGGAGTGAAGTCTGGTGCTTGTGATGTCACAGGTCAAGTTAACAACCCTCTGGAGTTTATTCTTGTCCATACCAGGCAGTGATGCAACCAGCCGGAATGCTCTCCATGGTACACCTATAGAAGTTTACGAGAGTCTTTGGTGACATACTGAATCAACTCAAGACACCTCACGAAGTATAGCCACTGGTGAGCCTTCCTTGTGATTGCATCAACATGGAGGCAACAGGACAAATCCTTAGAGATGTTCACACCCAGGAATTTTAAGTTCTTGACCCTCTCCACTACAGAGCCCTCGACGAGAACTGGTTCGCAATCGAACTACTTCCTTCTGAAGTCCACAATCATCTTTTAGGTTTTGCTATGTTGAGCACGAGGTTGTTGTCGTTACACCATTCAACAAGCTGATCTATCTCCCTCCTGGATGCTTCCTCATTGCCATTTGTGATTCTGTCAACAACTGTGGTGTAATTGGCAAACTTATAGATAGCATTGGAATTGTGCCTGGCCCCACATTCATGTGTTTATATTGAGTAGAGCAGTGGGCTAAGCACGCATCGTTTGGGTGCGCTTGTGTTGATAATCAGTGAAAAGGAGATGTTGTTTCCAATTCGTACTGACTACAGTCAGGAGAAAGTCAAGGATCCAGTTGCAGAGGGGGGGAAACAGGGGCCTAGAGTTTGTAGCTTCTTGACCAGCACTGAGGGAATAATGGTATTGAAGTCTGAGCTGTAGTTGATGAAGAGCAGCTGTATGTATGAATTGCTGTTTGAGGTGAGTGGAGAGTCAGCAATGTTGCATCAGCTGTAACAATAGGCAAATTGCAATGGGTCCAGATCTCTGCTTAGGTGTGTGTTTTGGCCACAACCAACCTCTCAAAGCATTTCATCACAGTAGAAGTTAATGCTACTGGGTGGTAGTGGTTAAAGCAGCTCACACTTCTTCTTGGGCATAATGATGCCCTTTGAAGCAGGTGGGAATCTCTGACTGTAGCAATGAGAGGTTGAAAATGTATGTGAGCACTCTGGCTAGTTGGTTGGTGCAGATTTTCAGTACTCTGCCAGGTACGCCATCAGGGCCTGATGTCTTGCAAGGGTTCACCCTCTTGAATGATGTTCTAACGTTATCCTCAGAGACAGATATCACCGAGACCTCAGCCTTTTCAGGGGTTCTGGTTGGCATTTTTGGTTATTCTTCTCCAAGCGGGCAAAGAAGTTGTTCAACTCATCAGGAAATGAAGCATCACAGCCATCTAGTGTTCACCCTCATTTTGTAGGCTGTAATAACCTGCACTCCCTGCCATAGCTGGCATGTATCTGTCTCTAGCTTCCTCCAGAACTGCCACTTTGCTTCAGAGATGGCCTTCTGCAGGTCAAACCTGGACTTCTTGTAGAGATTCCTATCCCTAGTCTTGCCCTCAGCAGTTTGCAAATTCTCTGATTAATCTAGGGCTTCTGGTTGGGGAACTCACTCATCCACACAGGTCTTGATGAAGTCGTTGACACCTATTGCACGGGGGTGGAGGGGGGGGTGGAGAGAGAATGGGTCTGGAAAAGGGAGAAAGGAGTGGACGATGTAACAGAGTGGTCAGGGAGAGCGGATATCGTCAGTGTGGTAAGGCTTTGACTCAACAGGCTTTGGCCTGAACAGGTAAGAGAGGGATAGTAGGAGTTGAAGAAAGAAAGGGCCACCCTATTCGAGGAACAAAAAGAATTCATCAGGTAGGCACAGATAAGGGCAGGTTTTTGATTTTTATTTCCTCTATTCATAAACAATGGGAATGGCAGCCAAGGCAGGGGAATACTCCTCTTGCCGAATGTGGGTCGTCAGGGAAGCCAGCAGTATCCCTGACAACTTCATCTCCGAGAAGTGCATCCAGCTGCAGCTCCTGACAAGCCAAGTTAAGGAATTGGAGCTGGAGTTGGATGAACTCCAGATCATTTTGGAGGCAGAGGGAGTGAATGACAGGAATTACAGGGAGTCACACCTCAGAATCAGGATGAGTGTAGATGGGTGACAGGAGAGAAAATGGAACAGGAAGGCAGTGCAGGGAATCCCTTGGCCATTCCCCTCTATAATGTATAACATTTTGGAATAGAACATTTTGGAATGTTCTATTAGGGACAAACCTCAGTGATCAGGTCTCTGGCACTGATTCTGGTCCTGTGGTTAGGAAGGGAAAGGAGAAGAGGAAAGCTGTAGTGATAGGGGATTCCGTAGTTAGGGGGACAGATAAGAGGTACTGTGGAAGAAATTGAGT
The DNA here is from genome assembly GCF_036971445.1 of Narcine bancroftii. Lineage (NCBI taxonomy): Eukaryota > Metazoa > Chordata > Chondrichthyes > Torpediniformes > Narcinidae > Narcine > Narcine bancroftii. The sequence continues at coordinate 94,219,395 of NC_091478.1, forward strand.
ATCTTTGTATGTTGCCTCCTGGTCCCAGGGTCCGAGACATCTCGGATCGAGTTCACGGCATTCTCAGGGTGAGCAACCAGATGTCATGGTCCATATAGGGACCAATGACGTGGGTAGGAAGGAGAGTTCAGAGATTTGGGGTCCTATGTTGAAGGACAGGACCTCCAGGGTTGTGATCTCAGGATTGCTACCCGTGCCACGTGCTAGTGAGGTTAGAAATAGGATACGCCCAAATATGACTGAGATTGATCTTGGAAGCTAAGCAGGCTCAGAACTGGTCAGAACTTGGAAGGGAGACTGCCTTGGAACACCAGGTGCTGTAGGTTTCTGTGAAGGGTACCGGACAAAGTGGCAACTCTCTGCCTTAATGGAATAATGGAACCTTTACCTTCATAATGCAGTTTAACATGCGGCTAAAGACATGGTGCAGGAGGGAGGGGTTCAGGTTTCTAGATCATTAGGCTCTCTTCTGGGGAAGTGGGACTAGTTCTGACAGGACGGTTTCCATCTAAACTGAAGGGGGACTAATATCCTTGCAGGAAGGTTTACTTGACTGCTCTGATTTGCAGGGTATGGGAACCAGAGTGACAGAGCAAGATAAAGGAGTGGAGGAGGGAAAGGATTATGTGAAAATTGCATGCATTGTTAAAAGTCAATGGGTTGTACATGGTGGAAATATTCTCAGGTGCATCTATTTCAATGCAAGTATTATTATAGAAAATCGCAGAACATGGATTGGCATATGGAAGTAAACTTAGTTGCAGGAGGGGCAGGATTGGGAGCTCAAGGTTCCAGGTTTCTGTTGTTTTAGAAGTGATAGAACAGGGGGATGAAAGGGAGAAGAGTGGCATTGCTGGTCAGCGAAAATATCACAGCTGTACTCAGGCAGAACAAACAAGGTATGACCACACGCATGGGGTTGTATTATTAGACCACCCAATAGTCAATGAGAATTGGAGGAGCAAATCTATAGAGAGCAGACAGCCACCGGAAACACAAGGTTGTGATAGTAGATGTAACTTTCCGCATATTGACTGGGGCTGGATGGATGGCTTGGAGTTTGTCATCTGTTCAGGAAAGTTTTCTAAATCAATATATAGAGATAATAACTAGAGAAAGTACAATACTGGATCTCCTAGTAGAGAATGAGATATAACAGGTGACAGAAGTATGTGATCATAATGCCATTAGTTTCAAGTTAATTATGAAGGATAAGGTCTGGGCCTCCGGTTGAGATTCTAAATTGCAGAAAGGCTTATTTTGAGAAAATGAGAAAGGAAGTACAAAACATGGATTGGGATTTTGTTTTCGGGCAAGGATGTGCAACGTAAATGGAGAACCTTCAGAGGTGAATTTAAGAGTACTGAATTTGTATGTTCCTGTCAGAATTAAAGGCAAGGTTCGCAGGCATAGGGAACCTTGGTTTTCGAGGGATATTGGGTATCTGGTTCGGTAGAGGAGAGAGCGAGGTGTACATAAGGCATAGCCAACATGGAGCAAAAGAGGTACTTGAGTATTAAAAAATGCAAGAAAAACATTTCATCTCTGTTGATGCAAGTGCTACTAGTCGATAGTCATTAAGACAGGTTACTGTACTCTTCTTGGGCACTGGTATGATTGATGCCTGTTTGTACCACACCCTGCTGGAGTGAGATATTTAAAATATCCTTGAATACCTAGGTAAGTTGATCAGCACAGATCTTTAATAATCAGACAGATACTTTATCCAAGCTGGATGTTTTCCTCGGATTCACGCTCCTGAAGGCAACACACACGTTATCCTCAGATACAGGCAGGATGGGATTGTCAGGGGATGTGGAGGGATGGTTCTTTGCTGTTACCTTTGTGAAATTGGGCATAGGTGTTGTGTTTTTCTGGGAGAGAAGCTTTGCTTTCAGCTGCTTTACTAGATTTGGTTTTGTAACAGGTTATAGCATTCAGGCCCTGCCACAGCTATTCATGTTCATCCAGAATCTCTGCTTCGCCCGGGAGATAGCCTTCCGTAGGTCATACCTGCTCCTGCTGTACTGATCTTGATCTCCGGTCTTAAATGCCTGAGATCTCGCTCAGCAGATTCTGGATTTCATTGGGAAAAACCCTGAATCGTTTGGTGGAGACACCCTCATCTACAGGTGTTTTGATAAAGTGTGTGACAGGCTCAGTGTACTCATTCATATGTCCAGCAGAGTTCTTGAACACTGGCCAATCCATTGACTCGAAGTCCTGTAACCCAATTTATCCCAACACTGCCTTCTATTGTTTAACCAATCATCTCTCCAGGTTAATGTATTATTCCTAACTCCATACATCCTTAGCTTGTTCAAAAGTCATTTGTGTTGCATCTTATCAAATGACTTCTGGAAATCTAAGTATATCACATCTACCTGCTCCCCTCTATCCATTGCACTCATCCTCAATAAATCAAACATGACCTGTCCTTCATAAATGTTTCCTGGAGTTGCACAGTGCCTGTAGCATCTGTACCCTAGGTCATTAAGCTATTAGACTTACCCTTCTCTCCATCATGTTTATATTATGATTAGAATATCCCCAAGCCCATTTCCCCTGATTTTGTCTGCCTTTCCTGCATCGAAAGAAATGCAGTTGAAAGCAGTTGGTCTTTCACTTTGCAGTGAGGGATGGTTGACGTTTCGGGTCGAGACACTGAATCAAGCCACCATTGACAATTCGTCTATTTCCACAGATGTTGCCTGTCTTCTGGTAGCTTGTGTTTTATTTCCCCACTGAGGTAAGGACGGAGGAACTGCTCCAGATGTGGTCGGCAATCTTGGAGAATGTGACAGAGTGGGAAGAGCCGAGATTTATCAGTAAGTATAGAGACGAAGAAGTTTAGCTGCGAGTTAGACATGAAAGCAATCCAGTGATTGCTTCTCCTAAAGGCATAGATGCCGCTCTCAGACCAGGACCCTGCTTTTACAGCTTTGGGCAAACATACGAGAATGAGGTGAGGCTTGGGCAAAGCTCTCCCTGTTGGAGCAGCGGACCTTCTCTCTGAGCGGAGAATGGGGTAGAATTAATGCTCTCTTAGGGGCACTAGAGATTCAATGGACTAAGTGGCCTCCTTGTATAGGAATGATTCTATGAACAACTGCAACGCAGCGGGTCACCAACTGGATGTCCCTTTGCCCCAGCATTGGCACTGCATGTTATGAACCACCTGGCTGCCCCTTTTGCCCCAGCTCCCTCGGGCCTTGGATTCCATGCCTCCATATCCTGATACTTCTCCATTCTACATCCCCTCTCCTTACACAAGCAGGAGCCGATTTTGGCCCTGGCCCACGAGTTGAGCAGTAAGGACTTCTAGATCTTTAACCTTAAAGTCCATCGACCAGACCACACCCACAGGCAACTAGTTTCATTGAAGGGGATACTTGGTATAGCAGATACTCATGCCTCTGAGCTCGTTGTATGCTGCTGTCCCCGAATCCTATCACAAGCAACCCCAATTCCAGGCAGAAATCCCACAGTTGTGGTTGAAATGATTAAACATTTATTCTTCCTGTCCCTTAATGACAGATTGAAATTTTTGGTATGTTTTAAATTCAAAATAGCAACCGTGTCACCATTAATAGAGTACTTGTGACTAGATTGGAATCACTACCAGTCAATGAAAACTATCTCAAAGGCTAGATTTATTCCTGTTTGATCTTGTAACAGACCCAGCCCCACCAGTACTGTATCAGGAAGCCAACCTCTCTGCGTCATCAGAAGCAGAATCCGAGTTAACTCGCCTTCCTTGTAGAGCAAGGTGACCTGTTCTGGCTTGGTCCCATGTGTTTTCTGCCAACACAATCCCCACACAGGGTCACTGAGCGTGCAATTGTGGGTAAAATGGAAAATGAACCCACAAAGATGCACAGAGGGACAGAGAGAGGATATACAGTGTGGGAACACCAGAGAGAGATGCTGTGATAAGTGCAGAGCGTTGTGGAAAGACTGATAACAAACCAGACAGAACAGTCTGTCCACATGGAACCTGGATCCAACCTACCCATTACAAAGTGCCAGAGGACGCCACACAGCATAGCACCAGGGCTAGCGTGTTTACACATTTTCCTGCTCCACGTCCCATCATGCCTCGAGTTACACACAGCACCTTTCCAGCCTGATTATGTACTGCTGACACCAAATGTGCACATGACATCGATTTAAGAAAATTGAACATGGAACTGTTTTGGACAAGTCTTACCTGCCAAGTTCCTCTTACATCCGTTTAAAGCAGCACAGAGACGTATTCACTTTTTTTGGAGAATTAAATAAATGTTTTTTTAAAAATACAGGTACCCTAACATTAATACATCAGAAAGAATTCACCGTTTCTCAGTGGTCCTGGCCTGGGGTGTTTGGTGCTCGGAACGGATTGTGGAAGGTAGGCTCAGGAATGGGGGTTTCTGAGGTAGGTTTGTGGTGAGATGGGGGTCTCTCTGCCACACAGTCTGGACTCCTGTGCATAGGAGGAGCTGGCACCGAGCTGAGCTGCCCTGGGTCACACTGACAATGGGACTGGGGTGTATAACAAACCTCCAACACGGTTAAACGCACAGAGGCCAGGCTCAGGACAGTGGCGCGCCCAGGCCGGACACTGAGACGCTGCTGGTTACCAGAGCCCTGCTCCAGGTTACCATACACTGTATCATGGCTGCCCACATCAGCCAGATGCTGCTCGAGTGAGAAGTCCAAGTCTCCACTGTACGATTCCTCAGAGCTGGAAGAGTGGAGGTGCGGCGGCAGATACTCTGTCAGGCCAGCTGCCCCAGGTGACGAGGATGACTTTGGCCCCAGGTTCTCTTGGGTCCGGGCAGGGGAGCTGATCCCTGTAGCCCCCTGACTCTCGGTCTCCGAGTCGGACTCGGCCTCTGCTCCAGCTCGACGTCGGCTCCAGCTGCTGGCCTCCACTCTGCAACTTGGCACCCTGTCAGCACCGGGCCTGGAGGAGGAGGCAGCTGAGCTGGGAGTAAGCAGGGGAATAAGACCCCAGCTCCTGGGTCTGCGGAAGAACCTGCTCCAAACCCTGGCAAGCCGCCCCCCAGCTGTCACCCTGCGCATGGAATGTCGGCGGATTTGGCGTCTGACAGCACTGCGGAGATTTTGGAGCATGGAGGCCTGGAATCGGACAGAGCAGGACTGTCAGTGCCACAGATCACTCACCCCTCCCCCTTACCCGTACCCCACCACCCCATCCCTCCCTCCCTCACTCACTCCTCCAACACTCTTCCTGCATCCTCACCCTGCCCACACCCGCATCCACCCCTTCCTCACTGTCCTCACCCATATATCCCCCCCTCCTCTCTCTCACACTCCTCCTTTCACCCACACCCTTCCCACATATCCCCCTGCGCTCCTCCCTTCACCCACACTGTCACATCTCACATTTTCCCTCACCTACAACAATTATTTCTATTTGATCATAGAATACTTCCTTTCTCTACTTTGAACAGTGTTTAAATTTCTTAGCCACTGGATCTGATTCCATCACCACCTCTGGCAGCGAGTTCCAGATATCAACCTCTATCTGTGATCCCTCAGGCCCTCAACATGCCCCCCCCCCTTCTGATCCCACCCTCACCCTTCCTCCTCTCGTTAGATAGCCTGCTACGGGAGGTCTATAACTAATCCATGCTGTGGCAGGGACAGACCTGACCCCACTCTGGTCATCTCACTAGCAAGGAGTGTAGGGTGGGCCTACCTGAGCTGGGTTATAGACTGGAAAATCATCAACAGGTGGGATGAGTCCCTGAGCAATGAGCTGCCCGTAGGATGGGGGAGCCTCCCGCTGCACAAAGTCGGCCTCCAGGCGAGTCATTGGGGTATCAAATGCCCTGAAACATCAAGGCAACAACATGGAAAGGTAACTCTTCGTTAACATGGTCATGTGAGTCAAAAATAGACTGAGGGATGAAGACGGGTAATGAGAGTAAAAATGATCACGATTGATATGTATGCGGGTAAAGAGGTATAAGAGTGAATAGAGACAATGAGCATACATGAATGTATCTGTACTTAGAGGAAAATATAGATAGTATAGACAAGAATTAATAAGGGAAGGTAATGGAATAGAGAGAATAAGGAGGGAATTAAAAGAGTGACCTTTGTGACATATGAAAAGTGAAATCTTTTCTGGGGGAGGCGGGGTGGGGGGAAATAGTGGTCACTGCAAAATCAGTTGACGCTTGCGAGTGGATTCGCAAATCCAAATGGAGAGGGGAGATGTGGTTGTCCGACAAGGGATAAAGGACAACTCAGGAGGTGAAGGGGAGATTGGGGATAAATAAGATAGAAATAGGAGAATAAGGAAAATGTTGGATGTTGCAGGAATGTTGTCTTATAAAGAGTTGAAAATAAGAAAACAAATGGAAAAGGAGGAAAGGTAATGATGAAAAAACGGAAAGAGAAGATAAACAAAATATAAAAGGGCTACGCTGAACTATATGTCTTTAAATATTAATGGAATACTAACCAAATTAAAAGGAAGAAACTACTAAATTTAAATGAATAAATGTATTCCATTAGAAAAAATAACATATAGGTTAAGAAATAATATTGAAATATTCGAACAAGTATAGGAGCCTTACATTAAATACAATAGCGAAAACCTACCGGGGACAAACATTACCTAAGTTGATGGAAGGAGAAGGAAAGAAAAGAATGGACTCAGTAGAATTTCTGGTGTAATTTTGTGGAATGACAACATTGTCTGACTGGCTTAATGCAACCTAGATTGTATACCTAAAATGGATGAGAGGGGGGGATGGGGGGGTGGTTTGGGAGGAAAGGGGGGGGGGAGAAAAAGTCACTGTATATGTGTGAAAAAGAAATAGTGTATATCATGACTAATGTGATTTATGGTGTGAAAAAAAAAATTTAAAAAAAACATGGTCATGTGAGTGAGGGGAACCGATGGGAAAGGCAGGAACATTGAAAAAGCGGTGGCATAGATGCAGGCTATGGTGGTGGGTTACCATACATCTGGTCAGCATTAACCCTAGCCCAGAAGGGGGGAGCGTTCATTGCTACGGCTTTTGTGTGGCCCCAACCTTCTCTGGGCATAGGGACTGGTCCTTAAACCCAGCCTGGTGTCAGTACAGAACTGCTATATCTCCTATTCCAAACAGAACAGAGGCAGGGTGAGGGTGGTGGGGTGAGGAGGTGGGGGATGCAGTCATTGGCTGTGTAACAAAAACTACTGGAGTAAGTCATCACATGGAGCAACATCTCTGGAGGGAAGGACTTTGGAGTTTCGGGTCAAGACTGAATCAGGACATGCATGAATGGGGAGGGGGGGTTGGAAGGGGAGGTCAGCGAGATGGGGACGTGTACTGTCAGGGGGGTTCAGTGGGACGGCAGCACGCACTGAGTCGGGGAGGTCAGTAGTATGCACACTCGAGCTCGTACCTGTACTCACGGCTGCGCAGTGAGTAGAGCTTGAAGGCGCAGCCCAGGGCAATGACGAGCAGCAGCCCACAGACCAGGCTGCCGATGAGGGCGGCCGTGATGACCTTCCTCGGCACCGCAACCAGGCACTGGTGCTCGTCGCTGCCGTCCGGGCAGTCCTCCTGGCCGTCGCACCGCCACTCCTCAAACACGCAGGTCTTAGTGTCACAGTGGAAGTTGCCGGGCTGGCAGCTGAAGCAGTTGTACTCATCGCTGCCGCTTGGGCAGTTCTTGCGGTTGTTGCAGCGGCCATTGAGTGGGTAGCACATCCCGCTGCTGCCATCACACGGGTACTCGTCCTTCTGGCAGCGACCACAGCCTTCCTCGTCCTTGCCGTCAGGGCACTGCCACCAGCCATCACAGCGCTCCGAGTCGGCATAGCACCCACCCTCGTTACCACAAGGGTGCTCCTGTGGGAGGCAGTAACCCTTCACCTGGTAGGTGGCATTGAAGCCACGGCCCACACTGCCTGCCTCGGTGTGGTAGCTCACTGTCAGTTGCCCCCCTGATGACTCCATCATCAATGGCCGTCGGTTGTTGCGGAAGGTGGCTGACCCCAGCAGTTTGCTCGGGTCAGCACCAGCACCATCGTACACTCGCACCCAGTCACTGTAGGCTAGCTGCAGTGCCAGCTGCAGCACAACGTGCCGGCTGTCCTGCGTGTCCACCAGCCAGGTGCAGTCCATTGCCGCCCGGTCCCGCCGCCGACGGCCGAAGTCAGGAGACGCAAAGGAGCCATAGAAGTTTCCAAGCTTCTTGCCGCAGCTGATGTCCGGGCAGCGCTCCTCGCCTGTACCCCGGTCACAGTCCCTGCTGCTATCACACTGCAGCCCGATGGGGAGGCACCGCAGCTTCTGCTGCCCTCTGCACCGCAACATGCCGGCTGGGCAGCTGCTGGGGGCCAACACTGTCGTGGACAGAGGGCATTTGTCTTCGTCAGAGTTGTCGCCGCATTCGTCCATCTGATTGCACCTCCAGGCACCCACGATGCACTTCCCATTCCTGCAGAGGAACTCGTCCGCAGCGCAGCGGTCCCGACCCAATCTGCCTGTGGCAACAGAAGTGAATTATCAAGCACCAGACACAGCAGTGGTCTTGTCCCTATCCTGCCCGCAGCTTCCATATTCTTGGGGAACAACAATTCCCATCTGCCTCCATCCTTTCCCATTTCAGTCTGTGCAGAGGAAGCCTCACTGACCACATTACAAGACCATAAGACATCGGAGCAGAAATAGGCCGTTCAACCCTTCGAGTCTGCCCCACTGCCCAGCCTTCTCCCCATTTGATGCCCTGACTAATCAAGAACCTATCAATCTCTGCCTTAAATACAAGTAACCTTGAATATGTGATTACAGATACAATGTTAATCAAAAGATTTATAACAAATATGTATATTAAACTGCAAGAAAAGGAGAATGAGGAAACAAATGGTAAAACTAAACAAAAATGGGAACAAGATTTAAATATAAAGATAAAAAAGGAAACATGGGAGAAATTATGTTCTGGAACGATGAGAAATACAATAAATACGAGGCTACGTATGATACAATATAATTGGTTACACAGACTATACATTACACCGCAAAAGTTAAATAAATGGGACCCAACAGTATCTGATAGATGTTTTCGATGTAAAAAAGAAATGGGAACAACAATTCATGCAATCTGGACATGTGAGAGAGTAGAAAAATTTTGGGATGATCTCAATCAGATATTAAATAAAATAACAGAAAACAATATACCAAAGAATCCAGAGATCTTTCTCCTAAGTAACATAAAAAACAAAGAATTTGGAATTGATTTGGAGGATGCACAAAAAAGATTTGTTAAGATAGCCCTAGCCGTAGCAAAAAAATGTATTACGTCAACCTGGAAATTGGAAGATAATTTGAAAATACAACAATGGTATATAGAAATGAATAAATGTATTCCATTAGAAAAAATAACATATAGTTTAAGAAATAATATTGAAATATTCGAACAAATATGGGAGCCTTACATTAAATACAATAGCGAAAACCTACCGGGGACAAACATTACCTAAGTTGATGGAAGGAGAAGGAAAGAAAAGAATGGACTCAGTAGAATTTCTGGTGTATTTTTGTTGAATGACAACATTGTCTGACTGGTTTAATGCAACCTAGATTGTATACCTAAAATGGATGAGAAGGGGGGGGTGGGGGGGTGGCTTGGGAGGAGGGAGGGGGGGGGAGAAAAAGTCACTGTATATGTGTGAAAAAGAAAAAGTGTATATCATGGCTAATGTGATTTATGGTGTGAAAAATAAAAAATCAAAAAAAAATCTCTGCCTTAAATACACTCAATAACCTGGCCTCCACAAGCCCCCGTGACAACAAATTCCACAGATTTATCACCCAAAGGATGAAGAAATTCCTCTACATCTGTTCTCAGCGGATGCCCTTCAATCCTGAATTTATGTCTTGTCCTCTCCCACATGGGAAACAACCTTTCTACATCTACTCTTTCCAAAGGATTCTGGATGATGGCAGTGCAGCAGTACCTTCTCCAGACCGGATGCTACTGCAATGGTTAAGTTATATGCCGTGCAACAATTCTTAATTTATGAACATTGGACGGTAAAGCGCTGTGGAGATGTGGAGCTCTGGAAATGTGAGAACCGTGAAGTAAGGGTACAGACCTTCAGAAGAAAGCTGCAAGGCTGCGCGGCCTGGTCTGCTGTGGTGATTGGGCCTCTGTTTTGGAGATGAGGCCTCCTAACTTCAACATCATTTGCTGCCGGTGCCGAGGAGGAGATGTGGCGGTGCCGCATTGTGTGCCTGGCTGGGAGGATCCAGAGGTATGCGTATTCTGCAGTGGAAGTGTTGAGGAGCCCGGAGCGGCTGTGTCAAGTGCCTGGCCTGAAGGATCTGGAGGCTGTACCGTCTTGGAGACTGGGGCCCTGCATCAGATGGTGGGGTCTGCAATGAGGTTGTTGGTTCTCTATCGCTATTGTGCCGAAGCTTGCAGACCCGTATGGACATGTGAACTGTGTGGCAGTTCTTCTCTTCAAGCTACTAGACTTTTTTTAAAATATAAGTCTGAATTTGTAACTTGTCTCTGCTGTGACTAATGTCTAGTTTTTCATTTTTTACTGTATTGTTTGCACTTTTATTTATTCACTGCAGCTCTGTGTATATGCGTTTCAGTCTCGTTTAATTTTTTTTCTTTTATCTGGTGTAGGACTGGCATAGTCTTGGGTTGACTATGATGTTTTTGTGTAATCTCGTGATGTGTAGGTAGCATGATGGTTTAGAAGAATGGTATCTCATTTTTTACTGTGTACTGTTTTACAGTCTGGTCTTAAATGACAATAAAGGTATCGTATCATATGCCTTTCATCATTCAAAATTTTTCAATGAGATCTGCCCTCATTCTCCTACAATTCCAGCCAATAAAGGTCAAGAGACGCCAAACCTGCCCTTATATGACGACCAACCCTTTCAATCCTGGAATTATCCTAGTGAACCTCTTTTGAACCCTTGTCAGCGCATCTTTTATTAAATGAGCAGCCCAAAACTGCTCACAATACACTTCCAGGCCTTAAAAAGGTCTCATAAAGCCTTAAAAAGGTCTCATAAAGCCTTAAAAAGGTCTCATAAAGCCTTAAAAAGGTCTCATAAAGCCTTAAAAAGGTCTCATAAAGCCTTAACATCATGACACTGCTCTTGTATTCTATTCCTTTTTAAATGAATGCCAACATTGCATTAGTCTTCTTCACCACCAACTCAACATTCAAGTTCACCTTCCGGGTGTCCTGCACAAGGATTTCCAGGTCCCTCTGCGTCTGGGAATTTTCAATTTTCTCTCCATTTATAAACAGTCTTTTTCGACCAATGTACATTACTGCACACTTTCTGACATTAAATTTCGTTTGGCACTTCTCTGCCCACCCTCCTAATCTGTCCAAGTTCCTCTGGAGCCTATTTCCTCAACACTACCTGCTCCTCTGCCTACCTTCCTTTCATCTGCAAACTTGCCCACAAACCCATAATCCAAATCATTAATATACATGAAAAGAAATGCCCCAACACTGACCTCGATGAAGCATCACTAGTAACCGCAATCAAACCTTTCAAAACGTGAAAACTCTCTCTCACCTCCATATTCCAGCATTACCACAAACATTATGCATGTTCAGTGGTTCTCTGCCCTCCTATATTAGAGCAGTGCCCACTCAGGGATAGGGTTACTCACTTCCAGCCTGACGTTAACTGGGGCAGTGCTGGATCCTGATTGGGGAAGGAGAGGGGCGGATTTCATTTCCTTTGATGACACTACAGCCCCAGCCCCCACTCCCGAAACAAAACAGCTCCTTTGGCAATAAGAGGCAAACAAGAAACTTGCAGATTCTGGGGTTGAACGCATTCCACAATGTGTTGGAGATACTCAGCAGGTCAGGCAGTGTCCACAAGAAGCACAAGGCAGTCAGTATTGTATAAAAATGTAACTGGTTAACCAGGAGATACAGTGCTGATCTGGACAGAGTGGAAATGCCAATGCTCAAGGCAAGGCTCAGTGCTTCATTTGCCCTGTACAACTGAGCCCTCTTCACATGTCCCACTGGGCGACTGTCGGAGGAATAATAGTTGTTCAGCATGGAGATAGGCTTTGCGGCCCAACTTGTCAATGCTGACCAAGAAGATTGGCTGTTTGTCTATATTTGGCCCTATCCCTCAACATTTTTCCTACCCATTAATCTGCTGTAATTGTTCCCACCTCTGTCATTTCTTTTGGCAGCTCGGTCCACGTATCCACCACCTCGTGGAAATATCTCCTAGGTCTTTCTGTTCTACAACACTCCCCAGGGCCCTACCATTTACTGTATGCAATTTAACTTACCAGATCATCTGCCACTTCTCTGCCTATATTCCCAAATCTAGTTCCCACTGTAACCTCAGACAACCTTCTTTACTGGACCACTATCTAGTTGCCTAGATCTCATCCAAATCATTAATAAAAGGACTACATCAGTGGACCCAGCATCAGTCCCTGTGGCACATCAGGGACCTCCAGTCTGAAATAACATCGCTCCACTAATGCCCTCTGCCTCCTTCCACCAAATTAATGTTGATTCTCATTAGCTACCTTACCCTGGATCCTATACTTCAGGTGATTCAACCCTCTGGACCAGTCTACTTTGAGGCACCTTGTCAAAGGCCTTGCTAAAGTCCACTTAGACATTGTTAGCCACTCTGTATTCATCACTCATCTTGGACACCTCTTCCAAAAACTCAATTTCATCGTGAACCACAATTTCCCACTCTCAGGGTCATGTGGCTATCCCAAAGCCGTTTTGCCTTTTCAAATGTCCCTCACAATCTCCTGCAGTAACCTTCACATCGGGGAGGTCAGACTCCCTAGCCTGTGTTTCCATGGCTTGAGCCCTTCTTAAATAAAGACACCACATTGGCCTCCCTCCAGTACTGTACTTCACCATAGTTATCAATGATACAAAAATTTCTGCCAGGGCACCAGCAAACTTCTTGAACATCCTACAATATCCAAGAAAATATACTCAGTTATGCCCAGGGATTTATCCACCATTATGTCTGGCAGACTCCAATATACCTTTTTTGTGATATCAATGTTTCAGTTCTCCTTCACAACCCTCTCCCAGTGGTAGGATAACTTCAGGTACCTCGGATGTAGGACAGCCGGAATCCACGCGAGAGCCCTGAGCTAGAGCGATCAGAGTGGAAGAAGATCCAGGCGTGATCCCGGGTGGAGATGAAGGGCTGGGGAATGTATGAGCCACACATTCTGTGCTCCTCCCGGTCTGCAGCTGGTCCAATCATTAGCCAGTCCACTGTGCACTTGTGCGAATTCTCCAGGTCAAAATTCTGAAAGCTGGAAAATCACATAAGAAAGTGTCATGCCATTGTGGGAAATGCCACATGCACACAGTGCCTTTACATTCATTGCCAGCAACATTGGTAGTTCTGGCAAGACTAAGATCCAGTGCCCTTGAGAAGGGGTGGTGAAATGCTTTCTTGACTTGCTGCATGCAGTCACTACAGAAAGGGAAGGTGCTCCCAAGGCACTGGGAGACAGCAGTGGTGAAGGAGCTGTGGTATTTTTCCAAGTTTAGGGACGCCAGATGTGGTGGTGGTTCTGCTGCACCCATTGCCTTTCTCCTTCAGGGTAGGAGAGGCAGTGCAGTCGAAGTAGCCTTGACCAATAACTGCAGTGTGTATTGTAGATGATCACACTGCAGTCAGTGTGTGTGCTGATGTGGGAAGGAGTGTTTAGGGTAGTGGATGGGTGCTAATGAAGCAAGCTGCTTTGTCCTGGAAAGCACCAGGTATTGGTGAAGCTGCACTCATCCAGTCACTCAATACTCTGGACCTGTTGTACGCACTCAGACCAAGCAAGGACAGCAGATTACTGCCGGATATTTTGAAGTCCTTGTGACCAAGGATCTCCTCTCAGGGAGATAATTCATTTCTCACATGTGAGCATCAGTCCCACAGCTGCAGAGGAGATCGCATGATGGATCACTCATTGCATCGCTTCGAAGGGTGGGCAAGATTCAAACCTATTAGGAGAGACACGGTTCCTTCCCTCAGGCACTTGCACTAAGATCAGACATCAAACCTAAAATATTCCAGGAATGTGTATTCATACACAAGCTGACACAAACTTGTCTCTCAGATGAGCCCATGTGCACACTCTTCCACATAAACTCCAGGAGTGATCAGGAACATCAGGTAACCACCTTCATCACAGCCCCAAGGACACAGAACAAGCCCAAAGCTCTGTGGTTTGTGGCACATTGCATAGAGCTTCCTAAACACAAGGTAAGAGTCAAAGGCAGCAAAGCCAGCACCTGATGGTGATGAGATCGCCGTAGTTGCCCTGGATGTACCAGCTGCAGTTTGTGGATGAGGGATAGTTGCTGGGCCAGGAAGGGCTGTAGATGACACCACGCTGGTCTTTGTGAGGCTCCAGTTTCCCATGACAGGCAGCTGAGACAAGAGTCAAACAGAGACAGGAATCGATCATTGACACAGTAGAGTTTACCTTCTAGATCCTAACAGGCCAAACCCCATAAGCACTATCTGTGGCATGTCAGATGCAGACACTCCCATTGGATGAGCACATACCCATTTCCTCTCTCCAACACTGATCCAAACACTTGTTCTGGTCTAAGCTTCAGCATGAATATTTCCAGCCCCTCCCTAGGTTTCTGCCATCCCACTGGCCCTTTCTAAATCACTACAGAACATGATCACCACTGCATTATTTTAAAAGACATGAGAACCTTGCCGAGCAGATAAAGTCACTCTTGGTCCCAGTTCCATGATAGCCGTGAAACCAGCTGAGTTTTTACACAAATCAACATTTGAAGGACACTGGCATTTACTCTATCTGTCCTACCAGAATTTACCTGCCAAAGTGCATTAGCCAACATGCACCACCTCTCCCATGCACTCCGGGAGCGATCAAGATTGAGTTCTATCTGTTACCACTCTGCCCAATTTTCCAGCTGATTTCCGTCTCACTGTATCTTTGGGTGATGTTTGCTATCTCTTACTCCATCAATTTTTCTGCTGTCAGTAAAACTACTGATTAGATCATCTGCACTCATTCTAAGCCATTCATATAGATGACGAACAATAGTAGATCAAGCATGGATGCCTGCAGCACACCATTGGCGACAGCACCCCCAATCTGAGAAATAACCCTTCCCCAAGCCAATTTTATACCCTAATTGCCAGCTCATTCTGGATCCCTTATGTTCCAACTCTCTGGATCACCCTATCATATGGCCCCTTGTCAAACCTGTTGATGAAGTCCTTGTAAACCACATCTGCCACACTGCCTTCATTGTAGTACCCTGGAGTTCTATGGCCATTGGTCACCATCTCTAAACCTTTCTTCATGACTTGAGAAGGGATCAGACTGTGAGCAGACTGGACCATGAACATCAACAGAGCAGGACCAAACACCACACACTGAACACTTATCTTCAAGATCTTCTGGCTTCTTCCTCCTTCAGCTTATCAATGAGCCACATTTTTAAGCACACAGCAAAGAACTCTCACCCATTCCAGAACATTCTGCTCCTCCAAGGAAGAATGAACCAGCTGTAAAGTAAAGGAGAGAAATTGTGAGAGAAAATTAAAACAGACCAAATCCAAAGCAGCAGGAACACGATGATCTGGTAAAGAATTTGTCTTGAATCAGTGAGATATCTCAGCACCAGTCACACAGTATGACCCAGCCACACACTTCCCCTCCCCTACAAAGCAGGAGGGAGATGATGGTCTGGTAAAGAATGTCTTCAATCAATGAGATATCTCAGGACCAGTCACACAGTGCCTTCTTCCCTCCAAAGCACTTGACTCAAAAAAAATGTAATTTTAATTTGGAGATATAGTACTTAAACAAGCCTTTCATGCCGCCTAAATACAGCCATGTGTCCAATTAACTAATAACCCTACACTTTGGATTGTGAGAGGAGACCAGAACATCTAGAGGAAACCCAAGCAGACACAGAGAGAACATATAAACTCCTTAGAAACTGCGACAGGTTTGAATCTGGGTCACAGGCACTGTTATGGTTTTGTGTTCATTGCTATGCTAACTATGCCATCCAATGTACCAAGTGCTCAATTTATAAACAAATGATGCAAAAGATCTATTTGCAGCATCTATTAATACCTCAGGAATCTCAAACCAGTCAGTGAGGGACTTTGATGGTCACATTGATAAGAAAAAGATGTGGAAGCAACCAGCTGCCAGTTTCTCAGTAATGGCCATGGGACCAACTGACAGGAACTCTGTTTAACACAAAAAAACAGGCACCTCCAGCCTACCTGACTATTCAATATGATTTGTTGGCCTCACGTCCTCTTCTGTGCCAGTTCCCCAGAAACGCAAGCAAATTAAGGCAATATCTGTGGATCTTTCTGGATTTCCTACAGCATTGGTAACCTAACTTGCTGAGTATTTTCAGATTTTTTGTTTTTGTTTCTCAGTTCCAGCATCTTCCTCTTATTCTCTAAGATATTACCTTCAACTTGTATAACTCAAAAGAACAACTAGGACCACGAATCAGCCATGTGGCCCATTGAGTCTGTCTAACATCCAATTGGATCATGGCTGATTTGGCAATGGACTCAGCCCCTAATTCCCTTATTATGCAAAAATATATTTATATGTCTTGCACATTTAATGAAGTCATCAAATGCTTCATTGAGCAAAGAATTCCATAGATTCGCTATTCTCTGGGAAAACAATTCTTCCTCATCTCAAGTCTATGTCCCCTAGTTTTAGTCTCACCTGCTTCTACTTTATCTATTCCTTTCAGAATGTTATAAGTTACTAAAAGATCCTCCCTCTTCCTTCTAAACCCAAAAAAGTACAGTTCCAGGCTACTCAATCTCTCTTCAAAAACAAACCCTCTTATTTTCAGAATCAACCTGGTGAATCTCTTCTGCAGACTTACAAACAGAACTCCAGATGCAGCCTCACCAGTACCCCCTGTACAGTTGTATCATTGTCTCTCATAATTTTGTAGTCCTTTATTAAGTCACCTCTCATCCTTACTCCAAAGAGAAAAGCCTTAGATCTGTTAATCTTACCTCAGAAGGCACATACTCCAATCCAGGCAACATCCTGTTAACTGTCCTCTGCACTCTCTCCAAAGCTTCCACATCCTTATAGAACATTACAATACAAAAAGATTCCCCTTCAGCCCTTCTAGTCTGTCCCAAACTTTTTTTTTGTTAGTCCCATGGACCTGCACCCAGTCCATACCGATCCCATTCATGTACCTGTCCAAATTCTTCTTAAATGTTAAAATTGTGCCCGTATTCACCACTTCAGCTGGTAGCTCGTTCTACACTCCCACTACTCTCCGTTTGAAGAGGTTTCCCCTCATGTTCCCCCTAAACCTTTTCCCTTTCACTCTTAAACCATCTTCTCTGGTTGGTATCTCACCTACCCCAGTGAAAAACCCTATCTACATTTACTCTGTCTATTCCCCTCGTAATTTTAAATACCTTATCAAATCTCCCCTCATTCTATGCTCCATGGAATAAAGTCCTAATCTGTTTAACCTTTCCATGTAACTCAGTTCTGAAGTCCAGGCAACAAATCTCTTCAGCACACTTTCCATCTTATTAACATCTTTCATGTAGTTAGGTGACCAAAACTGTACACAATGCTCCAAATTTGGCCTCACCAAGTCTTATACAACTTTACCATAACATCCCAACTCCTATACACAATACTTTGTTTTATGAAGGTCACGATACCAAAAGCTTTCTTTACAACCCTATCCACCTGTAACGCCATTTTCAGGGAATTATGTATTCCTCTGTTCTTCCGCACTCCTAAGTGGCCTATCATTTACCATGTATGTCCTTTCTTGATTTGTCTTTCCAAAATACAATCCCTCACACTTGTCTGTATTAAATTCCATCTGCCATTTTTCCAGCTGGTCCATATCCCTTGCAAGCTTAAGAACTTTCTTTGCTGTCCACAACACCTCCAATCTTAGTGTCATCTGCAAACTTCCTGATCCAATTTACCACATTATCATCCAGATCATTGATATAGATGACAAACAACAATGGTCCCAGCACCACTCCCTGAGGCACACCACTAATCACAGGCCTCCAGTCTGAGAAACAATCAACCACAACTACTCTCTGGCTTCTCATATCATCCATTCTCAAATTCAGTTCATTACTTCACCATGAATACTAATGTCTGAACCTCACTGACTAACCTCTCATGCAGGACCTTGTCAAAGGCCTTACTAAAGTCCATGTAGACAACATCCACAGCCTTTCCTTCATCAACTTTCCTGGTAACCTCCTCAACTCTGTAAGATTGGTTAAACACAACCTACCACACACAAAGCCATGTTTTTTCAAATTTTATTTTATTGGCACATGTAACAAAATTATATACAGATCCAAAAAATTTTATATATACATGCTTTTTTTTAAAAATCATTTTCTCCCCTCACCCGCTCCCTCCCACACAGAAAAATCCCAAGAAAAAAAATCAAGAAAAAGGAAATGAACAAAAAAAAACTAATTTTGAAACAATACTGGATATTATCTTAAGGATAGATTGTGACCTAATTATTCTAACACTTATATCTTTTAAATATAAAGTATATAGTAAAATAAAACATTAATGTGTAATACATAACACAATCAAAATCTAAGTGTGTGTGTAAAAATAATAAAGCATGCATACAACATCTAATAAAGTAAAATAAAATGAGATACATCAAGGTGAGGCCAGAGAGCAACAAAGTTTGCACCAAATCCTACCAATTGACATATTACTTATAAAGTTATAACTCCAATCTTTTGCATATATGGAAACCAAATTTTCAAAAAATTATCATATTTGTTCTTTAAATTCTTTAAATCTTTTCCAAAGGTATACAACTTTGTATTTCACCATCTATCTAATACAAAATCCGTAACCAATTTCCATGGCTATACATTTCCTGGCAACTACCAACACAATCTTTAAAAATTCTTTTTGAAACCAATCCAATTTTAAATCCAATTTAAAGGCTTATAACCATATAACCATTTACGGAGCAGAAACAGGCCACATCAGCCCTTCGAGTCAGCACCGGTTCACTAGAACAATTGTTGATGATAGCATCCTGCAGATAAAAACAAATTCTCAATCAACTTTACTGCCAGGTTTGGTATTATCCACGAGCTTCTTAAAAGCGTCACAATTCACTTATCATAAAAAAAAAGAGGCTTAGAACTAAAACTTTTACAGAACAGAAATGCTTTCCATATATCTATGAAAAAGATCAACTATATCTTACTGTTAGAAGATGATGAAATAGTTGATTTAGAAAACTTTCCTGAACATATTTGACAAACTCTAAGCCATCCATCCAGCCCTTTTACAGGATGGGAATCCCAGTCAATATGTGCAAAATTAGAATATCCTATTCTCACAACCTTGTTTCCTGCAGCGGTCTGCTATCTCTCTATGGATTTGCTCCAATTCTTGTTGACTATTGGGCAGTGTATAATACCATGAGTGTGGTCATACCTTTCCTGTTCCTCAGCTCCACCCATTTAGCTTCTGTAGATGAGCCCTCCTGATTTGTCCCACCTGAGCACAGCTATGATATTTTTCCTGACGAGCAATGCCACTCCTTCCCCCTTTCATTCCTCCACCCCCCCACCCCCGTTCTATCATGCCTAAAGCAATGGAAGCCAGAACATTCATGCCCCTCCTGCAAACAAGTTTCACTTACAGCCACAATGGGCATAATTCTACGTACCAATCCACGCTCTAAGCTTTTCTGCCTTTCCTACAACACTCCTTGCACTGAATTAGATGCACCTGAGAACATTTCCACCACATCCAACCCGATGACTTCTAACGGTGCCTGCAATTTTCACATCATCTTTTCCCTCCTCTATCTGCTCTGGCACTCTGGTCCCCATCCCTCTGCAAATCTAGTTTCAATCCACTGGACCAGCACTAGAAAACCTTCCCTCAAGGATATTTGTCCCCCCCTAAATTCAGTTGCAACTGTCTCATTGGAACAACTCCCACCTTTCCTGGAAGAGAGCCCAATAATCCAGACACCTGAAGCCAGGAGTCACGTGACGGAGTAGTGGCCAGTACTTTCTTGTTCCTCAGTTCCACCCAAATAGTCTCATTAGTTGACACATCAGTAATATCTGATAGATCATTGCTGTTCCATCCTCCTTAAACAATAACTCAATAACCCTTCCTCTTTATCCCCTACCACTTATTGATGAGTTGCCACGACACTAGGATACAGTACTGGTGTGGACAGGTCTGTCACTGTATAAGACTGGGCAGAGTACCATGGGGATGGGCCTGTCACCGTATTACACTAGGGTAAATACTAGTGGGGTCGGGTCTGTCTGTATGATATGGGTACAGTTTTGATGGAGACCGGACTATCATTGTACAACACTGGAGTACGGTACCCTTTAGGGTAAATACTAGTGGGGACGGGTCCGTCACTGTATAACACTGGGCACAGTACCATGGGGATGGGCCTGTCACTGTATAACACTGAGGTACAGCACTAGTGGGGACGGGTCCGTCACTGTATAATACTAGGAAACAGTACTGGTGGGGACGGGTCCATCACTGTATAACACTGGGGTACAGTACTGGTGGGGACGGGACCGGCACTGTATAACACTGGGGTACAGTACTGGTGGGGACGGGTCCGTCACTGTATAACACTGGGGTACAGTACTGGTGGGGAGGGGTCCGTCACTGTATAACACTGGGGTACAGTACTGGTGGGGACAGGTCCGTCACTGTATTACACTGGGGTACAGTACTGGTGGGGACGGGTCCGTCACTGTATAACACTGGGGTACAGTACTGGTGGGGACAGGTCCGTCACTGTATTACACTGGGGTACAGTACTGGTGGGGACGGGTCCGTCACTGTTTAACACTGGGGTACAGTACTGGTGGGGACGGGTCCGTCACTGTATAACACTGGGGTACAGTACTGGTGGGGACGGGTCCGTCACTGTATAACACTGGGGTACAGTACTGGTGGGGACGGGTCCGTCACTGTATTACACTGGGGTACAGTACTGGTGGGGACGGGTCCGTCACTGTATAACACTGGGGTACAGTACTGGTGGGGACAGGTCCGTCACTGTATAACACTGGGGTACAGTACTGGTGGGGACGGGTCCGTCACTGTATAACACTGGGGTACAGTACTGGTGGGGACGGGTCCGTCACTGTATTACACTGGGGTACAGTACTGGTGGGGACGGGTCCGTCACTGTTTAACACTGGGGTACAGTACTGGTGGGGACGGGTCCGTCACTGTATAACACTGGGGTACAGTACTGGTGGGGACGGGTCCGTCACTGTATAACACTGGGGTACAGTACTGGTGGGGACAGGTCCGTCACTGTATTACACTGGGGTACAGTACTGGTGGGGACGGGTCCGTCACTGTATAACACTGGGGTACAGTACTGGTGGGGACAGGTCCGTCACTGTATAACACTGGGGTACAGTACTGGTGGGGACAGGTCCGTCACTGTATTACACTGGGGTACAGTACTGGTGGGGACGGGTCCGTCACTGTATAACACTGGGGTACAGTACTAGTGGGGACGGGTCCGTCACTGTATTACACTGGGGTACAGTACTGGTGGGGACGGGTCCGTCACTGTTTAACACTGGGGTACAGTACTGGTGGGGACGGGTCCGTCACTGTATAACACTGGGGTACAGTACTGGTGGGGACGGGTCCGTCACTGTATAACACTGGGGTACAGTACTGGTGGGGACGGGTCCGTCACTGTATTACACTGGGGTACAGTACTGGTGGGGACGGGTCCGTCACTGTATAACACTGGGGTACAGTACTGGTGGGGACGGGTCCGTCACTGTATTACACTGGGGTACAGTACTGGTGGGGACGGGTCCGTCACTGTATAACACTGGGGTACAGTACTGGTGGGGACGGGTCCGTCACTGTATTACACTGGGGTACAGTACTGGTGGGGACGGGTCCGTCACTGTATAACACTGGGGTACAGTACTGGTGGGGACAGGTCCGTCACTGTATAACACTGAGGTACAGTACTGGTGGGGACGGGTCCGTCACTGTATAACACTGGGGTACAGTACTGGTGGGGACAGGTCCGTCACTGTATTACACTGGGGTACAGTATTGGTGGGGACGGGTCCGTCACTGTATAACACTGGGGTACAGTACTGGTGGGGACGGGTCCGTCACTGTATTACACTGGGGTACAGTACTGGTGGGGACGGGTCCGTCACTGTTTAACACTGGGGTACAGTACTGGTGGGGACGGGTCCGTCACTGTATAACACTGGGGTACAGTACTGGTGGGGACGGGTCCGTCACTGTATAACACTGGGGTACAGTACTGGTGGGGACGGGTCCGTCACTGTATAACACTGGGGTACAGTACTGGTGGGGACGGGTCCGTCACTGTATAACACTGGGGTACAGTACTGGTGGGGACGGGTCCGTCACTGTATTACACTGGGGTACAGTACTGGTGGGGACGGGTCCGTCACTGTATAACACTGGGGTACAGTACTGGTGGGGACGGGTCCGTCACTGTATTACACTGGGGTACAGTACTGGTGGGGACGGGTCCGTCACTGTATAACACTGGGGTACAGTACTGGTGGGGACGGGTCCGTCACTGTATAACACTGGGGTACAGTACTGGTGGGGACAGGTCCGTCACTGTATAACACTGGGGTACAGTACTGGTGGGGACAGGTCCGTCACTGTATTACACTGGGGTACAGTACTGGTGGGGACGGGTCCGTCACTGTACACATTAGCATCAGAGAAGAGTCTGGGTCCAACGCGTCCTCCAACGCAGAACAGCCGGTCCCCAAACCTGACCTCCGGGCTGTTTTCGCCCCGTCAGTTCCCGGGCCCCCGCTCACCGGTGCCGAGGACCAGGCCGATGCCGAGAAACTGGGCCGAAGTCCACCGTTCTGGCGCCGTCATTTCTCCGCCGCCTATGGGTTACATCCCCGCCGAGCTGCGGTGCGTGTCTGCCGGGCACTGGGCCGTCACGTCGGGTTCCTTGTATTCCATCCCGAGAGCTACACTGCGCGCTCAAGACCCACCTCCCGATAAAATGCAGCCCCGAGTCGTGGCGCTGACAGCAACATGGCGACACGCCTGCGCCCAATAGCCACACGGCGAACTGCCGGCAGCATCCCCTCTTTACGCCTGCGCACAGCCTACGCGCTGTCCGATGCCGACTGTCAGATGCCTTTCACAGGCTCCAAGCATTATGGGAGATGTGTACTTGAAGCTGAATGGAACGCCGCCATCTTTCTTATAGGAGTTTAATATGGTCACTTTAGCATTCTGCTCTGGGCAGGTGGGATGAGCTGACTGCTTGAACCGCTGCAGTCTGCAAGGTGGAGTGGCTCCCACGATTACACGCAGAGTTTAGACCTAGTAATGATGAAGGAAAGAATATATTTCCAAGTTAGGCCAGTGCGTGTAAATTGCCGACAATTGCTGTCGCTGAGAGTACATTGGCAGTACCAGGCAAGGAGGTCAAAACCAGACACTGACACAGACGTATTTCAGTAAGGTAAGCCAGGGAGATCCTGTGTGCAGGTGATATGTTTAGTTGAGGTTTGGGGGATAGTAACTTCAAGCTGTTTGTTAATGGTGGGCATTTAGTCATCCATTAGCCATCATTGGATCACATGTGCCTTAACCATTGGACCAGCCAACCCTACCATACAGAACTTTGTCAAATGCCTTGTTAAACTGCATCACACCAACATCTACAACCCTGCCTTTTTCAATCACTTCTAGCCCCCTCAAAAAACTATCTCGAGACATGATTTCTCATGCACAAGACCATGCTTACTATCTCCTATTCAGTCCCTGCCTTTTCAAATACCTGTATACATAAATCCTGCACTTCATTATTTTCTCCACTAATTTCCCTCCATTAACATAAGAATCACCAGCCTAGTTACCTGGCCTATCCCTACTGCCCTTCCTAAATAAAGGCAAAATGTTAGGCATCCTCCAATCTCTGGTGCTTCAGATGTGGCTAACAAAAATCCAATAATATCTAAACCCAAGTCTTGGTTTCCCACAGAAACCAGAGACAGATGGTATTTATCCACCCTCATGCATTGAAAGACATCCAATACCATTCCCTATTACTGACCTGCTCTAAAGAATCAGCATTTCCCTCATTTAGAGCTGGAGTGCAGAAACAGGCCATTTCAGCCACCTAGTGATTCCCATTTTCCTCGATTAGATAGGTATCTTTCTTGTCCTTTCCTTTCTAGGTATCTGTCCAATTGAACTTTTAAATTTTGTAAATGTCCCCTCCTCCACCATTCCTATGGAGTTCGCTCCATATAACCCATCATCCTCCCTCACGTCCTATTTAAATTTCTCCCCATCACCTCTAGTTGTTGATGACTCTGTTCATGCAAAAAAGACTGATTATTTATCCTATCTATTCCCTTCATTATCTTATCAAGTCCTTAGCCTCCCAAACTGCAGTGAGCATAAATCAAACCTATCTAATCTCTCCTTGCAATGATAGCTCTCCAATATCCTGATGAATCTATTCTGTATTCTCTCTGCTTTCTGCAGTGTGGTGACCAGGTAGCAATATGGAAGAAAGTTCAACCAGAGTTTCTGCTGGAGAAAATGCCTCAACATTCTAAATGGCTTTAACTAACTTAGTGAACAGTCTTGCCAATTTCAGGGAGCCCAAGGTCTCTCTGGACATTGATGCTCCTAATGTATCTACAATTTACTCTAGAGTCCCACCAGAAAATAATTTCCCAAAGTGCATTACTCTGAAAAGTGGTGAGGGAACACCCCTCTGTGGGAGAGGTGGCAGTGAGGGAGGGCTCCACTATGGGGAGAGGGGGAGGGGTGGCAGTGAGGGATTGAATGTCTCAACATGGACAAGAGAAAAGAGATGACTGTGGAAATCAGGTGGACAAATATCAATGGCTCCACAGTAAAAAGAGTGGGGAAGACAAAGTTCCTTGGTGTCCATTTAACACCGCCATTTTAACCTTTGTTTTGGCTGTGGTCCCCTTAGGATTGTGCTCAAAGTTTATGGGTCCCCTCCCTGTGAAGCAGTCAAATTTTGTTGGTTTCTTCCATACTTCCCTCCTACAACTCCATGAAAATCATTAAAAATATCCATGCCCACCCTTAAATGTTCTGTGGCCCTGATGGGGATGTATTGCCCCTATTGAGAATAACTGATTTAAAGGATGACCAATCCTAGACCTATAACATCTCTTCATCGCCCCAAAAGTTAAATAAATGAGATCCAACAGTATCAGACAGATGTTTTCACTGTAAGAAGGAAACAGGAACAACAGTACATGCAATTTGGGCATGTGAGAAAGTGGAAAAGTTTTGGGAAAATCTAAACCAGATATTAAATAAAATCACAAAAAGCAACATATCAAAAAATCCAGAGATCTTTCTTCTAAGTAATATAAGAAGTAAAGAGCTTGGACTCGATTTGGATGGAGCACAAAAAAGATTTATTATGATAGCATTAGCTGTAGCAAAAAAAATGTATAATGTCAACCTGGAAATTAGAAGATAGCCTGAGAGTACAGCAATGGTACATAGAAATGAATAAATGTATTCCATTGGAAAAAATAACATATAATTTAAGAAATAACATTACAGTATTTGAACAAATTTGGGAACCGTACATGGAACACAACAGAGAGGGCCTACTGCGGACCTCCACCCCCTAAAATGATAGAATGAGAAGAAGACGAAATGAACTGACCCAGTGTGTAAAAAGATGACACAATTTTCTTGTTTATTTTCATTGTGTGATGACATTGTTTAATGGGTTTAGTGTATTGTATATGTTGAACGTTTAGTGGGTAGGGAGGGGGGGTGGGAAGGAGGGACGGAAGGGAGGGGGGGAAAAGGGGAGAAAATAACACTGTATATTCAAGAGGGAAATGTTTGTGTGTATTTTGGTTAATAGGGTTCATAGTGTGAAAAATAAAAATTTTTTTAAAAAAGACGCCTCTTTATTAGTCAGAGTGTTGCAGCAGTACCACAGGAGAACAGCAGAGTGTGTCCTGATTGGCTGCATCATAGTATGGTAGCTGCAAAGCATCAGATTGGACATCAGTACGGAGGGTGATTAAAACTGCTGACAAAATCTTGGGGTCTCCTTTCCCTCTATTGACGATATCTACAGGCAGTGGTGATCAAAGAATAATTGAGAATCCTTACCATCCAGCCCACAGTATCTTTGAGACACAACCTTCAAGGAAGAGGTGTAGGAGAATAAAAATCAGGACTGTCAGGCTGGAAAACAGTTTCTTCCTGCATGCAGTGAGACTGTTCAATAATCCTAGAAACCCATAAATTATAATTATTTATATTGGATAGCTATGTATGCAGTATATGTAGTTTGTATTTAGGGTGAACTGTGTGTCTATATGTGTGCACTATTGTCTGGAAATGCACTGTTTTAGGTTGTATATGTACAATCAGTTGATAATAAATTTGAATGTGT
Organism: Narcine bancroftii; assembly: GCF_036971445.1. Classification (NCBI taxonomy): domain Eukaryota; kingdom Metazoa; phylum Chordata; class Chondrichthyes; order Torpediniformes; family Narcinidae; genus Narcine; species Narcine bancroftii. The sequence continues at coordinate 94,245,937 of NC_091478.1, forward strand.
TTTATTGTCACGTGTACTAAAACATAATAAAAACCATTGTTTTGTGTGCTATTTCATCCAACTCAAACAGCAGGTAGTGTCATGTTGAATGGACAAATGAGTAAGTGTAAAGAATTGTTACAGAAGACACATGGTGAAGATGTAGAGAAAAATTTAGTTATATAAAAGAGTGCAAAGACTACCTCTTGTCCATGTGAGATGGATGAATGAGTCACAACGGTAGGTCAAAAACTGTTCTTGAATTCTGGGGGAAAGAGAGAGGGGGGAGAGAGAGGGGGGGGAGAGAGAGGGGGGAGGGGAGAGGGGAGGAAGAGAGTAGGGGTAGAGAGAGAGAGGAGGGGGGAGAGAGAGAGAGCAGTGATGCGAGTGAGGATGGGGACTAATGGGGCGGGTGCAGGAGGTGGGAGGAGAGAGGATGGGCTTCTGAGGTTTGGAAAGGTTCAGTGTAGGGAGGTGGGGAGGGTGGATTCTGCAGGGAGGAAAGAGTCAGGAGCTGGGTATAGTGGGCACGATAGCTAGCTGGTTTGTCAACAGGCGGCAGAAGGTGCATTGCTTCGGCGAATCTGAGTCCTGGAAGCAGGTGGAGAACAGCTTCCCACACTCAGGGCACTGTGGGGGAGGAAGAGACATTTCAACCAGAGCTCCAATATACCTCCATCCGTGGGGCAGGCATCTCCACAACTCCTGCAAGGCTCCCGTGCGCTGCACCCCCTCCCTCGGGGCCTCCCACACCTGCGCCTGCACCCACTCTCGCTGGGATTCCCACTCATGCATTAATACAAACATTCAGAGATGTATACACATTACCCCACACTTTCACCAGTACATCAGACACTTATTGCACCAATACAGTTTCCTTTGAGAGGATCTGGTTACATCTGCTTCCATCGACCATCTGGCTCATTCCTTCAATTTGCACACTGACGCTTCTCAATCACAGAATGATTATTAGAGAAACAAAACCTGCTTGAATCTTTTGCAAACAATGAGCTGCTGGAGGGTCATCAGAAACAAATGGTCAGTCAATGTTTTAGGTCAGGATCTTTTATCAGAATGGTTATTGCCTGAAAAGTTATTCAGCCCATTACATCTCTACTGGCAGAATGAGAAAGCAGTCTCTCACATTCCTCTCCTACATTTTATCAAAACCTATCCATCTCCTGAACTAACATTGGATCTGAATCTGCCACCACCTCTCCCCGAGTGATGCAACCACAGCTCCACCTCCCAATGTGGAAAAAAGCATCCTCAAGTCACCTTTATAAAGCAGTCTCCCTTTAATCTTAGCCGCTGGTTCCTGACTCCTCTGCTCATTGGAATGTTATCTCTTATCTGGTCTACATGCTTCAGGATTTCACAATCCTACCCCCCCACCACCCCCCCACAACCCCACCTCCAACCTACTTATATTCATGGAAGATACACCAACTGATCTTTGCAGCAAACCATCCCCAGGATTTAATGTCATTTCTGCAGTGAGGGGTCTTAGGATTGGGCACAATTCTTCACAGGGCCAGGCCAGGGACCTATTGATTTAATATGACCTTCCTCAATGAAACAGGCCCAAAATAACTTTTTCTTTCAGTTTTCTCAGTTTCTTACTTGCAGCAGGGATCTAAGTGGGTAACTTAGAAACCAGAGATGTGCCAGAGTGCTTAGGGGATAACCAAGAAGTCAACAGCAATGGGCAGGAAGAGGGAAATGTCCAATCAAAAGTGTAAAACTCCAAACCTTGCTAACTTTCTCCCCGCAGAGTTTTTGCTGGGACTTGACCCCTGAGATCTGGTCCAGTTTTTCAATGTTCCATAAATGCACTGTGGAGTCCTGGGAAAAAGAAGATATCCACAAGTAAGATGCTGCAATGTTTAGGTGCACTTGTCCCTGTTCCTCTTGAACAATTGTTGTCCTTCTGGTAAAGCTGCTCCCACATTCCCTAAAAAAAATCTCTAGCAGGTTTGTTGAACACAATTTCCCTTCCATAAATCCATGCTGACTCTATATGAAGTGATACATTTTTCATACAAATTTGAAGGCAGAATACATGGTTAAAGGCAGGATTCTTAACAATATGGAAAAACAGAGGGACCTTGTGGTCCATATCCATAGATCTCTCTAAGTCACCGCACAGGTTGATAGGGTATTTAAGAAGGCTTATGGAATGCTGGCCCTCATTTGTCAGGAGATTGAGTTAAAGAGTCATTTTGCAGCTCTTTGAAACTCTGGTTAGACCACACTTAGAATATGGTATTCAGTTTTGGATGCCTCATTACAGGAAGGATGTAGAAACTATGGAGAAGGTGCAGGTGAGATGTATCAGAATGTTTCATGAATTGGAGAACGTGTCTTATGAGGCCAAGTTAACAGGGCTAGGTCTTTTCCCTTTTGAGCGAAGATGGATGAGGCAACTTAATTGAGGCATAGATAGGATGGATAGCCAGCACCTTTTCCCCAGGACGACAGTAGCAAATACCAGAGCATATCTGTACAAGGTGAGGGGAGGAAAGCTTAGGAGAGACGTCAGGATAAGATTTTTTTTATATACACAGAGAATAGTGGGTGTCTGGAATGTATTGCTTGGGGTGGTGCAATAAGGACAGCCACATGAATGCAAGAAAAATAGAGGGTGATGGTTGTGAGGTAGGGAATGTTTAGATATTGAGGAGGTTTATATAGGTTCTCACAGCATTTTGGGTCAAAGAGGCTGTTCTGTTCTGGAATGATCTATGTTTACTTTGGCTGATTTTTTTAATGTGATTTATAATAGACTCCGGCATTTACCATATTCTTGACGTTGGACTCCTCGAATGTAGTTCCCCAATTTCTCTCCCTTCCATTTCTTCTTTTTTTTTCACACCATAAACCACATTGACCATGATACATACATTTTCCTTTTCAAATATATAGTGTCATTTTCTCCTCCCCTCCCTGCTCCCATCCCACCCTTCCTACCTCCCCCCCCATCCATTTAAAGTACAAAATCTAAGATACATTAAACCAGTCAAACAATGTTGTCATTCAATAAAAATAAACAAGAAATTCCACTGAGTCAATTCTTTTCATTTCCTTCTCCTTTCGTTAATTTAGGTAGTGAATGTCCCCAGTAGGTTTTCTGTATTGTGTTTCATGTATGGCTCCCATATTTGTTCAAATATTTCAATATTATTTCTTAAACTATATGTTATTTTTTCTAAAGGAATACATTTATTCATTTCTATATACCATTGTTGTATTTTCAAATTATCTTCCAATTTCCAGGTTGACATAATACATTTTTTTGCTACGGCTAGAGCTATCTTAACAAATCTTTTTTGTGCACCATCCAAATCAAGTCCAAATTCTTTGTTTTTTATGTTACTTAGGAGGAAGATCTCTGGGTTTTTTGGTATATTGTTTTCTGTAATTTTATTTAATATCTGGTTTAGATCTTCCCAAAATTTTTTTATTTTCTCACATGTTCAGATTGCATGAATTGTTCCCATTTCTTTTTTACAACGAAAACATCTGTCAGATACTGTTGGGTCCCATTTATTTAACTTTTGAGGTGTAATGTATAGCCTGTGTATCCAGTTATATTGTATCATACGTAACCTCGTATTTATTGTATTTCTCATTGTTCCAGAACATAACTTCTCCCATGTTTCCTTTTTTATCTTTATATTTAAATCTTGTTCCCATTTTTGTTTAGTTTTACCATTTGTTTCCTCATTCTCCTTTTCTTGCAGTTTAATATACATGTTTGATATAAATCTTTTGATTATCATTGTATCTGTAATCACATATTCAAAGTTACTTCCCTCTGGTAACCTCAGACTGCTTCCTAATTTGTCCTTCAAGTAGGATCTCAATTGGGAATATGCCAGCACTGTATCTTGAGTTATATTATATTTATCTTTCATTTGTTCAAAGGATAATAATCTATTTCCTGAAAAACAATTTTCTATTCTTCTGATCCCTTTTTTCTCCCATTCACTAAAGGAAAGGTTATCTATCGTAAATGGGAGTAACTGATTTTGCGTCAATATTAGTTTTGGTAATTGATAATTTGTTTTATTCCTTTCTACATGAATCTTCTTCCAAATGTTGAGCAGATGATGTAATACTGGAGAACTCCTACGTTGTACCAATTTTTCATCCCATTTATATAATATGTGTTCAGGTATCTTTTCCCCTATTTTATATAGTTCTAATCAAGTCCAATCTGGCTCTTCCTTTGTTTGGTAAAAATCTGATAGGTATCTTAATTGTGCGGCTCTATAATAATTTTTAAAGTTTGGCAGTTGTAAGCCTCCTTGTTTATACCATTCTGTTAATTTATCTAGTGCTATCCTCAGTTTCCCCCCTTTACATAAAAATTTCCTTATTATTTTCTTTAACTCTTTGAAGAATTTCTCTGTCAAGTGTATTGGCAATGCCTGAAATAGGTATAATATCCTTGGGAAAATGTTCATTTTAATACAGTTTATCCTTCCTATTAGTGTTAATGGTAAATCTTTCCATTGCTCTAAATCGCCCTGTAATTTTTTCATTAGTGGATAATAATTGAGTTTATATAGATGGCCGAGATTTTTATTTATTTGTATACCTAGGTATCTTATTGTTTGCATTTGCCATCTGAATGGTGATTCCTTCTTAAATTTTGAGAAATCCGCATTATTCATAGGCATTGCTTCACTTTTATTTACGTTAATCTTGTAACCCGACACTTCTCCATATTCCTTCAATTTCTTATATAATTCTTTTATTGATAGTTCTGGTTCTGTTAAGTATACTATAACATCATCATTTATATTCCTTGTCTTTTATTTTTATCCCTTTTATATTATTTTCTATTCTTATCAATTCTGCTAGTGGTTCTATAGCTAACGCGAACAATAAGGGTGATAGTGGGCATCCCTGCTGTGTTGACCTGCTTAAGTTAAATTGCTTTGATATATATCCATTTACTGTCACTTTCGCCAATGGTCCCTTATATAATGCTTTAATCCAATTAATATACTTCTCTGGTAAACTGAATTTTTGCAATACTTTGAATAAATAATTCCATTCTACTCTGTCAAAGGCCTTCTCTGTGTCTAAAGCAACTGCTACTGTTGGCGCTTTACTCCCTTCTACTGCATGAATTAAGTTAATAAATTTACAAATATTGTCTGTTGTGCGTCTTTTTTTAATAAATCCAGTTTGGTCTAGATTTACCATTTTAGGTACATACTCTGCTAATCTGTTTGCTAATAGTTTAGCTATTATCTTATAATCTGTGTTAAGATATTGGTCTATATGACGCTGGTGCGAGTGGATCTTTCCCTTGCTTTAGTATTACTGTAATTATTGCTATTTTATATGAATCTGGTAAGCTTTGTGTTTTGTCAATCTGGTTGATTACTTCCAGGAGGGGAGGAATTAATAAATCTTTAAATGTTTTATAGAATTCTATTGGGAATCCATCCTCTCCTGGTGTTTTATTATTTGGTAATTTTTTTATTATCTCTTGTATTTCTACTATTTCAAATGGTTCTGTTAATTTATTTTGTTCCTCTATTTGTAATTTTGGTAGTTCAATTTTGGTTAAAATTTCATCTATTTTGCCTTCTTTCCCTTCGTTTTCAGTTTGGTATAATTGTTCATAGAATTCTCTAAAGTTTTCATTGATCTCCGTTGGATTATATGAGATTTGTTTGTCTTTTTTCCTTGATGCCAATACCATTTTCTTAGCTTTTTCTGTCTTAAGCTGCCATGCTAGAATTTTGTGCGTTTTTTCCCCTAGTTCATAATATTTCTGTTTTGTCTTCATTATGTTCTTCTCCACCTTATATGTTTGTAGTGTTTCATATTTTATTTTTTTATCTGCCAATTCTCTTCTTTTAGTTGTATCTTCCTTCATTGCTAATTTTTTTTCTATGTTTACTATTTCCCTTCCCAACTGCTCTGTTTCCTGATTATAGTCCTTCTTCATCTTGGTTACATAACTTATTATTTGCCCTCTAATTAACGCTTTCATTGCATCCCATAGTATAAACTTATCTTTCACTGATTCCGTATTTATTTCAAAATACATTTTAATTTGTCTTTCAATTAATTCTCTAAAATCCTGCCTTTTAAGTAGCATGGAGTTTAATCTCCATCTATACATTCTTGGAGGGATGTCCTCTAACTCTATTGTCAATATCAAGGGTGAATGGTCCGATAGTATTCTAGCTTTATATTCTGTTTTTCTTGCTCTATCTTGCATATGAGCTGATAACAAAAATAGGTCTTTTTTTTTTTTTTTTTTTTTTTTTTTTTTTTTTTTTTTTTTTTTTTTTTTTTTAATTTTTTATTTTTCACACCATAAATCACAATAGCCATGATATACACTTTTTCTTTTCCACACATTTACAGTGACTTTTTCTCCCTCCCCCCTCCCTCCTCCCAAGCCACCCCCCCATCCCTCCCCCCTCTCATCCATTTTAGTTATACAATCTAGGTTGCATTAATTCAGTTAGACAATGTTGTCATTCAACAAAAATACACCAGAAATTCTACTGAGTCCATTTTTTTCTTCTCTTCTCCTTCCATCAACTTAGGTAATGTTTGTTCCCGGTAGGTTTTCGCTATTGTATTTAATGTAAGGCTCCCATACTTGTTCGAATATTTCAATATTATTTCTTAAACTATATGTTATTTTTTCTAATGGAATACATTTATTCATTTCTATATACCATTGTTGTATTTTCAAATTATCTTCCAATTTCCAGGTTGACATAATACATTTTTTTGCTACAGCTAGGGCTATCTTAACAAATCTTTTTTGTGCATCCTCCAAGTCAATTCCAAATTCTTTATTTTTTATGTTACTTAGGAGAAAGATCTCTGGATTCTTTGGTATATTGTTTTCTGTTATTTTATTTAATATCTGATTGAGATCATCCCAAAATTTTTCTACTCTCTCACATGTCCAGATTGCATGAATTGTTGTTCCCCTTTCTTTTTTACATCGAAAACATCTATCAGATACTGTTGGGTCCCATTTATTTAACTTTTGCGGTGTAATGTATAGTCTGTGTAACCAATTATATTGTATCATACGCAGCCTCGTATTTATTGTATTTCTCATCGTTCCAGAGCATAACTTCTCCCATGTTTCCTTTTTTATCTTTATATTTAAATCTTGTTCCCATTTTTGTTTAGTTTTACCATTTGTTTCCTCATTTTCCTTTTCTTGCAGTTTAATATACATATTTTTTATAAATCTTTTGATTAACATTGTATCTGTAATCACATATTCAAGGTTACTTCCCTCTGGTAAACTCAAGTTGCTTCCTAATTTATCTTTCAAGTAGGATCTCAGTTGGTAATATGCCAGCGCTGTATCTCCCGTTATATTGTACTTATCTCTCATTTGTTCAAAGGATAAGAATCTACTTCCTGAAAAACAATTTTCTATTCTTTTAATCCCTTTTTTTTCCCATTTTCTAAAGGCAAGGTTGTCTATTGTAAAAGGGAGTAGCTTATTTTGCGTCAATATTAGTTTTGGTATTTGGTAATTTATTTTATTTCTTTCTACATGAATCTTCTTCCATATATTGAGGAGATGGTGTAATACTGGAGAAGTTCTATGTTGTACCAATTTTTCGTCCCATTTATATAATATGTGTTCAGGTATCTTTTCCCCTATTTTATCTAATTCTAGTCTCGTCCAGTCTGGTTTTTCCCTTGTTTGATAAAAATCTGATAGGTACCTTAATTGTGCGGCTCTATAATAATTTTTGAAGTTTGGCAATTGTAAGCCTCCTTGTTTATACCATTCTGTTAATTTGTCTAGTGCTATCCTCGGTTTCCCCCCTCTCCATAAAAATCTCCTTATTATTTTCTTTAACTCTTTGAAGAATTTTTCTGTCAGTTGTATTGGCAATGCCTGAAATAAGTATAGTATCCTTGGAAAAATGTTCATTTTAATACAGTTTATCCTTCCTATCAGTGTTAGTGGTAGCTCTTTCCAATGCTCTAAATCGTCCTGTAATTTTTTCATTAGTGGATTGTAATTGAGTTTATATAATTGGCCTAGATTTTTGTTTATTTGCACACCTAGGTATCTTATTGCCTGCGTTTGCCATCTGAATGGGGATTCCTCCTTAAATTTTGAGAAATCCGCGTTATTCATAGGCATTGCTTCACTTTTATTTACGTTTATCTTGTATCCCGACACTTCTCCATATTCCTTCAATTTCTTATATAGTTCTTTTATTGATAGTTCTGGTTCTGTTAAGTACACTATCACATCATCCGCAAACAGACTGATTTTATATTCCCTGTCTTTTATTTTTATTCCTTTTATATTATTATCTCTTCTTATCGATTCTGCTAGTGGTTCTATAGCTAGCGCAAACAATAATGGTGATAGTGGGCATCCCTGCCGCGTTGACCTGCTTAAGTTAAATTGCTTTGATACATGTCCATTTACTGTCACTTTCGCTAACGGTCCCTTATATAATGCTTTAATCCAATTAATATACTTCTCCGGTAAACTGAATTTTTGCAATACTTTGAACAAGTAATTCCATTCTACTCTGTCGAAGGCCTTCTCTGCGTCTAAAGCAACTGCTACTGCCGGTGCTTTATTTCCTTCTACTGCATGAATTAAGTTAATAAATTTACAAATATTGTCTGTTGTGCGTCTTTTTTTGATAAATCCAGTTTGGTCTAAATTTACCATTTTCGGTACCTGTTCTGCTAATCTGTTCGCTAATAGTTTAGCTATTATCTTATAATCTGTGTTTAGCAAAGATATTGGTCTATATGACGCTGGTGAGAGTGGATCTTTCCCTTGTTTTAGTATCACTGTAATTATTGCTGTTTTACATGAATCTGGTAAGTTTTGTGTCTCATCAATCTGGTTGATTACATCCAGGAGGGGCGGTATTATTAGGTCTTTAAATGTTTTGTAGAATTCTATTGGGAGTCCATCCTCTCCTGGTGTCTTATTATTTGGTAAATTTTTTATTATCTCTTGTATTTCTACTGTTCCAAATGGTTCTGTTAATTTATTTTGTTCCTCTATTTGTAGTTTTGGTAGTTCAATTTTAGTCAAAAATTCATCTATTTTCCCTTCTTTCCCTTCGTTTTCGGTTCGGTATAATTGTTCATAGAATTCTCTGAAGTTTTCCTTAATTTCTTTTGGATTATATGTAATTTGTTTGTCTTTTTTCCTTGTTGCCAATACCGTTTTCTTAGTTTGCTCTGTCTTAAGCTGCCATGCTAGGATTTTGTGTGTTTTTTCCCCTAGTTCATAATATTTCTGTTTTGTCTTCATTATATTCTTCTCCACCTTATATGTTTGTAATGTTTCATATTTTATTTTTTTATCTGCCAATTCTCTTCTTTTGGTTGTATCTTCCTTTATTGCTAATTTTTTTTCTATGTTTATTATTTCCCTTTCCAACTGCTCTGTTTCCTGATTATAGTCCTTCTTCATCTTGGTTGCATAACTTATTATTTGCCCTCTAATGAATGCTTTCATTGCGTCCCATAGTATAAACTTATCTTCCACTGATTCCGTATTTACTTCAAAGTACATTTTTAATTGTTTTTCAATAAATTCTCTAAAATCCTGTCTTTTAAGTAGCATGGGGTTTAATCTCCATCTATACATTCTTGGAGGGATGTCTTCTAGCTCTATTGCCAATAACAGGGGTGAGTGGTCCGATAATAGTCTAGCTTTATATTCCGTTTTCCTAACTCTCCCTTGTATGTGGGCTGATAACAGGAATAGGTCTATCCTTGAGTATGTTTTATGTCTAGTCGAGTAGTATGAGTATTCCTTTTCTTTTGGGTTTTGTTTCCTCCATATGTCCACAAGTTTCATTTCTTGCATTGATTTAATTATAAATTTGGTTACTTTGTTCTTCCTGTTAATTTTTTTTCCCGTTTTATCCATATTTGGATCCAAATTCAGATTGAAATCCCCTCCTATTAGTATGTTCCCTTGCGTATTAGCTACCTTCAAAAAGATATCTTGCATAAACTTTTGATCTTCTTCGTTAGGTGAATATATATTAAGTAGATTCCAAAGCTCTGAATATATCTGACATTTTATCATAACATATCTCCCTGCTGGATCTATTATTTCCTCTTCTATTTTAAATGGCACATTTTTGCTAATTAATATAGCCACTCCTCTTGCTTTTGAATTATACGATGCTGCTGTTACATGTCCTACCCAATCTCTCTTTAATTTCTTGTGCTCCAATTCAGTTAAATGTGTTTCTTGGACAAATGCTATATCTATTTTTTCCTTTTTCAGTAAATTTAGTAGTTTCTTCCTTTTAATTTGGTTATGTATTCCATTAATATTTAGAGTCATATAGTTCAGCGTAGCCATTTTATATTTTGTTTATCTTCTCTTTCCGTTTTTCCATCATTACCTTTCCTCCTTTTCCATTTCTGTTTTCTTATTTTCAACTCTTTACCAGACAACTCTTTACCAGACAACATTCCTACAACATCCAACATTTTCCTTATTCTCCTATTTCTATCTTCTTTATCCCCAATCTCCCCTTCCCCTCCTGAGTTGCCCTTTATCCCTTGTCGGACAACCACATCTCCCCTCTCCATTTGGATTTGCGAATCCACTCGCAAGCGTCAACTGATTTTGCAGTGACCGCTCTTTTCCCCCACCCAGCCCCCCCCAGAAAAGATTTCGTTTTTTATATGTCACAAAGGTCACTCTTTTAGTTCCCTCCTTATTCTCTCTATTCCATTACCTTCCCTTATTAATTCTTGTCTATACTTTCTATGTTTTCCTCTAATTACAGATACTTTCACATATGCCCGTTGTCTCTATTCACTCTTATACCTCTTTACCCGCATACATATCAATCGTGGTCATTTTTACCCTCCTTACCCGTCTTCATCCCTCATTCTATTTTTGTCTTTACCCACATACATATCAATCGTGATAATTTTTGCTCTCATTACCCGTCTTCATCCCTCAGTCTATTTTTGTAATTGTTCTGCAAATTTTCGTGCTTCTTCTGGATCCGAGAATAGTCTGTTTTGTTGTCCTGGAATAAATATTTTCAATACCGCAGGATGCTTCAGTGTAAATTTATATCCTTTCTTCCATAAAATCGCTTTTGCTGCATTGAACTCTTTTCTCTTCTTTAGGAGTTCAAAGCTTATATCTGGATAAATGAAGATTTTTTGCCCTTTATACTCCAGTGGTTTGTTGCCCTCTCTTACTTTTTCCATTGTCTTCTCCAGCACCTTTTCTCTTGTAGTATATCTTAGGAATTTTACTACAATAGATCTTGGTTTTTGTTGTGGTTGTGGTTTAGGGGCCAATGCTCTATGTGCCCTTTCTATTTCCATTTCTTGCTGTAGTTCTGGACATCCTAGGGCCTTAGGGATCCATTCTTTTATAAACTCCCTCATATTCTTGCCTTCTACATCTTCCTTAAGGCCCACTATCTTTATGTTATTTCTTCTGTTATAATTTTCCATTATATCTAAAAAATAGGTCTATTCTTGAGTATGTTTTATGTCTAGCCGAGTAATATGAATATTCCTTTTCCTTTTCCTCCATATATCCAAAAGTTGCATTTCTTGCATCGATTTAATTATAAATTTGGTTACTTTGTTCTTTCTGTTAGTTTTTTTTTCCAGTTTTATCCATGTTTGAGTCCAAATTAAGGTTAAAATCCCCTCCTATTAGTATGTTCCCTTGCGTATCTGCTATCTTCAAAAAAATATCTTGCATAAACTTTTGATCTTCTTTGTTAGGTGAATATACATTGAGTAGATTCCAAAACTCCGAATATATCTGACATTTTATCATTACATATCTCCCTGCTGCATCTATTATTTCCTCTTCTATTTTAATTGGCACATTTTTACTAATTAATATAGCTACTCCTCTTGCTTTTGAATTATACGATGCTGCTGTTACATGTCCTACCCAATCTCTCTTTAATTTCTTGTGCTCCAATTCAGTTAAATGTGTTTCTTGCACAAATGCTATATCAATTTTTTCTTTTTTCAGTAAATTTAGCAGTTTCTTCCTTTTGATTTGGTTATGTATTCCGTTAATATTTAAAGTCATATAGTTCAGCGTAGCCATTTCATACTTTGTTTATCTTCCCTTTCCGTTTCTTCATCATCACCTTTCCTTCTTATCCATTTCTGCTTTCTTGTTTTGAACACTTTATAAGACAACATTTCTAAAACATCAAACATTTTCCTTATTCTCCTATTTAAAACTTCTTTAACCCCATTCTCCCCTCCCCCTCCTAAGTAGCCCTTTATCCCTTGTCGGGCAACCACATTTCCACTCTCCATTTGGATTTGCGAATTCACTCACAAACGTCAACTGATTTTGCAGTGACCGTAACTCCTCCCCACCCAGCCCCCCGGGAAAGATTTCAATTTTCATATGTAACAAAGGTCACTCTTTTAATTCCCTCCTTATTCCCTCTATTCCCTTTCCCTCCCTTATTAATTCTTATCTATACTCTATATATTTTCCTCTAAATACGGATACATTCATGTATACACACACATACATACACATCTATATATATATATATATATATATATATACACACATATACCCATATACACACATATAGTTCGTGGTCATTTTTACTCTCATTACATGTCTTCATCTCTCTGCTTGTTTTGTAGTTGTTCTGCAAATTTTCGTGCTTCCTCTGGATCCGAGAATAGTCTGTTTTGTTGCCCTGGAATAACCATTTTAAGTACTGCTGGGTACTTTAACATAAATTTATATCCTTTTTTCCATAGGATCGTTTTTGCTGTATTGAACTCCTTCCTCTTCTTCAGGAGTTCAAAACTTATGTCTGGATAGAAAAAATTTTTTTGACCTTTGTATTCCAGTGGCTTTTTGTCTTCTCTTATTTTCTTCATTGCTTTCTCCAATATATTTTCTCTTGTTGTATATCTTAAGAATTTTACTAAAATGGATCTTGGTTTTTGCTGCAGTTGTGGTTTCGGGGCTAATGTTCTATGTGCCCTCTCTATTTCCATTTCTTCCTGTAATTCTGGTCTTCCTAGGATCCTGGGATCCAATCTTTTATAAATTCTCTCATATTCTTGCCTTCTTCATCTTCCTTAAGGCCCACTATCTTTATATTATTTCTTCTATTATAGTTTTCCATTATATCTATCTTCTGAGCTAACAGCTCATGTGCCTCTTTAACTTTTTTATTAGATTCTTCTAATTTCTCTTTTAAGTCTTCTACTTCCATTTCTACGATTATTTCTTGTTTTTCCAAATTATCCACTCTTTTTCCTATCTCTGATATGACCATTTCTATTTTATTCATTTTTTCTTCTGCATTCTTAATTCTTCTTTTTATCTCATTAAATTCTTGTAATTGCCATTCTTTCACTGATTCCATATATTCTTTAAAAAAAGATACATCCATTGTCTTGCCTTTCTCTTCTTCTTCCATTTCTTTCTGTTCTTCTTCTTCCTCTGGGTTGACCATTTGTTGTTTTTTTTTTACCCTCTTCTTTCTTGTCATTATTTTCTGTGTTCTGCACCTGCTGCTTTGTTGCAGGTGTCTCTCTCAGCTGTGGAGATCGACTCCGCAGCTGTTCCCCCCTCCCGTCGGTGTTTTTTTTCACGCGCATCTGCGCATGCGCGATGAGTCGCGCATGCACGGTTGCGCACTTTTATTCAGCTCTGTGAGCCATTTTTGTAGTCCCGAGCCCGGGACTTCCACTGACCTGAGGGAGCGGGTTTCTCTCTCCACAGCAGGCCTCCTCGGACAGGTAAGGCCTTCACCTTCTTCTTCCGACGTTCTTTCTTCTTCTCTTCTTCCCGTTGTTTTCGACTTTTCACTCTTCGCTGCCATTTTCTTCTCACCTTTATTTTTACTTTGTTGTAAATTTTAATCTTGTACCTTTGTGTTTTGTGCGTTTTTTTAAAACTTTTCGGGAGAGGGCTGGAATTCCCTGACCGGCCACTACTCCATCACGTGACTCCTCCTTCCATTTCTTAAATCACATTTGCCATCTTTATAAAAACTATACTATAATCCAGAGCCCCTTTGCCAAATGCCAACCAATGACCATTGTTTTCAGGTGGTTCTACCTCTTCTAGTGTTCTGGAATCCAGAAGATCAGATTCTGGCAAGTTATTAGTTCCATCCATTATTTACTCTGGATCATACCAATCACCTTAAATTTCTCAATTTTTCCCCCTTATACTCTCAATCCCTTAGCATATCTTTGTTTTTAAAAATATTTTTTTTATTTTTCACGCTATGAACCATACCAACCAAAATATGTACAAATGTTTCTTATTAAATTTACACAGTGGTCTTTTCTCCCCTTTTTTCTCCCCTTTCCCTCCCTCCCCTCTACCCTCCCCCCTCCAAAACCCATAACTATTCAACATATACAATAAAATCATAAAACAATATCTTCACACAAAGGAAAATAAACAATCCGTCATCTATTTATTACACACTGAATCTAGTAGTTTTGTCTTCTTGTAATTTTCATTCTCATTTTATGGGATGGAGGTCATAGGCAAGCTCTCTCTGATATGTTCCATGTATGGTTCCCAAATTTGTTCAAACATTGTGACATTATTTTTTAAATTAAATGTTATTTTTTTCAATGGAATACATTTATTCATTTCCATGTACCATTGCTGTATTCTCATGCTCTCCTCCATTTTCCGAGTTGACATTATACATTTTTTTGCTATCACTAAGGCTATCATAATGAATCTTTTTGTACTTTATCCAATTTGAGGCCTAATTCTCTACTTATGTTACTTAAAAGAAATATCTCTGGTTTTTTTGGTATGTTTTAATTAGTATCCGATTTAATTCTTCCCAAAACATTTTTACTTTCGTACATGCTCAAGTTGCATGCAATGTTGTTCCCATTTCCTTCTTACAGCAAAAACATCTATCCGATAAAGTTGAATCCCATTTTTTTAATTTTTGAGGAGTGATATATACCCTGTGTAACCAATTATACTGTATCATGCGTAACCTTGTGTTTATTGTATTCTTCATAGTTCAAGAATATAACTTTTCCCATACTTCATTTTTTATTTTTATGTTTAGATCCTTTTCTGCTTAGGTTTATAGTTTATTTCATTTTCCTTATCTTGTTGGTTACAAATCTTTTAATTATCATTGTCTGTAATCATGTATTCAAAGCTGCTTCCTTCAGGTAATCACAAGCTTTTTCCCAATTTATCCTTTAAATACGCTTTCAATTGATGATATGCAAACATTGTACAATGAATTATTCCATATCTATACTTCAACTGTTCAAATGATAATAAATTATTTCCAAAAAAAATTTTCTATTCTTTTGATTCCTTTTCTCTCCCATTCTCTAAAGGAAAGGTTGTCTATTGTAAAAGGGATTAGCAGATTTTACGTCAAATGTAATTTTGGTATTTGATCATTTGTTTTTTTCCTTTCTAAGTGGATCTTCTTCCATGTATTAAGTAAATGATGCAGTACTAGTGAGTTTTTATATTGCACCAGCTTTTCATTCCACTTATAAAGTATATGTTCGGGTACCTTTTCCCCTATTTTATCCAGCTCTATCATAGTCCAGTCTGGTTTTTCCCTTGTCTGGTAAAAATCTGATAAATACTTTAATTGTGTAGCTCTATAATAATTTCTAAAATTTGGTAACTGCAAACCACCTTGATTATACCTCTCTGCTAATTTATCTAACGCTACCCTTGGGTTCCTCCCTTTCCACAAGGATTTCCTTATTATTCTCTTTAGTTCCTTAAAAGAATTTTTCTGTTAAAGGTAATGTTTGAAATAAGTATTGTATCCTTGGGAACACGTTCATTTTAATCCAGTTTACCCTCCCTATCAATGTTAGCAGTAATTCTTTCCAATGTTCTAAGTCTTCCTGCAATTTCTTTATTAGTGGCTGATAATTTAGTTTGTACAGGTGGCTTAAGTTATTATCTAACCTGATCCCTAGGTATCGGATTGCTTGTGTTTGCCATTTAAACAGTGATTCTTTTTTAAATTCTGTATAGTCTGCATTACTCATTGGCATCATTTCACTTTTATTTGTGTTGATCTTGTACCCTGATATTTCTCCATATTCCTTCAATTTCTTATGTAATTCTTTTACTGATACCTCTGGTTCTGTTAGGTATACTATGATGTCATCTGCAAATAAGTTGATTTTATACTCCTCCTTTATTTTTATCCCTTTTATTTAAATTTCTATTCTTATCGGTTCTGCCAAAGGTTCTATCACTAAAGCGAACAATGAGGGGGATAGTGGACATTCCTGTCTCGTTGATCTACTTAATTTAAAGTGATTTGATACATATCCATTTACTGTTACCTTCACCAATGGTCCATTATATAATGCTTTAATCCAATTTATATATTTTTCTGGTAGATTGAACTTCCGTAATACTTTAAATAAGTAATTCTGCGTCTAAAGCAACAGCCACTGTTGGTTTCATTACTTCCAGGAGAGGAGGAATTAATAACTCTTTAAATGTTTTATAAAATTTTATTGGAAATCCATCCTCTCCTGGTGTTTTATTGTTCGGCAGCTTTTTTAATATATCCTGTACTTCCTCTATTTCAAATGGTTTTATTAGTTTGTTTTGTTCTTCTTGCAATTTCGGCAGTTCAATTTTAGCTAAAAATTCCTATATTTTATCATCTTTCCCCTCATTCTCAGTTTGATAGAATTATTCATAAAATTCCTTAAAATTTTCATTAATCTCTGTTGGATTATATGTAATTTGTTTGTCCTTTTTGCTTGATGCCAGTATCGTTCTTTTAGCTTGTTCTGTTTTAAGTTAGCCCTTAGCATATCTGTGGTTATTTGTGCCCCCTACTGTGAAGATGGAACCAAAGTTCGTTAAATTCCCATGCTTCTGACTGTAAAGTTCCTACACTTGTCTTCACTAATCTTCCTCCATCCCTGGAGAAGCTTTTATGATTCACTTTTATGTTCTTAATGTGTTGACTCCCATTATCATTTGTTCCTCAAAAACTTGATACTTACTGGCCCAATTTTCCCTTGGCTCATGCACCCTTCATACTTGCAGTACTTCTTTTAAGTTCAAAATTCTACTCAATCTTGTTCCTGTCAAACTACAATCAGACACTATTGTGCACCAGAAAGCACTATATAACTCATGCATTTGGTCTGACGCACCATAAATAACTCGAGCTGCTGAGACTGAGTCATTGATTTACAGGCTTTTATTCACATTGGACAGCGAACTCATCCTGTGCCATGACTCAGGCTTTCTGGGGGGGGGGGGGAGTGTCAGGGGGGTTAGAGGCTTTATAAAAGGTCAAAGGAGGGAGGGGCGACAGATACAGTCACAGGACGGGGCGCAACAAGGTAATCAGGAATACAGCAGTTCAACACACGGTCCCTTACTGTCAGCCATTGCTGATTCACCATCATGCCTTTCAATGCACATTCGCCAATATAACGGACAACTCACACCGAATATTCCTTCTGGGCACTCTCCAACCATATATCATTAATATCAATTTCTCCAGTTTCCTTTAGGCCTTTCCCCTGTCTCCTTTCCTCCATCTCCCCACTCCTCCATTCAGAGAGTTACCCCTCCCTCCCCTATCACCTCAGATTTTTTTCTCTTCTGTCCTCCCCATTCCTTCTTCTCTCCTTCCCTCCACCCGCCCAATCTTTTTATTCAAGCACCTGCCTGGTTTTTGAGGAAGGGCTCAGGCCTGAAACATTGGTTACATCAATTTGCTGCTTAACCTGCTAAATTTCTCCAGTAATTTTGAGTACTTTTTCTTTCTTTAGCGTTTTGTTTGGTGAGTAGTGCTGAGGATTGTAATGGGCTCCTTTCTAGCAACTCTGAGCCACAACACCCAGTGTCAGCTGGAGACCCTGCATCAGCCTAGCCTTTCCTCCAGATCCCAGTTGCAGCTGAGGTGCATTTCCAAAGTAGTAGCCCCTTCCTTGGTGTGCTCTCCTAATTGTGCAGCAGGCAGCATCTTCCCTGAGACAATCTATATATTTCCAACTGTGAGGGATAACGTCATTACCTTACAGGCAGAGAGAATCCACTTGTTGTCTGCAGAGATTGCCACATCCATCACCCAATCATTATGATTCTGTGGAGGAAAGAATCCCAAACCAGTTAGCTGTGGCATATCCCCTCTCCCGCTGCACCCAAACCTGCCTCTCACTGACTTCCACAGCCTGATCTGCCAATTCCAACGTTTCCAATGCAAGTTCTATCATACAGTTTACATTAAAGTCCAGAGTCCAAGTTCAGAACATAGAATCCTCAAAGCAACTCTCCTCTTGCAACCTCATTAACCCATTTTGGTCTGCACCCCACTCTGCTCCCTCCTGAATCAAGATAGTTTCGACCCCAGACGTTGTCACCAGCACCCCCTCCAGTACTGCTGCAGTCACTCTTAGGTGCTGTTTCTCACAAAACTTCATTCCTGCGCCTCACCCTTAGTGGGTGTACAGGGTGCCAAGGCCTCCCCCTAGCGGGTGTACAGGATGCCAAGGCCTTACTCTCAGAGGGTGTACTGGGTGCCAAGCACATCTCAGAGGAAGAGTGGAGCAGATCTCCTAGGGGAGATTTCTCAGCCTTGTGGAGTAAGCTGTCGGGGAAATGGTTGCCCTGTTTCAAACAATACAACAGTAATAGGAGTGCTGATTGGGTGAGGGCCATGCAAAGGCCAGGAGGTGCTCTAGAAATGCTAGTACTTCTCCATCAGAGCCACCCTGAACTTGATCTGACATGGACCACTCTAAACCCCCCACTCTCCCTTCCCTTGGCCCAATATTCCAAGTCACAGGCTGAACAAGGGTGAAGTAAGCAAGGCAATGTGCGCTGGTGTAGAGTGTAGGTTGGCTGGTCTTTGCACCACTGTCCCAAAGATCAGCAGGTGTTGTTTCACTTGAGCTGTGGACTGACCTTATCTCCATGAATTGCTCCTCCCAATTCCATTTGCACTGCATGCTCTTGTTGATCTCACCCTTGAAATTATTCGACTACTCCCGTCCAGTCTGGGAGCATGGGACACAGAGGGGGAGGGTTCTCAATC
The DNA here is from genome assembly GCF_036971445.1 of Narcine bancroftii. Lineage (NCBI taxonomy): Eukaryota > Metazoa > Chordata > Chondrichthyes > Torpediniformes > Narcinidae > Narcine > Narcine bancroftii. The sequence goes on from NC_091478.1 coordinate 94,265,001, forward strand.
AGAGACAAGATACTCTTCATCTATCCTAAATGGTCAAGCTATCTTCTTGAGTCTGAGATCATGCTTCCAGGGTCTCAAGACTGGATTGAGAGCTTTTCAAGCCCCATTCAGAAATCTGTGTCTTTTCTGTTATTACACTTATCTCAGAAGCAAAAGTTCCTCGATCAATGCAAGTCGATCATCCCTGGTGATGTTGACGGGTAGAGGCTCAAGGGACAAATGGGCATCTCCAGCTCCTGTTCTCAGACACCAAACCTTCTCCTCTTTGGACAGATCACACAAATCTATCAGCTCCCTGACTACACCGTGTAATCAAGACCAGCACCTTTAAGACCAGTTTCCTGTATAGACCAGCTGTGTCCCAGATAGATATGGTGTGGTCGTAAGATCCTGCTACAATCACATTTGCTGTAGGATAATAACAAAGTGAAAAATTAGACCAGCTTTCAAAACAGGAAGAGCGAAAAAGCAGGGGAAAAAAATCATCTGGTCTCAGTTACTGATTCAGTCATTGTCCCATGACCCTGGGTTAGAGAGAGTGAGGAAACCAACCAGGGATCCTTCTAATCACCATCTAGCAACACCTCTCTGGAGACAGGGGGGAACCAGCCAGGGACCCTTCTGAACACTATCCAGCGACACCTAGATTAGAGAGAGGGAGAACCAGCCAGGGACCCTTCTGAACACTATCCAGTGACACCTAGGTTAGAGAGAGGGAGAACCAGCCAGGAACCCTGATACACACGTGGGCATACACACGTGGGTTAGGGACAGAGCAGAGGAATCAATCAGGGTGTTTGTTCCTGGTCACACTTAGGGTGTCCGAGTGGGTGTGCATGTGATTAGGGTCGTGATGCACTAATTCATTTGTCTCCATCATATGGTGAGCAGTACATGGTTTGAGATATGACATTTGTGGCTTCAAGGTCCAATCAGAGACTCAGGTGAGGGCAGCAGATTCAGGCCCACACACTGGGACCGTTGTCCAGATAGACATGACATTGAGGGTGATTAGAAATTATTGCACGGCACTTTTCAGATAAAACACAGTTTTAACCAACATCTGTTTGTGATCACACCGAGGGAGCTCACTTTCTGTGTTCAGTGTGATCACACCGAGAGAGCTCGCTTCCTATTACTGTTTCCCGTGTCTGTGCCACACCCTTAAGACATAACCTTTGGGAAGCTTAAGCAGGTGAAAATTGCTCCTTTCTCATTGCCAGTCACTTCGTGCAGTGTGACTGTGCAGCTCCTCTGCCAGCCTCAGTCATTGCCCAGGGATAGTTCTTCCATCACCAGTATATCCACATTATCATGTAAACTCACCATTTCTGGATAACGCACAGGAGCTGATGCAACCCTGATGACCACCTGCCAGCTGCAGGGGTCCCCGTGAACGAAACTGTCCTTCAGAGACATCCCAAATCATCAAAGTCCTGTCCCAGGAAGAAGTGCAGAGATTGTTCCCCAGCAGATTGAAGCAACAATCAGACACCACGTTCCTGTGCCTGAAGAGAAGGAATTGGGCATCTCAGTGCAGGAGACGGATGTCAGAATGGAGATATAATGGGGACAGGATTGTGAGGTGAGGGGAAGAAGGGGTGAGGTTTGCAATTCTTCCATCTGCATTTGGAGTTCACAATGTGGCTTCCTCTACACTGGAGAACTAAAACATCCACGGGGTGACAGATTTGTGAAGTGCCTATGCTCATGAACTTCCCATTGCCTGCCATTATAATTCTCCACCCCACTCTGACCTTTGTCGTCTCCTGCATGGTTACAATGAGGCCTAACACAACCTCAAATAACAGCACTTTGTTGTTAATCTGGGCATGTTGTAGCCTGCAGGATGCAAGCCTTTCATATTGATTGGATGAACCAAACTGGCAAAAATATAGTCGAAGAGGTTTTGTGGTGAGTATCAGGGATTGCTTCTTAGAATTGTTATGTTCTGGAACCAACCCAATAGTTTAGAGTGATTCATCAGTATGAAGGATTAATATAAGATCTTGTGGTTGGTTAATGATCCCCTGGGAGGTAGATGCCATAGTACGATGGAATTCCAGACATAACTTGAGGACCAAAAGCAATGTCTTTATCTTAAATAAAGACAATTATAATGGTGGTGGGATCTCAGGTGGACTGGGAAAATAAACTGAGGCAGGCCAAGAGATGAACAGTAACAGATGTTCAAACAACTGGTCCCTGACACTCAGGGGAATTTATCCCAATTAGACGGATTCCATGAGAGAGAGGCACAATCTATGGTTAACAAAGGAGGTCAAGGATAATGTTATATAGAAAAGCACAGCATACACAGTGGTAAGGGCCAGTAAGTAGTAGGATGGAAGATTTAAATTTTTAGGATCCAACAGCAACAGGCCAAGAAGTTAGTTTCTTCTTAATAAAGGAGAAAATTGATTTTGAGATTAAACTATCAAAACAAACACCAAACAAACATAAAGAGTTTCTATGAATGTGTAAACAAGACAAAGAGATTAAGGTAGGCATGGGAGCTCAAGATAAAGAAACTGGTAGATGAACAGGAAATACAAATTGTTTAATCAATTATTTGCACCAGTCTTCACCATGGAGAACATTACAAATATCCCCCAGATAATAAGCTAATTTCAAACAATACATAGAACCTTTAAAAATCCCAATCTCAGAGGGCTAGAGGTGGGCAATTCACCAGGATCCAATGCCCTGCACGCAAAAGATTTGAAGGAAGTGGCTGCAGAGACAGTGGGTTCATTGTTTGGAAGTTCTTGAATTTCACTAAATTCCGGAAAGTACCAGAAGTCACAAAACAGTCAATATGACTCCCTTCTTCAGAAAGGAAAGAAAATAGAAGGCTGGGATAGCAGGCCAATTTAGCATCTATTGTTGGGAAGATGGAGTCAATAATCAAAGATAAAATAACTATCTCTCCATTTTCCTTTTTTGAACTCAATATATGACAACACTTCTAAAACATAAAATACTTCAACCACTCCCACATCTAAAATTCCCTTAACCCCAAGTGTCCACCCCCCTCTCTGAGTCATCCCTTGTCGGGCAACCACAACTCCCCTCTCCATTCAGATTGCGAACCCATTCGCAAGTGTCAACTGATTTTGCAGTGACTGTTATTCTCTCCCACCCAGCCCTCTCCAGAAAAGACTTTTATCTTCACATTGAAACAAAGCTCACCCTCTTTTCTTCTCTTTGCCCCCCTCCCTTACTTCCCTTTTCATTCCCTTCTTTAGTTCTTATATTATTTTTACATCTTTATATGTAGTTTGTCGTCATTCTTCGTTCTTGTTACATCTCTCTTTCTGTCCTGCAGGCGTTCTGCAAATTCTCGTGCTTTCTCCGGATCCGAAAAGTCTGTTTTGCTCCCCCGGGATAACTATTTTAAGCACAGCTGGATATCTTAACATAAATTTATAGCCTTTTTTTCCATAGGATCGATTTTGCTGTGTTAACTCCTTCCTCTTCTTTAGGAGTTCAAAATTTATGTATGGGTAAAAAAAAAATTTGGCCCTTGTACTTCAATGGTTTTTTGTCTTCTCTAATTTTATTCCTCGCCTTCTCCAATATATTTTCTCTTGTCGTGTATCTCAGAAATTCTACTAAAACAGATCTTGGTTTTTGTTGTGACTGGTTTCAGGGCTAGTGTTCTGTGTGCCCTTTCTATTTCCATTCCTTCCTGTATTTCTGGCATTCCCAGGACTTTTGGGATCCATTCTTTTATAAATTATTTCATATTTTTGCCGCCTTCATCTTCCTTTAGGCCCACTATCTTGGTATTGTTTCGCCTACTATAGTTTTCCATTATATCCATCTGAGCTAACAACTCCTGTGACTAACTTTTTTGTCACTTACTTCCAATTTTCTTCTCAAGTCATTCACTTCCATTTCTCGTTCTTCCACATTTTCTAATCTTTTCCCTATTTCTGTTATGTCCAGCTCTATTCTAGTCACTTTTTCTTCTGTACTTTTCATTTTTCTTTTCATTTCACGAAATTCTAATGTCAACCATTCTTTTAATGGTTTCATTTGTTCTTGAAATTTTTTTTTTATCTATGCACTGTCCATCTATTTTACCTTCTATTCCTCTATGCAGAGCTTGGTGTCTGCTCTTGGGTTTGTGTCTTCTACTTCTCTTCCTTGTATCTGTGTCTCTTCTGACTTTCTTGTTGAGCTGTTTGCCTCAGTTTGTTGGGTGTTTTTTTTCATGGCTTCTTGTTGATGGTCCTCTTCTTCTGGGCTAGTTATCTGTTGGGCTTCCTGTTGCTGTTTTTCTTTCTTATCACTCCCTTTCCCGTTGCTTTCCTCTTCTTCCAGCTGAGAGCCCTGCTGTCAGGCATCTCTCAGCTGGTGGCACTGTGTAAGTTAATTCCACAGCTGGGACCCCTCTCGTCGGTGTTTTCCTTTTCCTTGTTGTGAGCATTGCGCACCTCTGTTTGGCTCAGTGAGCCATTTTTGCAGTCCCGCGGTCGGAGGGTCGCGACCCTGTGGGGGTCTCCACTAACCGCGGGGAGTGGGCTCCTCTGTCCATGGCGAGTCCCTGCCTCTTCATGCAGGTAAGACATTCTCCTTTCTCTTCTGGCGTCTTTCCTTCTTTTTTTCCTGTTGTTTTTGGTTTTTCCTTCTTGGGTGCCATTTTCTTTCTTTTCTCCACACCTTTATCTTTTATTTGTTGTGTTTTGTGCTTCTTGAGCTTTGCGTTTTCTTCACTTTATTTCTTCTTTTCTGGAGAGGGCTGGTATTCTCCTACCGGCCACTACTCCATCATGTGACTCCTCAGATAAAATAACTATCAATACTGCGTAAGTCAACCCCCCTTTTTTAGTCAAAAAAATATATATTGGGTGTTTTTGCTTGATCCGTGTAAAAACCAATCCCACTAGATTTTGCTCCAACCACCCGCCTATCCAAACCCCGGATTCCCAGACAACAGAAACTTTCCCCAACCATCCACCTACCAGAACTCCTGACACCCCATCCACCAGCCTACTGGAGCTCCGGATGCCCTGGCAACAGACCCTCAAACTGGCCAACTGCTTCAGACACCCTAGCTGCCCAGCCATCCAAGCTCCCAGCTGCAAATCCTCACCCCAGCCAACTGCCCATCCAAACTCCCAACACCCTGGCCACCTGCCCATCTGAGCCCCCGATGCCCCGGCCGCCCGCCCATCTGAGCTCCCAACCACGGATCCTCATCCCGGCCACATGCCCATCTGAACTCCTGATAGCGGATCCTCACCCTGGCCGCCCACCCATCCAAACTTTCAACCGCAGATCCTTCCCCAACCTACTGCCCATCTGAGCTTCCAAAGTCCCAACTGCAGACTTACCACCTGGTCTCAGCCATTGGTGTCCCAACACTTGAACAACATAGGTACTTCACAAGGTCAAATGTTTGATCCATGTAAGGTCGCCCCCCCCCCTTTTTCGTCCAAAAAATCCAATGTTTTCATGAGTATATACAGTACTCACTTAGGAAACCTAAATATAATCAAACCTAGACAATATTTTTATAAAAACGTAGACCTTGTTTGATAAATACCCTTGAATTCTTTAGGATGTTAACAGGGATTTGATAACATGGAACCAGTAGATACCGTGCATTTAGATTTCCAGAAAGGTTTTTGACAGGTGGCGTGTAAATTACGAGCCCAAGGTATTGGAGGAAGTGTGTTAGCATGAATAGAAAAATAGCTAAACAGAAAACAATGAGTTGGAATGAATGGGTTCCTTTCAGACTGCAGGGTTGAAATTAGTTGGGTTCCCCAGTGAGTAACAACCTGAAGGAGAGAAACAAATGCAAGGTTTCCAAGTTTATTGATGATACCAAGGGTGGAAGAATATGTTGTAATGAGGACATTATGATTCTGAAATGGGAAAGAGAGAACAGCTGGGTAAGATTACTTCAGTCTTCTGCTTTATATAGCTGACCTGGGCATGAAGATGTTGTGAAGGTGGAGAGAGGGGGTGGGAGCTGGGAGTATAAGAGGGAGAAGCAAGAGAAAGAAGGACTGGTGCAAATAATTGATTAAACAATTTGTATTTCCTGTTATTCTACCAGTTTCTTTCTCTTGAGCTCCCTGTCCCAAGTACAACATGACAAATAAACAAAACAGTTTAATGTGGGAATGTAGGAGTTTAGAAACAGTTATTATTTTAATGGTAGGAGTTCTGAAACAGTTATAGAAGGTAGAAAGAAAAAAGCAAGGAAAAAGCTAAAATGTTCTTTGTGTAAAATGGCGCATGAAAAAGCAGAACAAAGTAAACAAGATAACAGAGGAATTTAAGCAGACATAGAAATAGCATGTACACACAAAGAGCTTGTTTAATAGGGGGTGGGGAAAGGAGGTGTGAGCACGGGATAAGAGAAAGTTGGAGTCAGTCAAGAGTCAGATGAATAGGGAAAAGTGCCAAACCAATCCAAGAAGGTCAAACGCAAGACAAATGTAAGGGGAGGTGAAGTGAAAATTGTATAAAAACAAAGAGGCTTCCCGCCCTCGGGGTACTTTCCCGAGGTAAGGGGAGAGTACCCAACCTTGCAATGTTGTAAATATAAATAAATGTTCTTTGTTCTCAACTTTTGTCTCGAGCATATTTTGTGAACACGAAGGCACTTCTCACAGGAAGATGCAAAGTCATGCCCTTTAGTGAAAGGAGAGAGAGAAGGCAAGTGAGTGGAAGGTCAGGGGATCTGGGTGTTCTAGTCTATGTATCACATAAAGTGAGCAGGCAAGTCGTTAAGAAAGCAAATAGATTGTTAGCCTTTAACATAATGGGGCTAGAGTTTAAAAATAGGAAAGTTTTTAAATTTGTGGTGTTGGTGAGGTCTCACCTGGAAGATACTGCATGGCTTCCGTCCTCTTATCATAAATATTACGGGCTCCCATTTTACTAAAATGATATTATCACTAAGGGATAGTACAGACAAGAGGAAATGAATGGTCACAGTTAACATTTCACACAACCACTTTCACAAGTCACAACCCAATGACAATTTGATACATTGGCAGAACTGAGGGAATATGTATAGAAGAACTGAGGGAAGGTTTGTCACAGTCTGTTCTAGACTTGATACATTTGCAAAGACATTATGATTTTGCAAGGGAGAACCATTCTGGCGGCTGGAGAGAAAACAGCTTTTTGAAGCAGCTCGTGGCCAGCCATTTTGTGGAATTCTGAGCAAAGCAGGCTCTGAGAAAGACTGGGCCTTTTCGATGGATAGACCTGTGCCATGAGGGTCTTTTGGGAGGCAAAGTGCTTTATTTTGAGTGTGACTAACAGTGAAGATCACTTGGAGAGACCGGTGCCAGGATCTTGGAAGCTTAGTGGAGGCTGCCCAGTTCGAGTCTTGCCTACAAAAGGACCAGCAGTGTTATGACCACAGCTCGTAAGGAAGGACATCTTCAAAGGCAACGCAAGGAGAGTTCATGAATCTGTAGCAGCCACAACTTCAGTCTTCCCATCAATTCAACATTAATTCTGGACATCAAATTTCAAAGGCCTACACTGAATTTGAAAGACTTAACTTTGAAGTAACTTTCTAGATTTTGGCCTGGACTGTAATGGTTTGGGTACATCACACACACAAACATACACTAGTATACCTGCGCATAGTTGGGGATAGATTTAGTGTGAAGGGCTATAGTTTAAGAGTAAGAAATAAAATTAGTGTTTTAAAATTAAACACCGTCTGGTTCACTGTCTATACGCACAGTTGGTAACAAAAAGGAGTCAGTGAAAGGAGATTTACCAGGCTCCTTCCTGGGAGGAGAGAGTTGTCCTGAGAGAGGCTGGACTGCTGGGTCTGTATTCCTCAGTGTTTGGGAGAATGAGGGGCGACCTTGTTTAAACATAATGGAGTAGACAAATCTTTCCTCACTCGAATGCTCAGAGACCCCTTCCTTGGGCATACCATAGTCAAGGCTGGTGCTAAGGACTTGGATCTGGGCAGACACCACCAGGAATGCAGACTGTAAACCATGCACAAGCAGCACCAGCCCAAACACACCCACCTACTGCTGTTGGAAAACCTACTGACAGTGCCATCTTACCTCTGCAAGGTCATGGTAGTCCTGTGTGCCACCATGTCCCAGATACGGGCAGTGTGGTCACAGGATGTGGAGACCACGCGTTGTCCATCAGGGCCAAATCGACACCGGGTTACCATGCTGGCATGATGATCTGCAGCAAGAAACATCAGAAATCTGCCCAGACACCACTGCATAGCCAAAAAGGGGTGGAGTAAGGGAGGACCAGGTGGATGGGATTGGTCCCAGAGAACGGGAAGCAAACCAGAGAGTCATGACGAGGTTGAGGTGATGGGGTGGTGTGATGACTGAGAAGAGGTGATGAGAACAGGCAGGAAGCAGCACACTGGGTGGGGAATTTTGGGCCCATACACTGAATCTGATGAGAATCAAGAGCTCACTAGACCCTCCAACAGAGCACCTCATCTCTGAAGATAATGTCAGGAGAAGTGAGGATGCTCCCCAAGCTCCTCCTCACCCCCAGCCTCTCCCTACTTATCCCGCCACCTCTCCAGCTTCTCCCTCTTATACTCCCAGCTTCCACTCCCTCTCTCCACAATATCTCCTTTCACCCACCTCCCTCCACCTCCCAATATCCATCTCCCCTCTTCAGCCTCTTCCCTCACACCCCCTCCACCTCCCAAGCTTCTCCCTTACACCCCTTCCCTCCACTTCCCCAGCCTCTCTCTCTCTCACCCCCTCCTCCACCTCTCAAGCATCTCCCTCTCACACTTCCTCCCTTACCTCCCCAGCCTCTCTCCCTCTCACACCCCACCACCCTCATCCTTAGCCTGCTCTATACACATGCTTTCCCTTGCCTTTCAGAGTGACCACAGCGGACCCAGAATTTGACTCTCTGACGTAGACTGCATTGTCGATGTCACTCCCACACACAACGTGTTTTCCATCAAAGGCGACATCACAGCAGGTTAAGGGTCGACGGTGAACCACAGCCCACTGAAAGGGAACAGAAGCAGTTCATTCAACCAGGGCCAGACTGGTGGTGCATCAAACAACCTCCCCTCCCTATCTCTGCTTCCCCCATCCACGTTGCCTAAATCATTTTGCAAATGACACAAATTTGGAGGTGTAGTGGACAAGGAAAGATTTCAAAGCTTCCAGCTGGATCTGGATCAGCTAGAAAAATAGGCTACAAAATGGCAGATGGAATTTAATGTGGACAAATGTTAAAGTGATGCACTTAGGGAGGACAAACCAAAGGAGGACATACATGGTAAATGGTAGGGGACCAAGGGGTGCAGTAGAATAAAAGGATCTGTAACATACAGTTACATAATTCCCTGAAAGTGGCATCACAGGAAGATAGGGTCGTAAAGAAAGTTTTTGGCATGTTGGCCATCATAAACCAAAGTACTGAGTTAAGGAGTTGAGATATTATGATGAAATTGTGTAAGACGTTGGTGAGGCAAAATTTGGAGTTATTTTGTGCACTTTTGGTCACCTAACTACAGGAAATAGATCACTAAGTTTGAAAGAGTGCAGAGAAGATTTACAGGATGTTGCCAGGATTTGAAGAACTGAATTACAGAGAAAGATTAAACAGATATACAAAATTATGAGGGGTACAGATAGAGTAAATGCAAGCAGGCTTTTTCCACTGAGGTTAACAAGAACTAGAGTTAAGAGTGAAAGGGTAAATGTTTAACAGGATCAGTAGGAAAACCTCTTCTAGCTAAGAGTCTTGAGAGTGTGGAATTAACTACCAGCTGAAATGGTGAAAAGTCTCCATTTAGATATTTAAGAAAAATTTGTATAGGTACATGGATGGGAGGGGTATGGAAGGCTATGGTCCGAGTGTGGGTCATTGGACAGGATAGTAGATTGGCACAGACTAGATGGCCAAAGGGCTTGTTTCCACATTGTATCTATGGTGTCACTTCCTACAGGCTTGGGTTGCTTCATTGGATTAATGGCAGGGTGCAGGAGATTGCAGGCCCCAGGGGTACATACTGCTCAGAGTGCCAGAGCCCACTGAGCATGACAGTGGAGATATATGTGATTTAGGTGCACTCAGGCTGGAGGCAACATTCAGGTCTGGTGGGTAGCACCACTATCACAGATAAATGTAGAGAGGAAGAAACCAAGTGGGTTTGTTGCTGGTGTTGGTTCATTCACAGTCTCCTGTCTGGTTGATCTCTCCCTGAGGACTTGCCCCACACAAAAGTTGTGATACTGTCCCTCTTGGCCCCATTTACTTTTGCTCTCCCCACCAAAATACCACCATTCCCTTCATTGCAGCATTAATAACTACTTCCAAGTTGTTTAAAATGGAGGAACATTGATTCGTCAGCTGAGGATTGACATGGCATGGTGATCCGGAGAGTAATCTGATGCCATCATATTTCTGGGTTCTGAAATGTCAGGGATTCACAGGATTATTCCCTTTCATCCTTGTATCTCTGTGTTGCCCCCTCTGGTGGTGTGTCAGATTCCTGGATAACAGAAACAGGCCCTTCACCACCTCTATGCTACTCATCTTTCCAGCTCCTGACCCATAGTCTAATCCTAACCCTAAGGATTCAAGTATTCATTATGATATTTAACCTTGTGTCTCTACCACTGCAACCCCTTGAGGCACTGCATTCCAGTTTCCAACCCCATCAGATCCCCACAAAATTTCTTAACATCAACCCTCAATCAGGTTCCTCTCAGCCTCCTCTACTCCAAGAAAATCAAACACAATCTCTCCCATCTCTCTCATATCTGAGCTGCTCCATCCTAGGCAACACCCCACTGCACCCATCCTACTAATACTGGGCACTAGGCACCAGCTGGGACACGACCAAAGTTTTATAATTACATTACACAAGCAAGGATCCTGATCTAATCAACTCCCCACCTTCTCTGCTTCTAAACTTGGTTGGTTGTTCTCTTACTCCATTCAGAAGAAGGGTCTCAGGTTTCAAAAATTAATGGTTTCTCTTTCCACAGACTTTGCTTGATCAGCTGAGTTTTTTTTCCCAGCATACCTTGTTTTCATTTCAATGTTTTATAAACCTGGACCATAACATCCTTGTTCTTATATTCCCAGTTAATGAAGGTAGTCCTGGATATATCCAGGTATTGTGATGGAGGAATCTGTCACACTCTCTGTAAGGTACGATTTTCTCAGACTTACCATATCAGACTGTTCAACAAAACAACAACAAAAAATGGCGGCTGTGCTGAGGCTGCTGTAATGGCAGTGGTGCCACTGGTGTGGACCCAGGGAGAGCGAAGAGCATTGACACAGCTTTGCTCCGAAGGGTTCAACCACCGTACCTAATGCCTACGGCCCCTAACGCCAACAGTTCCATATGGGCATTAAATGGCCTGTTAAAGGAGCCAATGGTGTTTTATTTTCAAATTCTACAACCGCAGAGTCACTGCCTAAGATGGCGGCACCTGTGCTCGGCAGTGGCCATGAGGAGCTGAAGACTCCAGGCAGTGGACTGGCACAGGGCACCAGAAACAGGTAGAACACCCCGTCAAGAAGGAGAAGCAGAAGAGATGACCTACAGAACAGTGACCACGGCAGTGGATCAAGGGGATCAGAGGCTGAAGGGCCCACACAGGCTGTAGGTGACCTACTGGAACTGATGGAGTCTGTCTCATGGACACCAGGAGTCGGAATTTAGGGAGGTGCTGAGGGCAAGAAGGGCCTCGGGTGCTGAAAATTTCCTAATTGTGTCGGAGATTTTGATTTGGGTTACCAATGGATCAAACAGGAGTCTGTGTTGCTGCAGAGGCCGTGAGAATGTTGAAGGCGAATCTACAGACACTCTGAATTTAGTGACTCTTTTGCTTCTTTTGCTGTCGTACTGTAATGGGTGCTGGACAACACTAATGGCAACTCTCTGTATGCAGAGAGCAATTTCATGTAATATGTGACTTGTTCTGTACTATTACATGAACAAAGAAATCTTGAGTCTTCAGTTTAGATCCTGGTCCTCAGACATTTCTGAGAAAGACTTGCCACAATCTGGGCTGAGAACACAGGTGCCCACATTTCACGCAGAGGTCAATGCTAGGTACTGCTTTTATTCTTATCTGATGAAATGTTGCCTGCCTGTCTCTATCTCTCTCTCTCTCTCTCCAGGAGCTGCTTGACCCACTGACTATTTCCAGACTCTTGGGGTTTTTTTTTCAGATTTTCTCTATCTGCAGTACTTTACTTTACATTTGGCACAATAATAAAACTTTGGTCAGGAAATGCATCACTATATTAAATTTGAAATTGCTTAGAGATTAACAGTTGTGTGCATGTAAAGGGGGATGTCTTACTGTTCTTGCAGTGGAGATATTGTTCTACAGTTCTGAACAAACACCTACCAGAACTTTGCCGGTTTCAATATCCCAGGCCTTTAATGACTTGTCCCAGGAAGAAGTGAAAAGTCTGCAGTTCAAACATACATAAGTAAGCCTTCTTATTAATCTAGAAAACAATTAAACAACACCCTCAATCCTGTTTTGATGCAGGCCTCCAGCACCAACTCTGTGGAGTATACAAATTCTTCCTGTAACTGCGCGAGTTTCCCCCAGGAAGAACAATGCAGCACAGTATAGGCCCTTTGGGCACGATATTGTGCCAACCTATGTAAACCTACTCAACAATCTAAACCAGTGATTTTCAAACTGCCTCTCTAAACTCACATTCCAATATAAAACTTTGCTCCACCTTAAGCAATCCCTATGCCATAAGTACTCGTGATTGCTTAAGGTGGTATGTGATTGGGAAGGGAAGGTTAAGAATCATTGCTCTACACCCAATTGTTACTGAAATATTTGGCTTGAGAAAAATTGTCACTGACCCATTTCCTTCAGAATTATGAAACGGTGAACGTAACGAGTCAATTAGGTATGATTTAAATAGTAGTTTTCAAACTTTTCTTTCCACTCACATTCCCCCATAAGCAATCCCTTACTAAACACAGAGCACCTTTGGCATAGAGATTGCTTAAGGGGGAATGTGAGTTTAGGGGTGCAGTGTAAAAACCATTGACCTAAACCTTCCCTACCTCACACCCATACCCTTCTATTTTCTTGCATCAATGTGCCTAAGAGTCAAGCTCCGGGGAAAATTGTAAGACACAGGTTTGCCCTGGGAGCTAGCATGTGTTCAATGGGCTGAATGACATCCTCCTCCTATGCTAAGAAAAAATGTAATGATATTAAAAAAACTCTGCAAATCCTGTGTCAACTCTATCAAGGAGGAACCAGAGTTCCAATAGCCAGGTCTCCCAGTAGCATTCACTATTCCCTGTGCAAAAAGCACAACCACACCCATCCCACATCACATGACTTGAGGCATCAAACCATTTCTTTTTTCCCTTTTTTTGTCCATCATTTTCAGCCCCTGTCCTTGGTCACCAACTCCTGGAAAACTGAAAACAGTTCCAACTTCAGCAAAGTACTTCCCAATTTAAAATTGCAGTGAATCTCTCCTTAATGTTCTCAGCTCTAATAAGGGCAACTAAAGCTTCTCCCGATCAATGGAGTCCCCCATCCCTGGGATCATTGAGTGAGCTTCCTCCATGAGCAGCTTTGCATTCCTTCCAAAAAGAATTGGGAATTATGGGGATTCTGGAGGCAAATCCACATACACTCAGTGTCTCTGATGGGGTTCTCTTTTGCTTCTCTTTCTCCTATTGTTAGGTGCACCAGGCAATACTCATGGTGATTCTGTTTGCCTTACGGCAGACAAAAGTTGAAGTATACCATGTACATTACATTTTTTATGTATTATATTACAATAAAAAGAAACTTTGAATCTTTAAACCTTAAACAAAAACAGGATAGTTATCTGAGGGAGGTAAAAACTGGAGAATGAAAGGGAAAGCTAGAGAACAGGTCATAGGACAGGAACAGACCCTTCAACCCATGATGCCAAATTAAACAAATCCCAGCTACCTGCATACAGTCTGTATCCCTCTATTTGCTGCCTGTTCTTGTCCCTATCCAGATGTTTCTTAAATGATACAATCGGATTTGCTTCCATCCCTTCCCCTTACCAGCCCATTCCAGGCACCCACCTCTTTTTTTAAAATCTTTCCCCCTCATTTTGAATCTCTGCCCTACAGTACTTGTAATTTCCACTCTATGAAAAAGACTCTTATTTACCCTGACTACATCTTTTGCAATTTTATAAACTTTAACAGGTCGCCCAGAGGAAGCAACCCAACTTTGTCCACCCTCTATTTATAGCTCATACTTTCTAACCCTGGAAACATTCTGGTAAACCTCTTCTTCACCCTTCCTGTAATGGGGTACTCCAAAATTTTAAACAGTTGCAATGGCAACCCAACCTTTACACTGAACATCCTGACAGATGAAAGCAAGCCTTCTTTACCACCCTATCCACTAGAGTTGCCACTTTCAGGAAGATATGAACTTGCACTTCAAGATCCCTCTGTTCATCAGTGCTCCTACACCTGATCTCCCAAAATGCAGCTCTGAATTAAATTCCATCTTCTATTTCTCTGCCCATAGTTCTAACTGATGTACATCTCTCTGAATCCTTTGATAACCTTCCTCACTATCCACAACTCTTCCAATATTTGTGTCATCTGCATAATTACTAATCAGCCCACATACATTTTTGTCCACGAGGTCCCAGCACTAAGCCCTGTGGAAACCACAAGTCACAGATTTCCAGTTAGAGGAACACCCCTCCATCACTACTCTGTGTCTTCTGTGGCTAAGCCAATTTTGAATCCAATCTATAAGTTTCCATGGATCCCATATGCCTTAATCTTCTAGGTGAGTCTACAAGGAGTGACCTTATTGAAAGCTTTACTAAAGTCCATGTGTACAACATCCACTGCCCAATCTTCAATTGTCTTCATCACCTCCTCAGAAGCTCTATCGATTATACGACATGACTTCTCCACACATAATGATTCACAAAGCTCCAGTGTAACTACAAGTTTTTTCTCTCCCCAAAATCTCAAGGGGTTCAGCAATAAACAAGCATACATCCAGTCCAATCAGTCCCCATCCGCTCCATCAATGAAATGTTTCAGCTTTTCAGTCTCCAGCTGGCAGAGCACGAGGTCAGCAATGGGGGATAGAGTAGAAGAGAAGTTCACCTTTCATTGTCGGGGCTGAGACAGCACTCAGTGATGGGAGCAGAATGCAGTCCAAAGACTGCGAGCTGGGTTCTAGTTGGCACATCCTAGCAGTAGGCAAAAGAAGGAAATCACAGTCACCCTCAGAACCTCACACAAGCCAAAAAGAAACATCAGTACAGGTACCATTTTTTAAATATTTTTTAATTTATTACTTCACCATAAACATATCCATAACAATAAATACAAATATTCATCCTTAAAATATACACAGTGACATTTTCATTCCCCCCCCCCTTCCTCCCACCCTCCCATAAGGTAAAGTAAGAAATAAAAAAAATAAACAATAAAAGAACACAAAAAAGAAAAAGAAATTGTGTCATCCAAAATTCGATATTTAAGTATTGTCATACTTGTATCTTTAAGAGATAGAGGTCTGAAATCGGCAGTTTGTAATACTCTATGGATGGTTCCCAAATTTGTTCAAATAAAGTATGTTTGTCTTTTAGATTGCAGGTAATTTTTTCTAATGGAATACACTTGTTCATTTCTATGGACCATTACTGCATTTTTAAGGTTGCCTCTGTTTTCCACGTTATCATTATGCACTTTTTTTGCTGCTGCAAGCACAATTATAGTATTTTTTTTTAAACTGTCTAATTTTAGGCCTAATTCTTTGTCTTTTATATTGTTTAACAGGAAGATTTCTGGATCTTTTGGTATCTTATTTTTTGTAATTCTATTTAATATTAAGTTTAAATCCTCCCAAAAGGTCTTCACTTTTGTACTTGTCCAAATTGCGTGTAATGTTGTTTCAATTTCTTGTTTACAACAGAAGCATCTGTCCAATATTGTTGGGTTCCACTCTTATAACTTTTGAGGGGTAACATATAGTCTATGTAGCTAATTGTATTGTATCATACGAAACCAAGTATTTATTGTATTACTCATGGTTCCTGTGCATAGTTCCTCCCATGTTTTGTTCTTTATTCATATATTTAAATCTTTTTCCCAATCTTGTTTGGGTTTATAAATTGCTTCATCATTTTCTTTGTATTGCAAATTGTTAAAAATGCTTGTAATATTTTTTTTTACTATTGTGGTGTCTGTAATTAAGTATTCATAGCAGCTACTCTCAGATAATCTCAGACTAGTTATAAATAAGTTTCCAACTGATAGTATGAAAATATTGTACCATGTCTTTTAATTGTTCAAATGTTAAATTATTTCCAAAAAAGCAATCTTTTATTTTAATTCCTTTTCTAGCCCATTCCTTAAAAAATAAATTGTCTTTTGTAAAAGGAATTACAGGTACACGATCCTTTATCCGGACATCTAAAATTTAAAAAGCTCCAAAATCCGGTAAGTGGGGAGAGAGGCGGCCAGGAGGCTGGCGCTTGGGGGAGGCGGCCAGGCAACTGATGCTTGGGGGAGGCAGCTGGGCGGCCGAGGGACTGGCACTTGGGGGAGACGGCCGGGCGACTGGAAGGGGGTGGAGGTGGGGATGGATATGGCAGCACAATTTGGGTGGGCTTTCCGAAATGCAAAAAAATCCAAAATTCGGAACACACTGTACCCCAAGGGTTCTGGATAAAGGATCGTGTACCTGTAATGGGTTTTGCATCAATACCATTTTTGGAATTTGATAATTTATCATCTTTCACTCCAGATGTATTCTCTTCCATGTTTTCAGTTTATGATGCAGTACTGGTGAATTGTTGTGTTGCACCAGTTTCTCATCCCATTTATAGAGTAAATGTTCCGGGACCTTTTCTCCGAATTTATATAATTCTATCTTGAGCCAATCTGGTTTTTCTTGCGTTTGGTAAAATTCTGATAGGTATCTTAACTGTGCTGCCCTGAAATAGTTTTTGAAATTTTGTAACTGCAATCCTCCTTTTAAACACCAGTATCTTCCTCCTCACCACATCATTAGAAATGCTGCTATAGGTACAACACTGAGAAATGCAACAGCAAGGCTGCAGTAGACTTCCTGATAAAATGGGCAGGTAAAAGGCAATGAATTTAACACATAGCAGAGGGATGTAATATATTGTTAGAAAGTACAGAGACAGAGACAAACTAAACTAAATAATATAATGGAGAAAACTAAGCTGTAGGAATACACACCTTAGAAACTGATGGAAGACTTAAAAAGAACACCATCAAACCAATGGTTTAGACCTGGGGGGTTCTCAAACTTTTTTTTCCACTCACTTACCACCTTAAGTAATCCCTTACTAACCACAGAGCACCTATAGAAGGTGGTATGTGAGTGGAGGAAAAAAGGTTGAGAACCGCGGTTTTAGACTGAAAAAGGGGGAAAGCAGCTAGGGTTCACTTCCTAGTGACCTTGGGTTAGACAGAAACAAGGAATTAATCAGGGTTCCTACTCCCACTCTGCCCAGTGGTTTCAGGGTTAGAGAGAGAAGGGATCAGCCAAGGTTCCAGCTCCTAATCACTGCCCAGTGATTGCTGGATTAGAAAGACACAGGAAATCAGCCAGAATGACCACCATCAGCTACTGCCCAGCGACCCCTGCGTTACTTCTCCTGGTCACCTCTGCAACTCAGCATGTGTGAGGACCAGTCTCGCTCAATTTTAAAACCCTGTCCAGTGGAACATCTGGCTGACTCCCACTGTCCATTTTGCCATTTAGGTGAAGCAAATTGTGGGATACATAACTTAAACCAAGGCAGGATCAGAGAGAGGGGGAGGCAGAGGGAGGTGAGGGGATAGAACATAGAAATCTATAAGCATAGTACAGGCCCTTTAGCCCAGTGTTTTGCACACCTAATAATTTACTTGACCAACTGCATAGCACTTTCCTTCTGTAAAATGCTCTGTTTTTCTCTGTGAACCTATCTAATTATCTTTTACATGCCCTCTGTACTTACTCCCAAGCACCTTAAAATGATGCCCCCTAGTGTTAGCCATTTTCAGTCCTGGACATCCAAACAATCAATGCCACTCTTGTACCCCTCATCCTCCTTCATATAACCATATAACCATATAACTATTTACGGAGCGGAAACAGGCCATGTTGGCCTTTCGAGTCCGCACTGGTTCACTGATTTTGTGCGCCCTCTTCAGGCATTGGTCCTGGTAGATCTTCATTCAATAACGATGGGCAAATTCAATGCAGGTGGAATCTCAAGAGATTGCTTACCTTAAAGAAACGATGGTTCCTGTGTGCCTGTCTAACTCAACAATTTTGGAAAATTTGGAAGAAAAGTTAAGCCATCTTAAGTTACAAGAGCAGATGCAGTTCAAATAATTACTTCTGAAATACACAAATTTGTTCCCTGATGTTCCAAAAAAGACATCAGTGATTTACCATGATGTAGATATAGGAGTGGCAAATCTCATAAAACAGCACCCATATAGAATAAACATTCAAAAGAGTAAAATCATGGATCAGGAGGTGGAATATATGTTGAGGAATGACCTTCAAACATGGATTGCTCTTCTCCTTGTATTCTGGTACCAAAACCAGATAGAACTGTCAGGTTTTGTACAGATTATAGGAAGGTTAATTCAGTAACTAAAACAGATGCTTATCCTACACTCCAAGAAGAAAAGACCAAGTTCATTCCACATGTCCTCATAATGCACCAATCTAGGCAACATCCTTGTAAATCTCTCTGCGCCCTCTCTAAAGCATCCACTTCTTTTCTGCGACGAGATGACCAGAACTAAACACAATATTCAAAGTGGAGTCTAACCAAGGTCTTATATAGCTATAACATTACTCACAGCTCTTGAACTTAATCCCATGGTCAATGATGAAGGCCAACGCACCATACACCTTCTTAACACATTATCAACCTGTGCAGAAGCATTGAATGTCCTAATGGACACAGACCCCAAGATCTCTCAGTTCCCACACTGCTCAGAGTTCTCCCATTAACATTGTATTTTGCTTTCAAATTTGACATACCAAATTGAACCACCTTGCTCTTTTCTGGGTTAAACTCTTATCTGCCATTTCTCAGCCCAGCTCTGAGTCCTACGAATGTCCCTTTGTTATCATTGACAATACCACCCACTTTTGTGTCATCCATAAACTTACTAACCCACTCTTCTACTTCCTGATCCAGGTCGTTTATATTAAAAAAATCATAAAGAGGAGAGGTCTCAGAATAGATCCCTACAGAACACCACTGGTCACTGACCTCCATGCAGAAAAAAAAACTATCAAAAGCCATCCTTTGCCTTCTCTGGGCAAGCCAATTCTATATCCACAAAGCAAGGACTCTTTGGATTCTATGCCTCCTTACTTTGTGAATGAGTCTTGGATGAGGAAAGTTATTAAGTTCCCTATTGAAATCCATGTACCGTGCACTACATCACCATTCTGCCTTCACCGTTTTTTGCTATATCTTTAATGTAACGAAGAAAGGCAAGATTGGGGAAACATAATTAACAGTACAGAGCTTGATGCAGTTCAGTGAATTTCAAGCTGTCTGAACTGTGGGGCACTAGAACCCCAGGAAAAAAGCTATGTGATGCAGATCAGATAGTAATCACTGTTCTCTGTCATAGGGAGACCTCCCACTCTACACTGTGGTGCTGGGAACTGCGACCTCATTCAAATAACTGGCACAACAGTAGCTTAGTGTTTTGTTAAAACTGATGAAAGATTCTTACCCAGAGTATTGCGGTTTCATCAAATGAACAGGTGATAAACCTGGTATCACTGAAACAAAACTTGCAGCAGCTGACCTGACCAGAGTGACCTCGGAAGACCTGGAATGGGATCTGGATGGAGAGAGAAAAGGCATTAAATCAGCTATCTGTTCCTGACCCCCGTGCAGAACCCCCCCCCCCCACCCACACACACACAACCTGAGCCCCTCCATACAACAATCCCACACAGTGACTTGCTCCTAATGCAGAATTAAAGGATGATGAATCTGTGGTTCTTTGAGACACAAGGGAGAGATGCAATGATCACAAAGTTCTGAGCAGTTCAGGTCCCACAGACTTGGCAACAGGCCCTTTGTATTTGTGATGATCAGGAAGTAAGTGGGAGAGATCAGTGATCTGGACACAAACAGAGGCAATGGAGGAGGGCCTGTAGTTTTACTCACTTCTGACAAGGGAAAATTTTTTGCAGTCATCTCTATCTTTAGGCCTCATCACTTTATATCCCCTTAACCTCCTCTGTTCCAGTGAGAAAGACACAGCCTCTCCAGTGTCTCCTTATAACTGGAATGCTCTCCCCCTAGTGAATCTCCTCTGCACACTCTCCAATCCAATCCTTCCTGCATTTTGGAACCTAGGTACTCCTGGATGAGCAGGATACACTGAGAGTGTGGTCACAGAGAGAGTGGTCCATGCAGAAAGGAGAAAATGAGGAGAGGAATAGGTGGTGGGATTGCCTTGGAGCTGGCACAAGTGATGGAGGATGATGTGTTAGATGTGGAGGCTGGTGGGGTGAGAGATGTAGACCAAGGGAACTCTATTGCTGTTCAGTCTGGAGAGTGTGTGTTGGGGGTGAGGGGAAATGAGAGCAAACTTGCAGGAAATGGAACTATACATATGAGGGTTCTACCAACTATGGCAGAAGGGAAACCATGGCTCAAATTCACTGATCAGACAAGATCTGCCCATGGCAAGGCCATGCTGGTTAACTCTGATCAGTCCCTGACTTTCATATTAGGTTCACGGGTTTGTAATTGTTAGGCTAACATTCCTGAAAAATGGGACCACATTTGCTATCCTCCAAACATCTTGTACCTCACTTGTGGCCAGTGAAGATTTAAAAATCTAAGGCAGAGCCCCAACAATCTCCCTCCTTGCATCTCCAAGCAACAGGATAAATCTCACCTGGTCCTGGGAGATTATAAACCTTTAAGCCCCCCCCCCCACTCCCCCTCTTTATTTATGGTTAAGAGAACAAGTGGTCTCCAGTGTTCCTTTGAAACAGAGGAGGCTGTGGGGAGAATTGGATGGGCTGTATCAAATTCTGAGACTGGGACAGGGAAACTGAAAGGATCGCTTCCTCTTTGCACAGATCTAAACTCAAAAATGATCCTGAGCCACCTCACAGCAACTTCAGTAAAAGTTTTAGCCTGAACAACATGAGAGCAGGAATTTGAAAAGTCAGTTTCCAAAGCATCCTCGCGAAAGAAGGAAGTGAATAGGTTTTAGGAGGTAATTCCAGATCTTCAGATCCTGGCAGCTGAAGACATGGGAGGAGTGGTGAAGTTCAGTGAGACATCCAAAAAACAGTATCAGAGGGATCTCAAGGCAAAGCTGAGAGAGTTGAGTTGATCTTGACAGATCCCTGTCTCCAAAAAAGGAAAAGATCCTTCTTCGTGTTGGAGACATAGATGCTGGAATCTGGAGTTTAAAAAAACTGCTGGAGGAACTCAGCAGATCTGTGCAGGTAAAGGAAGGCACAGTATAGGGGAGAGTTTAGGGGTTGGGGAGAGAGGGGGATGTACTGTCCGGGGGGGGGCGCTGTAGCGGGTGGGTTGTGGTGGATGATGCCGCCCGGCCTGGGCCTACCTGGGCCAACCTGTGCTGCTCGCGGCAGCTCTCCTCCGCCAAGCCGTCCACCGATTCGGCCGGGTCCAGAGTAAGGGGGTTACTAGGTGGCGGCAGCTCCTCGTCCTCCTGAAAACATCTGAGCGACATGTCACAGGCTCGGAAAGCGCAGCCAGGCCTAGACTGCTCCGTCACCAGGGCAACCGAGGCATCACCTGACCACTACTCAGTTCTGCACGGACGTCATGTTTCGTTCAACATACGTCAAACATCCTGGCCCCGCCCCTTGGACGATCAAAGGTGTTGACCACCTGGGATCACAAGGTTATGTGGTGGAGGTGAGGCACAGGTGATCTGGTCCCATGGCCAACCCTCCTCTGAGTGAAACACAGAGATCTGCAGAGACTGCGATTGTGGTAAAAATACCAAAATGCTGGAGGAACTCAGCCACTCTGGCAGCCTCCATATAGGAGGTTACCGACATTTCGGGCCTGTGCCCTTCTTCAAGGAATAAGTAAAGAACAGGAAGGCTTCAGGGCGGCACAGTTAGCATGGTTAGCACAATGCCTTTACAGCACCAGCGATCAGAACTGGACCAGGGTTCGAGACCCGCACTGTCTGTAGGGAGTTTGTACTTCTCCGGGGGCTCCGATTTCCTCAAACCGTACTGCAGGTGTAGGTTCTTCTTTCTTTGGCTTGGCTTCGCGGACGAAGATTTATGGAGGGGGTAAAAAGTCCACGTCAGCTGCAGGCTCGTTTGTGGCTGACAAGTCCGATGCGGGACAGGCAGACACGGTTGCAGCGGAAAATTGGTTGGTTGGGGTTGGGTGTTGGGTTTTTCCTCCTTTGCCTTTTGTCAGTGAGGTGGGCTCTGCGGTCTTCGCTGTTTACATCCGGTACCGCACGGATGGCAGTCTCTTCAATCTGAGGCGCCTGCAAGCTCACACCAAGACACAAGAGAAACTTGTCCGTGAACTACTCTTTGCAGACGATGCCGCTTTAGTTGCCCATTCAGAGCCAGCTCTTCAGCGCTTGACGTCCTGCTTTGCGGAAACTGCCAAAATGTTTGGCCTGGAAGTCAGCCTGAAGAAAACTGAGGTCCTCCATCAGCCAGCTCCCCACCATGACTACCAGGTGTAGGTTAATTGGGTGTAAATTGGGCAGCATGGACACTGTCCTGTACACATAAATTTAAAAATAAAGACAAGGCTGGCTGGGAGAGTAGTCCAGGCCAACAAAAGGTGTTAATTGAATATATTAAGAGGAGAGGTGAAGGGAAAGGCAATGGGGTGGGTTTAACGGAAGCCAGAGATGTTAATGCCATCCGGTTAAAGGATGTCCAGAAGGAAGATGAGGTGTTGTTCCTCCAATTTGCAGGTGGTCAATTTGCAACCTTCCTCTGAGGCAGACACTGAAAGCTGGGACATGCATTTGAGCATTACAAAAAGCATTACTGGTCTCAGTTCAGGTGAATGAAACAACTTTATTTCCATCTCTGTTCAGAAACTGTACAAACACTGATTCACTCAACACAGGATCATGAGTCCAAGCTGGGCAAGGACAGCTTTAGCAGCCCGAATATCCAGTATTCTCTCCCCACAGATGCTCCCTGACCATCAGAGGAAATAGACATAGTCTCCAGCCCAGCGCCTCCATTACGTGCCTAGCACCACCATTGAGGGAAAATCAGCTCAGCCTGGGGTTTAAGTCAGTCAATGGAGGGAGGGATATTCCCACGGTCAAGTCAGTGGAGGGAGGGGGGTGATGCTCCCCAGGTCAGTCAGTGGAGGGAGAGGGCGTGTTGCCCCCATGGTCAATGGAGGGATGGGGTGATGCTTCATTAGCAGAGCAGTCAGTAACCATCTATCTCTGCAGCTGGTTACTGCAAGGACTGTCCAGCAGTCAGGTTGCAGTGCGGGCTTCTGACCATCGTGATCCTCTCCTGGACAGGCTCACCACCATCTCTCTCAATGCTGCGTCAACGGAACATTCTTCAACCTGCAGACAAAGAGAGCCAACTTTAAAGTCTCTCATCAGGTATCGTGATACAGTGCAAACATTCATTCTATGTTGAAACCAGAAGATGTAGAGTCCATGAGTTCAACAGCAGAGAAACAGGCCACGGCCCAACCTGTCCACGTTGACACGCGAGTTCCATTTGTCTGCATTTGGCCTATATCCTCCAACCCTTTCCTAAGCAGGCACCTGTGTAAATGTCCTTTTAATGTTACAATTATCCTTGCCTCTATAGCTTCTTCTGGCACCTTGTTCTATAGACCCACTCCTGTGTTCAGAAATTCCTCCCCTTTAGTTTTAGACTCTTTCGCTGTGGGAAAAAGACTCAGACCATTCACCTTATCTCTACCCCCCAGGATTTTATAAAGCTCCACGTTCTCCCTGCAAAAATGTAATAAAACTATTGCAGATTAAATTAAACAAATTCAAAATATACAAGTACATCCATTAGGTTTTTTTTCTATGCTTTTTAAAGTACTTTGCCCTATGATCCCCATGCACCAGCTCACATCAGGCAAGGATTCCCCAGCCAAATACAGACCTAGACTTACAATGTGGCTGGAGCAAATGTGACCCAAAGCATGTGCTGCCAGAAGCAAATATGGTCTGGTACAAGCACAGTTTGTTGGGAGCATGCCCTGCCTGCCAGGAGCGAGCACTGCCTCATGCACATGCATCCCGCCATGAGCATGGGCAGGAACCTGCGTGGCCCAGAGCACGTGTGGCACACCTGGAATCCATCAAGTCGTGGTCTGGAGGGAAGGATTTTAGAAACATTCAGAAGATTCTTAGAAGGCATATGGATGTAAGAAAAAGAGGGTGATGGGTATGAAGGAGGGAAGGGTTAGATAGTGGTAGACTATGGTTACATAGTTCAGCACAATATCATGGGCTGAAGGGTCTGCCCTGTAGTGAATTGTTCTATATTCTAAGCCAGGTAAGTGATGGTTTCAGTTGTCGATAAGCTGGTGCTGGGGCTGAGCCTGGCTTGGACACCGTCAGTGCAGCACGACGTCCTGTGGATTGTGTTGACTGCGCAATGCTCTCAGTGAGGACACAACGGTTTGAGGGGGCCTGCCACAAAATCCCCATTAAAAGCTCACCTCTTCAGCAGATCCACCACGGCCAAGGGCCTTGATTCCTCCCCCTCCCCTTCACTGCTGCTGCTGCTGCTGGGGCTCCTGCCCCTCACCTTTCTTCTCTGTTTGTGCCTCTTGTGTTTCCTTTTCTATAGAAGCCAAAAATAAACTAATATTACCAGGTAGTCCCTGGCTGTTGAATGCCCAGCCATCACCCATCTCCCACAGTGGTAAGAACCGCACGTCACCCCTCCCCCACGGTGTGTAAACTGTGACAGAGTGAATGCAGAAGCAGATCAGTCTACTCAACCCCACGCCACCCAACCCCATTCATCCTGTGCTCAACCATTACTGACCATGTCCTTTTTCTGCTTCTTTGATTTCCGACGGTCCTTGTGCTTTCTTCTCTGTTTCTCCTCCTGGTGGGTTCTGTGGCCGTGTTTCTCCCGCTCTCTCTCCTTGTGCGTCCCAAGGCCACTGTCTCTCCCCTGTTCTCTCCCTTCCTGGCATGTGGTGCTGCCCGTGTACATCTCTGCTCCTAGTTAGGGTGGACAATACCTGGTTACCTATGGTAAAAGGTTACTGACACATTTCAGCACTGATCTACAAGCAGACCTGAAGTCCTTGTCTACACTCTTAAATGCTGTCTTCACTCTCTCTGACAAGATGTTCCAGCAATTCCCTCCTCTCTGAGAGAAGGTTCTCCTCAGATCTCCTCCAAATCTCTTCACCCTCATTCTTCAATCTAGTTTTATCTGCCCCTGATATGGGGAAAGGTTTCTTGAAGCCTCCCTATCCATACCATCAATAATATTGTATCCCCGTCAAAAACATCCTCTCCACATCCACCCTGTCAGAACCCCTCAGTCACAGTCATACAGCAACCAGCCTTTCAGCACAACTCTTCCATGCTGACCAACTTGACATTCTGAGCAGTCCCATTTGGACCATATCCTTCTAAACCCCTCCTGTCTGTCCAAGTGTCAAACAATGCCCACTACTACAGCTTCCTCTGACAGCTCATTCAGATATAGACCACCCTCAGTAAGAAAGATGCCCCTCAGGTCCTTCCCCTCTTACGGTTAAGGGGGTCCCTGTGGGGGGGGAATGGGTAGTTCCCTGTGTTTGGGGGGTGTAAGGTAAAAACATCATGAGATGGGACCGGAGAAGGAGTGACTCCTTCTCCGGTCCCATCTCATGATGTTTTTACCTTACGGGGGGGGGAAGAAGGTCCCCTGTATTTTTTTTGGTGGGGAGTCCTCCATGTTTCTTTGGAGGAGTTCCCCGTGTTTTGGGGTGTCGTAGTGCCCCTCCTAATGTTTATTGGGGTCCTAGTATTTGTGGGGACTCAGTGCCCCTCCCAGTGTTTGTGGGGACACCAGTTTTTGTGGGGGTGCCAGTGGAAATCTCCATGTTTGCGGGGGTCCCAGTGCCCATCCCAATGCTTGTGAGGGTGCCATTGACAGTCTCTGTATTTGAATGGACGCCATGCCCATCCCAGTTGATGGAGTCCCAGTGGCGATCCTAGGATTTGAGGTGGTACCATTGCTAGTCCTAGTACCAGTCCCTCCACTGCTCTAAGGGGAACAACCCCAGTATCTTCATATCAACAGCTACTCCACATCCCAGAGACCATTTTGGTCAATCTCACACCTTCAGTGAATTGTTGACATTCTTGCCAGAACATAGGACACCTTTCTCCGGCTTGGGTGCAGTCAGAGTTTGAAGGACAGAATCCTGCTGTTTTTCCTCAATAATTCAGATGGTTAATATACCTGCACTGCATGAGGCCTTTCCAGGGATTCTGGTCTTACCATAAAGCAGAGCTGGAGGCAGCCGAGGCCCAAACTCTTCACTGGATGTCTGTGGACTGCACTGCAGGGGCTGTGTGGTGCCATCAGCTCTTCTCTCTCCCAAACCCTGTTCCTTCACCAAACCTTCAAGAAACAGAAGACCTTCAGCCAGATGGAGCAATAACTACAAGGTCACACTGAAAAGAAACATTGGCAACATCTGCTTCAGTGAAGTCCACAACACGAGTGATGTCACTGGTTGTACTCTAGACATTCAACATTAGAAAGATCAGAAGAAAGCTCCCTGCACGTGAAGTTAAACAAGAAATTCTGCAGATGCTGTGTTTGTAGTTTACACAAAAACTCAGCAAATCACAGAGTGTTTTTCATGTAGCAAAGATAAAGAATCATAACCAACGTTTTGCCCTGAGCAAAAAACAGGCTCATACCTTGATGAAGGGCTCAGGCCCTAAATGTATTCTCTCTTTCACACACACATATGCTCTCTCCCTTTCTCTTTCACACCAAGTGAATCTCCTCCTACAGTGTCCCATCAAATCCGCCCACGTTAGAAAGTATTAGAAAGAAAAGCAAAATGACTGTCTTGACCTGAAGTGACAGTGAAGCTGAGAGACAAGCTGGTACCTGGCTGATCAGCTGCGGGGACAGCTTGATGACTGGGCTTCACTTCGTCTCCCCGCTCTGGAGAGGCATTCGTACCACTTGCATCCTCATCTTCTTCTTCACTGGAAGATGATGAAGACTTTTCCTCGGACGAGCTGGCAAAGATAGCTTGGAATAAGTCCAGAGGGGGACGGCTTTCTTCCTCTTCAACTTCCTCCTGCAAAGAGAGAAAGGGGTTACCCTACAAATAAGTAAGATCCCGAGCTGGGGTCTGCTCGAGGGTGACCTGGCTGGTGAATGGGTGCCAGGTGCTCGGAGATGAGTTCACTTAGGTGGGCGTGTGATGGTTAGGATGGGCACAATGGGCGGAAAGGCTTCTTCCTGTGCATGCTTGATCCAACAGCACTGTGTGTCAATGGAAGCCAAAGCTGGAGTTAGGAAGTACAAGTTGTGAGCTATGCAGACCTCTTGAAGGTATGAAAAGTCAGCATTAGCTATGAGTCTGATCGGGTCTGGGGGCTTGCAGGCAGGTCAGGAGATCAGATCACAGGTGGGTCACTAGGATGTCGTACAAGTGTCAGGTCACGAAGAGCCGGGGACACCAAAAGCTGACTGTGAGCAGTATTCAGGAAGAACAGGCAACTTTGTGTGGTAGGGCAGCAAGGAGCTTGTTGGTATAGCTCACTCCACCCACAGGGCCATCTGATTTGCCCACAGGGCCTCCCACCTGCCCCCCTTGGACTAAGTTGTCTCTGCACCTCATCGTTTACTTGACTTGCTTGTTCGGGTCCAGGACCCTCTTTCCTCTGCCCTAGTGAGCTGCTTTCTGGGCCCGCAGCATGGCTCTGTCCTGTTGAATCTTTCTTCTGGTCCTCTGCTGATATGTCCCACCGCGACTTTCGCTTTGATTCAGGAGCTTCTGATGTGACAGAGAGCAGATAGTTCAAGTTTATTTTCATCTGACAGTATATATCCACCAGATGAAACAGCATTCCTCCGGACCACGCTGCACACACGTTTCTCATAAATTCAGCGCATAATAATCATGTACATAGACAAAAACCGACCTCCGACCGCAGTCCGCCCACTCATCCTGACCGCACCCACACCCATAGCTCTGATATGTTTGCTTTGCCCCATCTGCCTTACAGAAGAGTCTCATGGCTCCAGAGTAGGTCTCTGCTAACGATGCAAAGCAGGCCAGGAGCCTCTGTCCTACTTCCTGGAGAACGTGTCGACCACCTTCCAACGACATTCTTCCTCCCCATCTCTCAACACTGCCAAATGCTGCATGTTCCCTGCCATGACACTCTTCCCAGGCACCTCACCTCACACTCCTCCAGATCAAACCCCTTTGCTTCTTTTGTGCCCATCCGACCAGGCCATCAATGTCTTACTGCAGTCAGAAGCTCTCCCTTCACTATTAAACACGGGTGAATGCCACCTCATCTTCAGACTTCTCTATAAAACTCCCTACATTTAATTCTAAATGAATATATACAACACAAAGCTGGGAATCACATGCTGAGCACTACGGGCCTCAGTTAGAGACAATGGCCAACTCCTGCCCTCGTGATTTATTTCTGGTCCCAATTCTTTTCCCAGTTAGTTTCATGTTCTTATCTTTTGATTCTTTTAATTTAACAAGCCCAGCCGGCCTAAACACACCAATGTGACCAATTAACCTACTAACCCTGTACACCTTTGAAACCAGAGGACCCAGAGGAAACCCACGCAGATATCAGAAGAACATACAAACACATTACAGACACCACTGGATTCGAACCAGGGTCACTGGCACTGTAATAATGTGCTAACCGCTACACTAAACACCACCAGATTCAAACCCAAGTTACTGACCCTGTAATAGCATTCACACCAACCATGCTGCCCTTTATGTTTTGATTTTTCATGCCATTTATTATTCACTCAGTTTCAATACCTGGCTGATGGAGTTTACAGGTTCTTTCCCTTCAATCCCCCGGACACTAACTCTATGGCATGAAGATCAGGCCACTCTCTGGTTTATTTAACGATGGACAGACTTACTGCATGGTTTATTTGATGGTTCAGCTCCACTTGTTGTTCCCGTTCCACTGGGTGCAGGAACTGTGGGCACAGTTAAGAAGTTGAATACTGAATATTTGTCTCTTTTCACTTTCAGCAGTCCAATAACTGTTGACCTTTAGAATAAAAAAACACAAATAACATTACTCTCAGATGGATGGTCTAAAGCTGACGGGTTCACTGGTATTATAATTCAAACCAACAGATCCAGTAACATCCTGGTGAATCCCTTCTGTGTCGTTTCCAGTCTAATATCACTCTCAGGTGACAAGAACAATGTTAGAGTGGAGACAGAATGAAAAGGATGAGTGACCATGGGAGATTAATGGTCAGCAAGAATATGGTGGGCAGAAGGGCCTGCTTCTGCCCTGTGTGATTCCATGACCAAACAATATTCACTCATTGGCCAAATTAGCTCACCTCATTCACAACCAATTCTGTTGTCACCCTGGATTTCTGGTTTAAAGCCCGGTTCCGAATTTGAAACAAGGAGAGAATTGAGGGAGCGTTGTATTATCAGAGAAGATGTACTTCAACGGATGCTGAAGGGTCCTAAAGTATTTTGTTCAATAACCTTCATTCAACTCCTGAAGGGTTATTTAGAGGCATACTTCAAGTGATATTTATGAAGCAATGATTACCCCATGATGTAATTCTGTTGAAGCTGAGCTTGGGACACAAAGGCCAGTGTGTATCCTGACACTGTAGCTATCTTGGGTCGGGATATGGGACACTCAGGCCAGCATGTACCCCAACTCTGCACGTACTCAGAATAGTAATCTGGGTCACTAAGGCCAGTGTGTACCCCAATACTGTACATACTTAGGGTAGGGATCTGGGACACTAATGCCATTGTATACCTCAACATTATACATACATACGTTCGGGATCTGGGACACCAAAACCACTGCATACGCCAACACTGTACATACCCACGGTAGGGATCTGGGACACTAAGGCCAGTGTGTACTCCAATACTGTACATACTTAGGGAAAGGATCTGGGACACTAATGCCATTGTATACCTCAACATTGTATGTACATACATTCAGGATCTGGGACAGTAAAGCCACTGCATACACCAACACTGTACATACTCACAGTAGGGATCTGGGACACTAAGGCCAGTGTGTATGCCCACACTGTAAATACTTGGGTAGAGATCTAGGGCACTAATGCCAGT
Source organism: Narcine bancroftii (assembly GCF_036971445.1). NCBI lineage: Eukaryota > Metazoa > Chordata > Chondrichthyes > Torpediniformes > Narcinidae > Narcine > Narcine bancroftii. The sequence continues at coordinate 94,295,364 of NC_091478.1, forward strand.
GCATACCCCAACAACGTACATACCCACGATAGGGATCTGGGACATTGAACCGTTTGCAGAGTAGTTTATCAGGATGCCACTCAAACTTGTCTCTGGTCAGAGCCCCAAACATCTTCATTTTCACAGCAGCCTCCTTGTCCTTGACGTCACCCTGTGCAGAGAGAAGACAGAAGTCAACTGGGAGTTCACTGATGCAGCCAGATTGGGATAGGGCACACCTCACTCCACAGTCAAAATCCAAAACAACCCTGCCCTCAGTGGACTGGGGAGGGAGGAAGCTCATGGTGGGGCAATTTCTCCTATGGTGTGGGGAGTCTGGTGGTCTGGTGGGAGTCAGTCTTAATTGGAGGGCATCATAGGGTCCCCAGGTAACTATGAAGGCAATAATGGGAATTAGTGTGATTTTATCCTTCCTCTGCTTTGCTTGCCACTCCACTCCGTGCCTTGTGACTGCAGTGAAACACGAGACAGAATCAGGTTCTTCCTGACCTCTGCAGGGCAGTACAATTCACAGAGAAGCATTCAACCAGCTAATTATTCGCAACCATGTGCCGGAGTTGTTGAATAACAAAAGAGCAGCTCCTCTCTCGATGGGCAGTGGAGGTGTGCTCAGCTAGGGCCCTCAGACAATTCCAGTGCACCCCTGCACACAGGGTAGAGCAGTTTTTCCCAGTTCCCCACTGATCTACCTCTTGTTGTTCCAGAACCTCCACCTGGTCTGTGTCTTCTGCGTGCTTGGCACTGGTGAAACGGGAGGATAGCGAGGCACTAATGGGGCGATAGAGAGCAGCGGCTTTCCTGAACTCGTCTCGCTCATGTCCCTGTTCCCATTCCGACTTGCTGGGGTCAAGGCTGCTAGCCAGGGCATCTGGGGGAAGAATAAAACACAACAGCAGCAGGGTAATCGATGAAATGATAGGGCAGTAGCTCAGACCGCGCTCTCCCTCCTCACACTAGATGATTACAGCTTCCTCTTGTTTGACCTGAAGGATGGATACACTTGGAAAGACCATGATGCCATGACAGGAACACGCAGGTCCATGTCACATAGATCACAAAGGGTCAGGGTTCGCTGCTTGGTCTAACTCATTCTTACCAACCAAGATGCCTGCCCAAGCTAGTCCCATTTCCTGTGTTCAGTCCATAACCCTCTAAATCTAGCTTGACTGCGTACTTGTCCAAATGTACTTAAGAACTTCGTCACACCATGAGTCACCCAGCACCTTCCACCTATGGAGCAGGAGACCACAGCATGATGGTTTTGTGGGAGGTCACCATCCTGAAACCATTCCTGCATCCCCCTCCACAGATGTTGCCTGACCTGATTATCACATCCAGCATGGCCTGTTTTTATTTCTGATTTCCAGCAGTCATTGTTTGTTTGGGCAATGGCCTTGGCCTGGTTTACCATGATAAAGGCCACTGTGACTCCCACCCTGGGTTTAGCGACAGCATTCCAAGTGAGGGCAGGTCAAAATATCACAGGTTTGGAGCTGCTTCATCTTAGTGCCAGAGTACTTAGGGTGATGTGAAGTTGCATCTTGAAGATGGAGTATTGAAGGCCACTCAACCCCTCCAGCTTGCTTGGTCCAAAAACAAGAGTTCTCAACATTTTCCTGTCTCTTGATTCTCACCATCACACCAGAGGTGCAGCTCTGAATGCTCCCCCCTCTCCCCAGCATTGCTTGTGTTTAGCTGGGTCAGGGATTCAGGGCTACAGCGGATGACACGTAAGAGGCCTCGACTGCAACCAACTCACCTCTCTGTCCTGCATTCAGCTTCCTCAAGTACTCCTCATACCGCCTCTGCTTCTGCGGATCCTTCTGGAAGGGTTTAAATCCACTCCATCCAGCAAGTCTTTCCCTGCTATCCAGCAGCCTCAGCTGTGAAGCCATGGGCTGGGATAGATGTGGGCCAGGAACACAGCATGCTGCCTGCTGGGTCTTCTGGAGTCTCTCCCGATCTTCTTCAGCTAGAAGGTCAAACACTGAGCGAGGTCCTGCAGGGACAGATGGACCTAAACATCACTCACTGACCAGGGACATCCTGCTCAATAGCCACTGACAGTGGTCCGTTGATAACCAGAACCTATCGACCCCAGTCTGTTAATAACCAACTTTTCAACTTAACTTTTTGAAGTAACACAGGGGATTCTGTACAATAGAAGGGGTCTTTCTGGGAAAGGGTGGCCCAGTGTACTTACAATACGCTGCATGGAGCCTTGTCATGTGCCCTGGTCTCTCTCCCCTCTCTCCCCAGGATTGTCCCCAGGGCCCTGTTCCCTCTCACTACCTGGGACTCTGCCCCCACCTACTTCCCCAGGGCCCTGTCCCCCATCTGCTCCCCCAGGACCCTGCCCCCCATCCACTCTCCTGGGCCCCTTCCCCTACTCCCTGGGGATCCCCACCCCACTCCCCCAGGGCCCAGCCCCCTATCACTTCTCAAAGTCTATCACTCTCATTTCCTGGGATGTTGTCCTCGACTCCTTGCTGGGACATTACCCCCGCCTTCCCTTTCCTCACCCAGATCTGCATCCCTCCTCAGCTCTGCATTCTCTCACATGCTTTTTGCTCACTGATGCTCCATCAGCTGTGATCCCATCCCTCCCATCAGGGTGTTGGTTCTGTACCTTGGAGAGCTCGCTCTCCAAGCAGCTCTCTGCGTTGGGTTGCGTTCAGCTGGTGACGCCCCTTTCCTGCATCATTGGAGCTGAGTTGTCCCATCGATTTCTCAAGTGCCTGTGCCATGGTGGCACTGATCGTGCCCTGACTCACCATTGGCCGGAAGTAGTGAACAGGCCTGTAATCCCTCGGCAGATCAGGAGGTCCATACACCTGGGTAAGCAGCAAGCTGTTAGACCCTGGGGGAATGGCATAGCTCTCGCCTAATCCTGACAAAAGAGCCGTTCACCCTGTGGGGCATGATGTAAGCGGGATTCCTAGACAGAACAGGAATGACATGCTCACCACACAAAAATCTGACATTCCTTTGCAATATGGGGATCTAACAGAAAGCAGGGAGAACAGAATTAACTGGAGATAAATGGAAGGCTTGAGGTTGGCACAAACTCTGAGGCCAGAAAGGCCTGTTTCCTAGCTGTATCTCTCCTGAACACTTTCTCTACCCCTCCACCTCAGAGAGGGGATCAGCCAAAACTCATGCACGGTTTGACCATTGAATGTTCAGCTCTTTGTTTCCATTCTGTTTTCATATTCCCACTGAACCTGCTTCTTTGTGACTATTCATCACCACAGCTCACTACCTGACAAACAGTACCCTGCCCACAACTCAGAAAACATAGGGTAGAGGACTAAGGAAACTGGGGCAGCTGCGCAGAGGTCCCTGTCAGCGACTGGCTGAGCACACAGAGGGTTTCACTGGCCCTATGGTGTCTGGCAGTCCTGAACCTCCTGTAACCATCAAGGTAAATGATGCAGCAATGAAGCCCGTCAACTCATTCAGAACTTTGCTGATCACATGCGGGTTCATAAGGTGATGGTGCAGTTACCATGATGGATTTGGTTGTCTTGGATCCCAGATGGAAGCCCTCTAGCAGCTTTCCGACATATCCAATCTGATGAAATGAACCTGCAACACACACAGCATCTGGTTTAAATTAAGGACAGTTTTTCCCCTACCCCCCATGAGGTTGAAAATTGTGGAGACCCTGTCACCACTTCAACTGCTCATTCACTTAATAGGCTCCACATCATCCCCAGATCCCCCACACTAAAGGAAGCCCCTCTCAGGCTACCTGCCCTCACCTTTTGCCTTCTTGAACTGCTGGGGAGCTGTCCATCCAAACAGCCCATCTTCCGGCTCTTCCTCCCTCAGCACCGAGTCGTAGCGTGACAGTGAATCCCTGGCATAAATATCATCATCATCTTCCTCTAGAGCACCCACACCGAATGCCTTTAGAACAAATCATGAGATCGTGTCTTCAGCACAGAAATCCAAACTGCCCATCCATGTGGTCAGGGCCCCCTTTGTTCTCACTTTCCATACCACCAATTGTCATGTCCTCCCCTCCCAAAGAGATAACTGGGGTGAATGTCTGCCAAGCTGCCTGTCTCCCCTCTGGCGAGCCTTGCTGTACTAACAATGGCTGTGCATTATCTCTACTGTTAAGGACACTCCCCTTGGATATAACTGTATATGCATCTATTGTCTTCCATTATTGTACCATGAGTTTCGGCTAATAAAAGCCCTGATTATTGTTTGACCACATCGTCTTTGTCTACTTCATCAACTGGTACTTCATTTACACCACCAGATGCAACCCAACCCCACCACAGTTCCAAAAGAATAATTTCCTCCCCCACTCCCTGGCCTGCTCTTCCTCCACCTGGGGTTACCATGCTCCCTCAAGATCACAACTCGGTACAGAAAACAATATACCAAAAAACTCAGAGATCTTCCTCCTAAGTAACATAAAAAAACAAAGAATTTGGACTTGATTTGGATGGTGCACAAAAAAGATTTGTTAAGATAGCTCTAGCCGTAGCAAAAAAATGTATTATGTCAACCTGGAAATTGGAAGATAATTTGAGAATACAACAATGGTATATAGAAATGAATAAATGTATTCCATTAGAAAAAATAACATATAGTTTAAGAAATAATATTGAAATATTTGAACAAATATGGGAGCCATACATGAAACACAATAGAGAAAACCTACCGGGGACATTTACCACCTAAATTAACGAAAGGAGAAGGAAATGAAAAGAATTGACTCAGTGGAATTTCTTGTTTATTTTTATTGAATGACAACATTGTTTGACTGGTTTAATGTATCTTAGATTTTGTACTTTAAATGAATGGGGGGGGGAGGTAGGGAGGGTGGGATGGGAGGAGGGGGGGAGAAAATGACACTGTATATATTTGAAAAGGAAAATGTATGTATCTTGGTCAATGTGGTTTATGGTGTGAAAAATAAAAAAAATTTTTTTTTTTTTTAAATCACAACTCGGTCCACCTCTAATGTCACTGCCTGTTTGTCCTACTCTTTCCACTCTCTTACTGACTTGACATTTTAAAAAATATTTTATTTAAAGATTTTTAGACCATACATGAGGTGGAATACAAAATTAAAAATACATAAGTAGACAAATTTATGCTGAATGATGGTTGTAATCCAAACCCACCCACCCAAAACAAACCCTGAAAAGAGTGTAAAAGAAAAAGAAAGTTGAAAGAAGAAAGATAGATAGAGTGGAAAAATAAAAGAGGCAGCTGGATTATCAATTAATTATTTAACTAGTCTTTTTCTTTGGATAAGGTTAACGTGGACTCGAGGTCTGGAAGAAATTCAACTAAAGAGTTACACCTGAGATCTGTAAATATGGTCTCCATATTTGCAGAAATACATCATACTTATTTTTTCGGTTGTAATTCATTTTCTTAAGGGGAACACAGCTATGCATTTCTACATTCCAGTGTGAATCAGTTTTCCAAGTAACTGCAACACACTTTCTGGCCACTGCCAATGCAATTTTAACAAATTCAACTTGATATTGAGATCATTTCTTATCCCCATATTATTTCCCAGTAAAAACAATTCTGGGTTTCATGGAAATGAAATTCCAATTTGTTCTAAAAAATGTCCTAAATCCATCCAAAAAGGTCTCACTTTCGAACATGACTAAGTTGACTGCAAGGAAGTTCCTAGCCCTCGCCACATCCAAAACATTTATCTGAAAAGTCTGACTTTAACTTATTTAATTTCTGTGGCATGAGATATAACTAATGCAAAAATTGTATTTGAATTAATCTAAACCTTATATTTATTGTATTTGTCATACTGTCTTTACATAAATCAGACAAGTTTTGCTCATTAGTACTTAGATTTAAGTCTGATTCCCATCTCTGTCCAGACTTATGAACCCCTTGTTGGAAGTAAGAAATACATTGCCAAAGTGAATTTCTTTGTGGTTCCCCTTAAAATCAGTCTCCACATCACTGCACTTTGATAAAAACATTGTTGGCTCCAATTTTTCCCTTATCTATGTTCTTAATTGAAAACAGTAGATTATGTTGTTAAGGATTCCATATTTATTTTTTAATAGTTCAAATGACATAAATTGCCTGTTTATAGCAATCCTCACTATATCTGATCCCTTTGAGACCAAATCTCTAAAATTTTATTACCCATTGGTTTGAATCAGAGGTGTTTTAGATAGATCTCCTTTTCTTAATGATTCACATTGCTGTTGACTTTCCACTCCACCCCTCACTATGTGATTACAACCACTTCCCACTCCATCCCTCAATGTGTGATTACAACCAGCTCACCAATGAGTCCCTTGAGTTCCCTGAGTGTTCATGATTACCTTTTCCACTCTATCCCAACATCTGCTCTAACACTTCCCCCCCACCCCCCCCAGCTCTAACCTGCTTCACTAACCCCCAGCCCCATCCCTCCCCAACTGCGCTCTCATGCTGCCTGTTCACCTATTCCATCCAGGTAAGCTGATGCCTCCATTTTAAAATCATTACCTCCGCCAATGGTTGTCGGCTCCTCCCTGACCCTACTCTCCACCGCCCCCCCCCCCCCACATCCTAATCCGGCATGACCACACTTCCCCAACCTTCTACCCCTCAATAGATGGGTACTCTAGTCAAGAGCTGGACATTTCGGCAGACACACCTGGCCAGTGATCCCCAGTTTCCTTTCCCTGCTGGGCAGGGCATCGCCCAGGAGGCTGTGTGACCGGCTGGAGTCTGTGTGGAACATGGTGCCAAGCTCCTCTCCAGAGGTACCATACAAAGCCCTGCGAGGATCAATGCCACTGTACCCCAGCCCATGCCGGTCGTCCTTTGGGATGAAGTCCAGCGGCATCACGTCCTTTGGAGCGAAGGTGACGTTGTCGGGCAGGTACTCCTCCCCTTCCTGCTCCTCCTAACGCAGTGGCAATAAACAAATTGGTAAGAGTAGAACAGTACAGACAAGAACAGGCCCTTCAACCCAACATATCTTTGCTGACTCACCACCTGGACGCACTCCTTCCCACTGCTTCATGCTGGCCATCAACACTTAACTCTCTCAAGGCCTCAACCTAAAACACTGACCACACTTTGCCTCCACAGATGGTGCCTGACCCACTGATATTCTCCAGCGGTTCTGCTTTTTATTCTAATGGATACATATTCAAAGTGTTCCAGAAGATTAGTCAAGTATTATTTTCTTGACATAAATCTATGTTGACTCTGTTCATTTACATTATTACTTATACCCTTTATAATAGACCAGCAACACAACTTCACTCCCACTGTTGTTAGGCTAACAGATCAGGAGTTCCCTGTTCTCTGTCCTCAAGCAAGGGTTCATCTGCTACCCTCCAATCTGCAGGAACAATTGCTGGATCTGTGAAATAACTGGAGTATTCACTATGTTCCTGGCCACACTTTATTATGTTTGCAGGATATCTGTGCACAGATCAGGTGACCTCACAATTACCAGGTTAACCACACACACCTCAGGTACTCACATGCCAACCAACCGATTAGTGAATGACATGGGCATTGAGAATCCTCAGCGTACCTGTGACTGATGCAAGCCTTCATCTGGCAGGGAACACCCATACACTTTTTCCTTCGTAGCTGTGGCAAACAATGTGAAAAAGTGCGTGAGAATGGGTCCATTGTACACTCTGAGCACTGTCAATGTACTTCCATGGTAGAATCCTCAGAGAGTTGCGTGATGCGTGACCAACTGTCCAATGCGATACTTGCTCGGTATTGCCTGGATCTCAGGGCAGAATCCGATAAGAATTGCTACTCTGATCAACTTTCGTCGAGGATTTTACTGAACTGAAACAAACTCCCTCCTATACAGCTCCTGCTCATTTTTCCCTGATGAATTCTACCAACATCAACACACAAACCTCAGCTAGTGGCTCAAATCTGTGGTTTAGAGCAAGATTTTCCCAGCTGCCCATACTAAACCCCTCACATAATGGTGACCCTTCTCCTTTGAGCTGGAGGTGGGGGTGACTTCAAGATCAATCAATGTTGGCCCTGCCCTCAGGCCACAATTCATTCTGCAGACTTTCAATCCTGTGCAGCACTCACCAGAACTGGAGCAACATCTCAGGAATTCACTGGTACTTCTCTATCTGTACCCTTTCCATACAAATGGACTGTGACATTTCACCCTGCACCTGTCTCTCTCTCAGATAATGGGTAAAGATCTGATGGAATTATGGCAAAGAGGTGATTGAAAGTTCTTGTAGTGTCCTCAGGAACTAACAGTTATCCCACATTCTACAACACTGAGAGATTACCTGGTCACTGTGTGAGCTTGTAGTGTACAACTTGGTTGCCGCATTTTCCACCATCAACAGTGGCATAAATGATATCAGTGTACCTGAGGGACTGGGAGAGAACCTGTGTAGTGGGTCCTTCCTCTGTCAAGTTTACAACCTGTTCTCTCACCAACAAGGTGCAGCCCAGGTGATTTCAGGTAAAGGCATCATCTTCCCATGTTCCCTTAGGCCCACCTGATCTGTGCCATTTACACTGATCCTATCTCCACCCCACATTCCCATCAACTTAATCCACATGCTACCCTAGAAGCAATTTACAGCGGCCAATTATCCTACCCACCCGCATATGGATGGGATGTTGGAGGAAATTGGAGTACCTGCAGGAAACCCACGTGTAATTATGGAGAACATGCAAACACCACACAGACAGTGCTGAGGGCAGGAATGAACTCAGGCCCTGGCATTGTGAGATCAACAGCTCCACCCACTGCAACCCAGCTTCTGAAAGGGCCTATCATCAAACATCAATCCAGCAGGGGGATAATCCAGAGAACACCGCCCTACTTTCAGTCCAAGCCTGACCCAAATTGTTCTGTGGAAGGACTCAGACAAATTTCCATGCTGGCTGTAGTTGGTTGTGGTGTGAGACCTGACCACAGTCTGATCCAGGTCCCACCCCATAGGTTACAACTTGCTGAGGGACTGCCACACAGTCAGGAGGTTCCTCTGGACTATCAAATGTAGTAAAAGACCCTGTAGGACAGTTTTTAGGTGGGTGGGAATTCTTCCTGCATCCTGTGCCTGATGATTATCCCTCAGCCACCGTCACTGGAACAGACAACTGCTCAGCTGAACAAACACATTAAATGCGGCAAATGTAACCACATTATGGCCTCTGGGGCATCCCAATCCCAATCCCTGCAAAGAGCCATAGAAATACAATTCTTTCTTGCATCTAATCTTGGGTTTTTGAAAGCATACCAACCATGAGGGGTCATGGGATGGCCTTCCACAGATCGCTGCCTTTGAGCAGTTCTCTTCACTCGTGGCCCCAGCCCTTGTCCTTCCTTCCAGCCCATCTTCCGGAGCAATTGTACACCGATTGTTATCCTGGTCAGAATGTTAGACACATTAGTTAATATCCCGGATGAACAAATCTGGTTGATAAATGTAGTGAGATCAGTGAGATTAAACAATAGACGAGCAGCAAGAGGGGCAGTCCCCTCCCTTCATTCCCATCATTATAGAGCATAACAGCATAGTACAGGTCTTTCGGCCCACGGTAAAAACTTACTCAATAAACTAAACCTTCCCTACCTCACATCATTAACCCTCTATTATTCTTGTATCTGTGTGCCTAATAGTCTCCAAAATTTCCCCATTGTACAGCCTCCACCACTACCCCTGACGTCTCCCCCAAACTTTCCTCCCCTCATCTTGTACAGCTGTCCTCTAGTATTTGCTACTGTCAAGCCAGGAAAAACATGCTGGCTGTCCACCCTATCCATGCTTCTCATAATCTTGTAGACCTCTATTAAGTCACCTTTCATTCTTCAAAGAGAAAAGCCCCATGCCTCATAAAACATGTTCTCCAATCCAGGCAGCATCCTGGTACATCTCCACATCCATCCTGTAATGAAGTGACCGCAACAGGCCAATCCTCAGGCTCAATGATGGACTGGTTGTTGAAGCAACTCCTCAGTTGCTGCTTCAAGGAGTATTAAGCACAGATAATTCTCCCCCCACTCCCCCAACAGAGTAAGACAAGGCAGCTCATGATCACCATGGACACAAATTTCTATTTGTCATGGGCCTGAGGCCAAAGCAACTTCACCATCAACCCCTCCACCTACCTGACTCCCTTTCAGACCATTCACTATCCACACCAAGATGTTATATCACTATCTCTGCCCATCAGGGTGGGAATGACCCTGCCCCCTCCACTAATGTGGCTGCAAGATCACAGGATCAGCCCTCCACCCCAGCTAATTACCAACTGGTAAAGGTTCAATTATTGTCACATACTACATTTAGAATGTAACATACGTTGTCTACCATAACTGGGTACTTTAGCCATTGCAATGGGGCTAGGAGAAAGGTCACCTAAGTCATTGCCCCTTTATCTTTGTCAGTACCCCCCGGTTAGAAATCCCCCTCCCCCCAACATTTTACATCCAATGTTTACTTGCAATTAGAAAAGCACGGACATCGTGTCTTTGTGTGGGGTGGATCATATCACATGGACTCGATTAAGTTTTTTAAGGAGATGAAGATGATCGATGAGGTTAGCCTCTGTGGAACCCTCATAGAAGGCTGATCCAGGAGATTACAAGTAAGTCACATTGGATCCATGGCGGTTTGGAAGATTGGGTTCAAAATTGGTTTAACCATAGATATGAGTAAGGTAATAGTGGAAGCTGTTATTCTGGCTAGAGGTCTGTGACCAATGTGTTTCACAGGGATCAATGCTGAGACATCTGTTATTTGTACATTCTCGACACATCTGCGTGGGCTTCCTCCAACATTCCAAAGACGTACAGGTTAGTAGGTTAATTGGTCACATGGGTTTATTTGGGCAGTGCAGGCTCATGGGCCTGTTACCTGTTACCATGCTTAATTTCTAAATTAAAATATTTGTGGGCTGCTTGATAGGTTTGTAGATGAGACAAATCAATTGTGAAGCTGTGAATAGTTGTCAAAGGATTCAGTAGGATACAGTTGAGCTACAGATATGGGCAGAGAAATGGCAGATAGAGTTTAATCTAAAACAAGCATGAGGCATTGCACTTTGGAAGATCAAATGTAAGAATGTATACAGATAAAGGCAGAATCTTTAAAAGAAGAAGGATTTGGGGGGGTGGGGGTCAAGGTCTCTAGCTCCCTGAAAGTGGCCACGCACATTGATAGGATGGTAAAGAAGGAATATGGTATGCTTGGCTTCATTGGGTGGGGAAATGAGTATAAGAGTAAGGAGGTCATGTTGCAGTGATATAAAACTTTGGTTAGGTTGCACATGGAATACTGTGTGTAGTTCTGGTCACCTCTCTGTAGGAAAGATGTGGAGGCTTTGGAGAGGGTACAGAAGAGATTTACCACAGTTGCCTGGTTTAGAGGATACACGGGGAGAGGTTGGACACATTTGGGTTATTCTCTCTGGAGTATAGGAGGCTGAGGGAAGACCTGATATAGGTATATAAAATCATGATAGGCACTGATAGAGTAGACAGTCAGAATCTTTACCCCAGGGTAGAAATGTCAAATACTGAAGCATAGTGGTTTAAGGTGAGGGGGAGGAAGTTTAAGAGAGATGCATGGGGCAAGCTCTTATCTCCCCACAGAGATTGGTAGGTGCCTGGAATGGCTACTAGGGAAGGTGGTGGAAGAAACTAGAGTAATGTTTAAGAAGCATTTCAAACAGGTGTTGAATGAAGGGATAATATACATGCAGATGGGATTAGTTCAGATTGGCATCCTGGTCAGCACAGACATGGTGGGCTGAAGGGCCTGTCCTACTCCATACTGCTGTGTTCTGTATAGAATGTTGAATTTTTTAGGGGCATTTAGAATTATATCCAGGAGGGGATTTTCAAATGCCCAATATACAATATGCTCTTTTGACCAGTGTTGGAGAGAATGCAGCGGAGAGTTGCCTGGATTGGGGGACATTGGTTATAGTGAAGAGTTTGGACAGGCAACGCTTAAGGCTGGAGCAAAGGAGGCTGTCTATAGAGGTATAAACAGCGTAGATATACCATGCACCATTCTATCAGTATCACATGCAAGAGGTCACAGGTTTAAGGTGAATGGAAGATTTAAAGGGGATCTGAAGGGAATGGTTGATTTTACACAATGGTTGATATCTGGAACTCACTGATGGAGGAGGTATGTCCAAAGTGTCAGACAACGTTACTTCACCCTGCCGTGAGATTTAAGAGCAGTGTCTCCATCAAGTTTCTTGCAGTCAGCATCCTGACCCTGTTTATATCTAATGCACGCAGATAGTACAGAGGTCAGCTACTGTCAGAGGGTCTCATCTCCTGACTCATAGCCTCTCTATCAACTTAGTCAGGTCAGTGACAGCTACCCCCTGGTCATGAGTAGCCCCCACCTGGTCCCCAAAGATTCTCTCACTTTGCAGCGGTGATCAAGTCATCCAAGATAGTAGCCCCAGGGATCGGGCCTGTCACACTCGCCAGTGCTCGTGACTTCTCTTGCACCTCATCTTTCGCCTTTGAGGCAAAGTCACTCGTCGTCACAATTCCCCTGGGTGCAATCCCATGCTCCTCGAGATCCTTCAATGCAAGCAGAATCACCCATTGTCAACACAAGTCATGGCGCGTGGCAGTCTGAGAGCTGGCTGCCAACTCCCAATGCCCGGCTCCCACATCTCCTCTCCATCATTCCTTCCGAACCCTTTAAACCCTCCTCCATACCTCCTCCCTTATTCTCCACTGCCCCAACATTTCACCTTCATTTCTCCCTTCCAACCCATCCCCCTCTCCTCCTCTCCACTCCTAACCATTCACACCCTTCTTAACCTTCATCCTCCTCCCTAACTTCAAAAAGCCCAACTCTCCCCTCCCATATTCACCCCCTCCCTTCCACCACTGCCTCCTAACCATCACACCCCTTCCTAAACTTCCCCAAACCCCTCTTCCATACCTTCCCTCTCCTCAACCTCCACTCCACTATTCCCTCCCATCACTCTCTAACCCTTCTTCCAAACCTCTCCTCCCTTTCAACCTGTCCCATCCCAACCATCTCCCCTCCACCACCTCCCCTACTCCAACCCTCCACCACCCTTCCAGCACTTGACTTTCACCCCTACTCCTTACCCTCCACCTCCCTCCCAAACCAACACTCCCTCCCTCCCCAGCACACCTTCCTTCACTATATACCTCCTCATCCATGAAGTGCTCAGGATTGAACAGCTGCTTCTCTGCCTTTCTCTGCCGTGAAGACACGAAGGTCGAAGGCGTCCATCCTACACACAGTCACCACATCAGCCTTGCATTCCACATGGGCTATGCCACACAATTCCTCACGCGGGTCGGGGAAACAGGCAGTGTGATACGGTTCACAAGCCAAAACACAGGAACAGCTTTATGTGAGCAGAGTAGAAGGCACCTTGGGGGCATGTCCATACAGAACTCACTCACCTCCCTCTCCAGGAACCTGACTGCTGCCTGGTTACTTAGCCAGGCTTCTCCAACAGACCTCCCAACTCACCAGGAAGGACAAGTGAAACACTGGTGCTCACAGGTTCCCTCCACACCATCCTGATCTGGAAACATTCGGCCGGCCCTAAATCCTGGAATTCTCACCCCAAGCCCCACCTTCACCACAGCCACTGTGGTTCATGAAGGTAGCTCACCACCCACCTGCAAGGACAATTAGCAAGGGCAATAACTGCCGCATTTGTCAGCAATACCCAGGTCTCAAGAAATGAATAATTAGAAAAAAAATTAAGCCCACCAGGGGGCAGAAGCTAATGACTGCTCTCAAGTAGGAGATACTTGGAAAATCTTGATGGGGTAAACGCAGCCTCTCAGTCACTTTTACTTTCTCTCACCTTGTGGACTGTGCGTACAGAACTTCCTCACGTCAGTCCATGTCTCACCTTGGTGAGCATGCATACAAAACCCCCTCACCTCATTCTGTTTTACCAAAAGAAGTATGCGTACACAACTCCCTTATCTCATTCTGTCTGACCTCAAGGGAGTGTGTATACATAAGTCTCTCAACTCACTCCATCTGACATCAGGAGAGTGTGTGTACAGAATTCCCTTACCTCATTCTGTCTGACCTCGGGGGAATGTGCATGCATAAGTCCTTCACCTCGCTCTATGTCTCACCTTGGGGAGCGAGCATACAGAACTCCCTCATCTCTATGTCTCACCTTGGGGAGTGAGCGTACAGAACTCCCTCATCTCTATGTCTGACCTTAGGAAGTGAGTGTACAGAACTCCCTCACCTCACTTATGTCTGATCTTGGGGAGTGTATATGCAGGATTTCCTCACCTTCCTTTGATCCCACAGAGTTGAAATATCCAGCTGAGAATCCCCCAGTGAATGCACCATGAAAGCGCTTGTATCGTCCCTTCTCATCCTTCACAGTCTGCTCCTGCAGTGGAATTGGCTTCTTTAGAGAGGTCCCCTGATCTATTAAAAAAAATTCAGTAACATTGGAGGCAGTCCAAATGAGATTCATCAGGCTTCTTCCTGAGATGAGAGAGTAGCCCTATCAAGGGAAGCTGGATAGTATGGGTCTGTATTCTTTGGAGTTTACAAGAACAAGGGATAACCTTATTCAAACATATAAGATGCTATGTTGGCTTGACAGGATAGATGTTGAAGCCAAACAATCTCAGTGGGTCAAGCAGGATCATCTGATGAAGAGTTTTGGCTCAACACGGTGACCATTCTTTTTCTCTCACTGTTGCTGCTCCACCTGCTGAGTTCCTCCAGCAGAGAGTGTCTGGTTTCAGATTTTAGCATCTGCATCTCCTTTGTCACCAGAATAGATGTTCAGATATCTTCACCAATGGGAAAATTATGAACAAGAGAGACAAAGTAACAAAATAAAAGGACAGCATTTAAAACTGAGTCACAGAGGTTTACAGCACGGCCCATGGTGACCAAATTGTCAACTCAAGCTTGACCCATTGCCTGTACTTGGCCCATATCATCAAAACATTTCCTATCCACAAGTTCCATTGACGTTTTGCCTCAAAGGTAGTAAATCTCTGAAATTCTCAATCCTAAGGGAGTTGGAAATTGGATCATTAAATATATTTAAGGTGGAGATAGATAAATATTTGAAAAATCAAAGAATTCAGGGTTGCGGGGAACTGGCACAGAAAAGAACAGATCAGCCATAATTATTTTGAATGGTGGGATGGGCTTGAGGGACTGAGTGGTCTCCTCTTGCTCCCATTTTCTTGTTTTCAATTCAGCTTAGAGAAAAATGAAAAATTTGTAATTGAGTCAGAGCAAAGCTCTGCTGGACCCCTGCATTGCTGCTTACACAACCACAGTCCTCCATCCCCATCAGTATCACCGCCGGGTTGAGCAGTACCAGGTGGAGAAAAACGATGATCAATGATTTCGTCCAAAAGCCATCAGGATAAGGGATGAACCTTCATCGACCACACTTTTTCTCCCATGCTGCTTGACCCACTGATTTCCTCCAACAATGCATTTAGCTTCAGATTCCAGTGTCTGCAGTCTCCTGTGTGGTTCCATCAGAGATTGAATGTTTCACAGAATCAAAAGCACTGGAATCACTCAGTAGGACAGGCAGCATTTGCAGAGAAAGAAGCAGGATCAAGGCCCTGAGAGTTCTACTGGAATCATGAAGTATTTCTCTCCCACAGATACCGCCTGACTTTGTTGAATGTTTCCAGCTTTCTGTTTTTACTACAGATTTCCAACATGTGCAAATTGATAATTTCTCACCACTTCTACAGGAGGTATGAGCTCCCATCATTCTCCACCAGCTCAGTGTCCATAGCAATAACTTGCTGGACCCAGAAGCCCCCATTCGCCACTCACACCTCCCCCAGACTGGTCTTAAGCAATTTTGGCACTCCACCTGCCTTTCAGATACTGGGGTGGGGAAGAGATGCCATGCCTTTGGAACCCCACTCCTGACCAGGTCCAGTGGAAGGTTAGGGCATAGCTCCGTTGCAAGCTGTGGGTAGCATGGAAACAGCACCAGGTCTCAGCCTCATCCCCCAAGGCCCGGTTAACTCTCCTCCCTGGCTTGGTAATACACTCTCCAGGATTACCATTTCCCTCTCTCCCTACCCACCTCAGGTTGGATTTACCCTCTCTCTCTCTCTCCCTCCTCTCAGAGCCAGATTTATCCATTCCCTCCACCCACTGAGCTCAATTTATTCTCTCCCTTCTTCCACCGCCCCTCACCCCCATCCCCACCCTCTCTCCCCATCCCCGGTGCCGGATTTACCCTCTCGCTCCTCCAACGCCGACCCGAAGTAAACAAAATCCTCCCCTTCCTCCTCCTCGGCCGCCGCCATCTTTGGGAGCAGCGGGATCTTCGACACCTTCCGGGTCATCGAGACTTCCGGGTCACGGTGGAGGCCATTCAGTCCCTCGGCAGGATGATGGATCCTCACGAGTTGTCTCTGTGTCAGGAGATGCAAGTCCCTGAGAGAGGGAATTTGCCCGTATCCTTTCTTCTAGTGATCCCAGCCACCAATGCGCTGTAACTCCCGCACCCGTAAATCCAGCCCATCAATCCTGCCCCGTTAATATCATCCCCATCAATCTCAGTCCCTTTACTACCGGTCCCGTTAGTCCCGACCCCTTCCCGTTCATCCTGGTCCTGTCAATCCTGGCCCCGTCAAACTGGAGCCCATCAGTCCTGGTCCCATCAATCCTTGCTCCATCAGCCCTGGAACTAATCCTGGTCTCGCCACGTTGACGTTCTTGTTCTTCCTTCCAAATTAATTGGTTCTGAGAATAAGTCGGGAGCCGAGCAATGCTGCAAATTCACTTGCAAACAATAGTGTCCCTTGTTGATTTCATGGAAATTGGACATGTGATTCAACACTTTGCCTAATGAGCCAACCCTCATCCTGCCAGCTCTCTGGAGAGGACTTCTCCAGTTTATCCCTGGCTCTTTCTCTGGAATCTTGCAAATTTTTCTTCACCACATTCAACCTTTTACAGACCAGAGTGGAAATTGCCACTGCCAGTCTTCAGCCAGGACCTTCCAGAATCCAGACAACAAAGTACCTATCCTGTCTGGTCTCCACGCAACTGAAAGGAAGTTTTTGCAGAGGGAAGATTCACAGGGTGTTGGCTGGGATTGAGTGGCTTATTATGAGGTGAGACTGGTCAGGCTGGGCTTGATGTAAGCTCAGGGGGTTACCTGATAAATGTGTGCAACATTATCAGAGAGGGTCGGTCCATAGGAACAGTAGGCCAATCATTGAGTCTGCTCCTCCATTCTATCATGAGCTGATCCATTCTCTCGATCAACCCCACTTCTCTGCCTTCTCCCCATAATTAGATATCTATCAACCTCGGCCTTAACCCAATGACTTGGTTCCATGGCTGCTCATGCCAGCAAATTCCATAAGCTGCTTTCAGGTGGCCAGATTACCCGACTGTAAAACTGCCTATTCTACCCCAATGCGGCTGTTGGGTGGCTATCTGAAAGTGGAGAACCGTCCAGTAGGAACACTTACCTAACTCTCCAGCTCGGAGAATCCCCTGTTGCACCTAAAGCAGCAGTGGGACTATGGGCACAGTCCACAGGAGCTGGCGTTTGCTCAGATGTGGCTCTCCTTCAGCCGGCACATTCAGGTGACAGAAAGGTGCCTTCTCCATGGCCACCTGAACATCCCAGCTGCACTCCCCCAGCCCCGTCTGACAGCGCATTATCAGCGTCCGAGCACCTGACAGCAGCTGTAGGTTCACAACTGTTGTGTGTGGAGGAAACTTGGTCTGTCTGGAATATGTGTATTGCAGATGATCACGTGTTCTCCCTGTCTGAAGCTTATTCAGAAGTAACATCATCTGTCAATCAAAGTTGGACTCCGGTCACCCATTAGTGCACACCTTGCTTTTGGATAATTTAAATCACCTGGGGTCATTATTGGCTAGAAGAACAGATTTATAACACCCATACACATCATGTTCTTTCTCTCAGTTTCATGATCCAAGCCCCAGATATTGCACCACACCAGGTTCTACTGTGGACGTCACCGGAAGTGTTGCAGGTAAGCTGTACACTACACTGAACCTGAGCTGTAGTACTGCGATAGATCAATACTTGCAGAGAGCTACACCCCTGTTAATACAGGGGTGTGTGTAGGAGTCCTCATTGTAGTGTACATACTCAAGTGTGTGAATATGTCAAGTCCAACCTAGGTCTGAGGTGAATGTCTATAATCATTGCTTAAGTGAATTAGTAATCGAGTACCATTTTACATTCTCCCCTGTTGTCTCCTGAGTGTGTTAATTAAAGTTGTGTGTGATTGTTACACATGCGCAGATTCGTCTCTGTGAACCCACCAAACCTGGTACTCTTCCCAACCCAACAACAACTCTCTGACTAAGGAAATTCCTCCACATCTCTGTTTTAAATGAGTGTTCTTCACTCCTGAGATTGTACTCTCTTGTCCTTAATTCCTCTACAATGGGAAACATCCACTCTGTCCAGACATTTCAATATTCAGAATACTTCTATGAGGTTCCCTTGTCATTCTTCTGAACTCCTCATATGCTAATCCTTTCATCCCAGGACTCATTCTTGTGAATCTTCTCCAAACCATCTCCAATGCCAGCACATCCTTCCTTAAATAAGGAACCCGGGGAGGAGTCACGTGATGGAGTAGTGGACGGTCAGGGAGCTCCAGCCCTCTCCGGAAAAGTTTAAAAAAACCACACAAAACACAAAGGCACAAACATAAAAATTAAAACAAAGTGAAAGTAAAGGTGGGAAGAAAATGGCAGCGAAGAAAGAAAAGTCAAATGCAACGGGAAGAAGAGAAGAAGAAAGAACGTCGGAAGAAGGTGAAGGCCTTACCTGTCCGAGGAGGCCCGCCGCGGAGAGAGAAGCCCGCTCCCTAAGGTCAGTTGAAGTCCCGAGCTCGGGACTACAAAAATGGCTCGCGGAGTCCGTAAGGGAGGGGGTGGGGGGGTCCCTGGAAGTGTGACTCTGCACGGTACATGATGCATGATCAAATGCACAAAGACTTGCCGAGACTGAAGGCTTTTATTTACAAGAGATGGACAGTATCCCTGTGTTGGTCGCTCACACTGAACCCAGACTCGAACTGGGGGCAGGCTTGTGGCATGAAACCTTAATGAGGAAGAAAGGGGGAGGAGTCACGAGCCAGCCAGTGAGAGCAGGGTCAACCAGGAAAGGTCGTGACTTTACATATGGCATACAAATATATACAATAGTGGTTTCACCACAGTACAGTCCCTGACAGTGTGACTCTCCGCATGATACAGTCCGTGACAGTGTGACTCTCCCCAGGGTACACTCCTGAGGTGTGACTCTGCCCGGGGTACAGTGCCTGAAGGTGTGACTCTCCCCAGGATACAGGCCCTGAAGGTGCCAGGGTGTCTGGGATCTCCAGGGGGCTGGTAGGGGGCACGTTAAACTCGATCTCTGCTCCTTCTGCTGTTGAACTGAGCAGGTGTGCTTCGTTCTTGCAGCAAACAAGGATC